>NC_133534.1:133168662-133516995 GCF_048544455.1 Silene latifolia | reverse complement strand
AGGAATCCGAGCGGCCAGCATACAATCCGCTCGTCTGGCAAAGCTGCAGAATTCAAAAAACTGATCTGACACAAAATCCGAGCGTCTCAATTAAGAATTCGCTCGTCTGATTCTGGACGCTCGTCTTACAGGAAAGACACTCGTCTTACACGAAAGACACTCGTCTTTCTGCTGTTGCATTATAAAGTTTCTCCCTGTAACAGAATCTGAGCGTCTGTCCAGGAAGACGCTCGTCTCAAATTGAAAAATCCGCTCGTCTTTGCTGAAAGACGCTCGTCCTGTGGCATCTTTTCCTGGGTCAAATATCGCAAAATCCGCCCGTCCAGACCCTTGGTCCGCTCGTCCCCTGCTGCTGTTTCAAACATAACGGGTCTTTTTGACTCCCTTCCCTCATTCATTCTCATTTCTTCTACATTCAAACACTACCCACTACCCAAAAACCCCAAAAACCCTCATCCTCTACATCAACAAAACCAAATTTCCTCAACCAAATTCAACAAAATCAAATCCAAACTTCCTCACAACAAAAATTAATCACTCCTTTTGCAACAACAATTGATTCAAATACCAAAATCTTCAACTTTTGAGTCGATTTTTAAGATACAAAGCAACATTCTTTCATCTTAAATCGATTTGAGCATAACTAAAAATTGGAGATTTCAATCTTTCTTTGGTGTAATCAAGAATGACAAGAACTAAAGGAGGTAACAAGGCACTCCCAAAGAAGACACTTTCAAAAAGGCAACAAGCTCTTCAAGCAAAACAATTGTCAAAGGCATTGGTAGTCCATGAGGCAAGGTTGGAGGTTCAACAAGGTCCCCCTATGGAAGCTACAACATCAACAACTCCGGTCATTGAGCAATTATCCAATTATCCGGAGGTAATTTTCACTTCCGACTCTCATAGGGATAAATTTGTTCTCTTTGCTAAGAAGCCCATTATGCCTACAAAATTTATTTGTGAAGATGCATTGTCAAAGTTGGGTGTTATTGAACAAACCAAAACCTTCTTTGAGTCTATGGGATTGGGTAAATTGTTTACCATGAAAGAATTGACATACCCCTCCCTCACCTTGGAATTTTTGAGTTCCTTGAAAGTCACAAGGGTGGAGACTAGAACCCACGTCGAGTTTCGTCTTACAAATGTTGATAGACGCATCACTTATGGCGAATTGAGTAAGATTTTAGGCCTTAGCGAAACCCCGAAATATACAAAGATCCCCGACAAGTATGACCCTGCTCCTCTTTGGATGGCAATTTCCGGAAAGAAATTTGTGCGCTTTCATGATTGCCGTGCTCTATTAGTCCACCATCCGGGCATTAGAGTGTGGCATAAAGTCATTGGGAATACTTTGATAGCAAGAAATGGCACTAATCATCTTACCAAGCTCGATTGTGTTCTTCTTGAGTCGGCCTTGAACATAGGAAGGGAATTTACTAAGCGATATAATGCTCTAAGACTTTTGGTTGAACGATGGCTTAATGTCGATTGTGGTAAAGAGGGCACCGCTTTCATTGTAAATGGAGGACTAGTTACCCATTTGGCCAAGCACTTTAACCCAAATTTCAACAAAGAGAACACTTATGTGGCGGTTAAAGGAGGCCATCTCATCAATATGGACACCATGATTCACAAGTTTAAGTGGGTCAAGCATGATTCTCTTGATACCAAATATGGGTGGTTAACCAATGAAGCTAGATCCTTCACCTTGCCTTCAAAGATTTGCCGATTGACTGCTCACCGAACAAACTACCTTCTTCCACTCTCCGAGGAGACCGAGTATATTATTTAACAACAAAGAGGCGAGATTGACGAGGCCTCCTCCTCCATTATCACCCCACCTTACCCATTTGAATACCAAGAGTTCAAACCCAAGGATGTCGAGGTAGGAAATGATTACATGACTCTACTCATAAGGGAAATGCACAAGCAAGCTTACAATGATAGAGTGGAAGCTTACAAGGCCCAATATCCGCCCCTCCTACATCTAGCTAGGCAAGGACTTCTTGATCCATTTTGTCCTTTGCCTGGTTGGGCGGATAGGGAAGTATTCTTTCCTAGCATTCCTAGTGGTAGTAGACCGGGTGGAGAGGAGATGGTTGTTGAAGAGGGTGGTGTTCAAGAAGAAGAGGTTCAAGAAGAGGTTCAACAAGAAGAAGCTCAAGAAGAGGAAGAGGAAAGTGAGGAAGAACAAGCAAGTGAAAGTGGGACTGGAGACGATTCCACATCTATGGAAGTTGATGATACCTCAAGAGAGGAGGACGATGATGATGGTGATACGATGGGTGAAGATTAGCAAACTTTGGAGGCTCCTACATTCTTACACCTCCATTATGGTTTGTCTACTTCCCTTGTTTTTATTTTATCTTGATCATTTATTTTGTGGAGTCCTAGCAACATGGAGGACTAACACCTTGGCTTCATTAAGGTGTTCATTTTTATTGTTCCCAACTTGTAAAATCCAAAATGACAATCTTTAGTTTCATGCATTGCATTCCATGTGCATGAACTACCCCGAAATTCAAGACATTAGAAATAATGTCTATTTTGGTTTGGGGAAGTCCATGCATATGCATTGGGAGCTAATTTAAATTATGCTCTCCGCCATAACAAAAACACATGCATCATGTAGTGTAGCTTAGTGTAATTTGCATTTAGTTTAGAAATCATACATTTTCATTGCATAATTTCCTATCGTATTGGCCATTGAGGACAATGCCCATACTAGTGTGGGGATGGGAAATTCTAACTTGACTTTTATTCAAAATCAAAAAAAATCAAAAATTTCGAAAAATCCAAAAAAATTGAAAAATTGAAAAAATCAAAAACATGTTCATTCCTTTATAGTGTAGTCTTGTATATATTGTTGTATATATTGTGTTTGTTCATCCTTGTTCACATTGATTGACTACGCCACATCCGAGACATGAGGATATTGAAGACCGCATGGTATGATCTTTCCAATCTCCTTTTTCCTCCTTATGTTAATGACTATGTGGCTTTATTTTGATTGATGCGGTAAAAACAATGTGAATTTAGGATTGCATTTAGATTATTTGGCATACTAGTTGGTAGAAGCATATGCATTACAATGTATAAATGTTAGTTGCATCATGGCATGTAGTTTGCATGTTAGAAAAATTTTGTGAAACCGTCTACTTGGGAAGCTTGACAAGTGTATATAGGCCATAGTAGATGCTTTTTCTTCTTAAGACTTTGCTTGTTAGAATACTTGTAAAACACCCTAGGATGTGTCATGCTAGTATCCTTTGACCCATGGATTAAGGCCTAGTCAAGAGTACCTTGTGGTGTGATAACTCCTTGGCTACCGTTTATTCCAAGGTGACCCTTGAAACCATGCAACCATCATTCATCCATCTTCTACCATACATTTTGTCATCAAAGGGAATGGGCACAAAAATTGTTCAAATTTGAGAAATGAAAAGAAAAGAAAAGAAAAAGTTTGCAATTGCATCAAAAGAAAAGAGGAGTAACAAAAATGAAAACTCCTATGCTTCAAATATAAGCACCCTGACTACATATGGGGTGACTTTGAAAATGTTCAAAAGAAAATGCAAAAAGTTGAAAATTGTCAAGTATTGAAATGCCAAAAATCAAAAGAAATGGCAAAAAGAAATTGTTCTCAAATGTTATATACCACAAGAAACTGGGAAAAACAACAACAAAAAGCAAACTCCCAAAATGAAACTCAAATACTATTGATCCCTTTATCCACCGTATCCACTTTTGTGCATGGTAGAGAGGGGACGACCCTTCTTCTTGTCTAGGCAAGAAGGTGTGGACAGCGGGGGGCCCACGGGGGCGCTTGGGAGGAAGAGAACAAGCGTTTGCATTTTTGTTGGAGTCGCCACCAATTTTTATGGGAAATTGGAACCGTTCGAATACCTCGTGTCATGTCAAGACACAAAGTAGAGACATGAACACTAAGAAATCGTTACCCTTAGCATTCTATGTCTAGAATGACTCTCGTGGATGCCAATGAACACGGGTGTTCACAGAGATCTGGAGTAAGGGGTGAGGGTACGTATTAGGAAGCTCTTTTGATCGAACACCTAATCCCGCCCGCCTTGATAGCGGCCTCTACTAATGATTAGGGAAAATCGTCTATACTTGATATATTGTCGATTATATGCATGCAATGCAACATCCAAGTTTTAATCCTAACATGTGAGAATTAGGCTAAGTCGGTGAACAATTAATTTAGCATACAATTAATGTCGAAGTAGGATTTAATGCTCAATTATATGTGAAGGCATACAAATGATACAAGAAATATGATAAATACAATAAAAGAAAATTACAATAATGAAAATTATAATAATTACATCGGGTTTAGCGATTTATGTCGAAAATACCTTTAAAACGGATAAATTGAGAAAAAGAATAAAGAAATAATTAACGAACAGATCAGAAGGTGATAATACGGATAATAGTCAATTATACGTATGCTAATTAAACTAGGTCAAGCTACAACGGAGTTCAGATACAGAACTCATCCTGGAACAGGCGCAGCAGAGCTGCGCCCTCTGGAAGAGGCGCAATAGTTGCTGCGTTTGTTCCAAGGGTGAGTTCTGGTTATGAAGCCGGAACTGCAAATCGTTAATATTAATTGATGAATTTAATGATCGATTAATATATTTACTCGGATGGAAGTGATTAATAGGTTATTTACATGTGATAAATGGTCATGAAAGCAATAAAACATGGATGAGACGGAATATTACGGATTATTTACATGAATGAACGATTAATTAGTGACATGGGGGAATTAAATAAACTAAACATGATGAATTGATGACAAATTAATGACGAATATGACAAAAGACAGATGGAAAGTATATCAAAGATCGAATTCCAGAAACTCAATATGAACAAATCGAATTTCTACAACCCGGATTGAATTTAATGACGAAAACCCGCAAATATTGGATTATAAGGGATTTAAGTCGGATTTATGATGGATAAAACGTGTTAATGATGAATAATAATATACATGTAATTATTATGCTATTATATCAAATAATTGACAAGAAACAAACGAAACAAATAAACACGAACGAATTACAAAGGACGAAGGAAGAAGAAAGGAAGCAGGAACTGCGGCAGCCTCACGAAGAGGCGCAGCAGGAACTGCGCTCCTTCGAAGAGGCGCAGCAATTGCTGCGTCCTTTCTCGACGGTTTGTCTTCTGGAAATCCGTAAAAAGAGGTTTTAAAGCACGGTTTTAGAAATCGGTTTTAAGAGATGTTTTCGACATAAACCTTACAATTGATGATACAAAAGATAAATAACAATAATAAAGAGAGATTTATACCCTCAGACTTACATGTTTGACGAAACGAGAAGGACTAAGTTATCGATTAGCGATGCTCGACTCGAACTATAATGCAAATACGAAAGTGCCCTCGTAAGAGGAAAACGATTAAGATTAGTTAAGTTGATTGATGTGGAGTTGGTCAAATTGGTCGGTCATGCAAACGAGGCTGGTACTCAGAAGGATCCGAGCTTACGTGGTCGAATGTTCAAGCACGTAGACGCCAAAAAGTAAGAACAAAGGTCTAGAATGCAAAGGGAGAAGAGAAGGGCGGACACTCGTGTGAGAAATATGAGGAGCGAAGGCTCCTATTTATACTAATCACGTGGAGGAATTAGGGTTTCGGAGAGTCTTTGGAAGTGCATCTCGGAAAGATATGAAAAAGATACGAAAATTACGCAGAAAAGGACCTAGGAAGAGGCGCAGCAGCCACTGCGTCTCTTGGAAGAGGCGCAGCACCTGCTGCGTCTGTTCCCTAGTGGTTTCCTCCTGCGAAAGACAGATTTCCGTGTTTGATTTATAGAAGGACGGAATAATTCGGTTTTCCTTAATATCTTCTGTGAATATTACGGGAAATTGTTTACCAAAGAATAAAGATTGTGAAATATTTATAAAATATGGAATAGAAATATCCGGAACATTCCAGAACATTCTGACTCGGGATTTAACGGTTATCAGAAAATGAAGACGGTTTTAGGCCCGGACTCCAAATGTACTCTAATTACTGTCAAAACGACCGTATCGACACGTAGATGACAACTAAGAGGTAGACATTAGTATTTGAGCAATCACTTGACGATAAACTTACGAACTGTCATAAATCGTTCCGCGTACCAAACATGCGGCCCAATCATCACCGGGTGGTTTGCGAGAGGTGCAGAAATGAGGTATCTACTGAGCCCCCACTTTGGTCGAGGCTTGGACAAGGCGAAAGCCAAAGTATAGCCATCAGGTCAATCGAAGATTACAACCTGACGACTATGGCGACGCGAGGCGGCTCAAGGGATCTGAACCAAGGACCTGTCGTCGGGAACATTTTAGAGTCTGTCGACTATCGGGGAGGGTCGCTTAAAGTCCATTAGACTACGTGAGGAGGCTCGCCAGCCATAAGAAGAGATCATACCTGAGACTTCCGGACGGAACGGGACTGAAGGTGCTTCGGCGAAACTCTTGGGCCTGAAGATAACTTGGTGCCTGAAGATATGACGGTTTATCCTGAAAAGGGGTATCTGAAGGATTAAAAGGAAACGATGATTCTGAGGAAAAACGGCAGGACACAGTCGGGAACTGCTGGGAGAAATCTGTTCGTGTTCAGCTTCGAACAAACTTTGGAAGAAATAGGGGCTGATGTTGATCTCCATGTCTCGAGAGGGAAAGTCTATCCGCTTACTCTCGTTGGGGAACTAATCTCCAGGTCTCGAGAGGGAAAGTCTATCCGCTTACTCTCGCTGGGGAAATATAATGAAGGCGTGTCGAAACACTTGTGAAAGAGATAAGTGCTCGTTGTGACAAGCAAGGTCTTGGAAGCGATAAATAACGTGTAATAGTCTGCTGTTGGCTTAGACATACGGGCCGGAACGAAAGATAATCGTCAAACGGACCAAAAAGATAAAATAGCATCAAGGAAGAGGCGCACCAAAGATGGCCCCACAAATAACGAACTTATAACGAATTTTTGAAAACTCGTAAGGAGGGAACACCAAGAAGAGGCGCAGGAAGAGCTGCGTCTCTTGGAATAAGCTTGGCCCTTTCTTTGCGTCATTCTAAGGGTGTATTTTCTGCGTAAACGCGATAAACAGAGGGATTATTTCATTTGTTCCGAAACACAAATCACACAATATTCTCTCAAATCTTAACCATTTCCGCCAAGGTATGTGTCTCATTCTTGCATTAATCTTCTGTATTTGTTCAATTTTGGATCGAAAAAATTAGGGTTTATGACCCAATTAATCGAAAATTTGGGGCTTTTCCCCCAAATACATTTGCCTTGTAAAATTGGTATTAGAAACAGATAATTGGTAATATAAGGAATATAACCATGTAATTATCTCGAATTTTCGTTGAGTTTTGAGCATTTGAGTGAATTTGAGACGGTTTCACAGCTAAACCGTAAATTTCTTCGAAAATAGCCTTAGGATTGCCCATTTGCGATGAAACTTGATATTTGGGATCCTTGGATGATGGGTAAACTTCCTACCATCTCGGAATTTTGGTTTGTGACAGCTTTTTCAGGACACTTTTCTAGGGCATAATCGCCGTTATAACGAAATGCTGCCGAAATTTCGACTCGAACCCATGACTAGGCTTCAAATTAGGCTTGAATTGACCCAAGTTACCACGTGAGTGATCGGGTTTGTGAGAATATGGCCAAAGATGGCGATAAAAGAGCGGTTTCAGGGCTTCCGAAGGCTCGAAAATCCCTTAACCAAGGCTTGTCGTCACGTGACGCGGCCAAAATTTGCTTTAATGTTGCAGGTGATGAGGCTTCTACTTCTGGGAGAGCTCCCATGGAGATAGACTCTACTGTTATCGAGGAGGCTTTGGAGTAGGCCTTCACCGCCGCGGTGATGGCTGCTGGGGACGAGGTCCACGAGGAGGAGGCTGTTGAGGAGGAGGAGGCCCCGAGACGGGCCAACGTTGGACGAGGAGGTCGTCAGCTGAGGGGAGCTCCCTCGTGGGCTGAGACCTGGGAGAGTAGGCACCTGCTTTGGGCTGCAGAGGGTCACCTGTCCTACAGGACGGTGAAGAGCTTGGTAAATAGGAATTCACTACTCATCACTCATCTTCTTTCATTTCACTTGTTCAAATCTCTTCCAATTTTCATTCAAAAACTAAAGATATCTTTTGTTTCAAATCACAATAGGAGGCCGGGAACATCAGGTCGTTCTCGGGTTACACGATAGCGATGGAGTGCTACGAGCGGCTGTCGGCGGAGGAGCGCGCCATGATCGATCGTGGAGCATTTGGTGCCTTGGTGTAGGCCTGGAGGGATATCGTGAAGAGGAAGATGCGGGCTAACCTTAGCCTGGTCCGCGCTTTCTTGGACCGATTCTGGGATACGACTTCCACTTTTCACATGCCTTTTGGTGAGGTGGGAGTCACTCTGGAGGACTACGGCATGATTTCAGTCCGCCGTGTGGGTCCGAGATCGTGGAGTGGCGGAGGCGCCATGAGGGTGGACTCGGCCGAGGCTAGGAGGTTGATCGGTTGGAACTTGTCGCCGAAGGCTGTTACAGTGCCGGGTTTGGTGCCCAGTTCCTACGTTCGAGACTACTTTGCGGGAAAGATCCCGGCGCTGGTGACGATTGACGGGAGGGAGACGGCTCCTCCTCCCTGTACAACTGAGTAGAGGGCTCGTTTGTGGCTTTGGTGGTTTCTTTCTTCGATCTACCTCGGAGACAAGGGAGAGAGGCTGTCGACGAAGCTCCTTCCCTTCCTTTCTGACCTGAGCTCCCTAGGGCATTGGGATTGGGTCACTGCTAGTTTTGCGGTCCTCATCCGCTTCATGAGGGCCATGGTTCGTCCGGAGTTGATGGAGAAAGGGACTTCTCCTGGCGCTGTCGGACCTGGACTGCTGTTGGAGGTATGGACCTTTGTTTAGACTAAAATCAATTCTTTTTCTTTATCAAATCACGAAAGATCGTTATTGACTACCTCGCTTCACAGGCGTGGGTGTACTCCTACTTTCCGGGCCTCGCGCCCAAGAGGACGGAGCCGCTGGAGAAGGCCTATCCCGTGGTGAGGGATTGGGTGATGTGCAGGACGAGGAGCAAGCGTTCTTCTCACGGTGTCTACCGGCGGGACGTGAACGCTCTTCAGCTGGACAGCGTAAGCATCTCACTTATATTCATTTGCTTCTTCATTGCTTTTTAAATCGATCATAAGAATGATTCCTTGTTTATCTTGTCCCAGTGGGTGCCCAGGCCTTGGGCGGAGTACGCTGGAGCGCCTCCTTTTGTGGCTGAGGTCCTTCGACCTAGGAGCTCGAGCCGACTGCTGTTGAGGACGTCGATGGGTCCTGTGTGGTACTTGGACGAGCGCTTGGCTCGTCAGTGCTCTCGGGATGTGTTGACGGTTCCCATCGATCCTCCTAGGACGATGTTCAGGGAGCCTTCTGAGGCAGAGAGGGAGGCTGACTTGGTTGGCGTTAGTAGTGACGCCCTCCTTCTTCCTGGCGAGGACTACTCGGCGTTCCTCTACGGGAGGTTGGCGTACTGGCCGGTTGTGGTGAGTATGTTTACTCTTCTTCTTTACTTGATTTAAAACTATGATGAAAGATCATCGATTAATGAGAAATATTTGGTTTTGCAGGAGGTTGAGGCGGCGGGCATCGAGCCCCCAGAGTACCCCGAGACCCTCGAGTACACTGACACGACTGGGAGGACAACGACCTCCGAGCTGCGTGACTTTGACGTGGCTGTGACGGATGCTGGCCTGGACGATTGGCAGCATCTGATTCGGAGGGTGAACCTCTAGTTTTGCATAATTTTTGTGTAGGAACACATTTGATTGAGTTTGTTCAATTATTGAGAACTTCTTTTTGAAAATGCAGGTTGCGCCGTCTCGGTTCGTGGTGTTATGGAGGGTGGCCAACCGGCTGCGAGCTACTGCCGTCGAGGCACTTATCGGCGGTCGAGGTCGTCAGGTATGAACCTTTCACCTATTTCATTTTTGAATTTTGATTTTCCAACTTTTCTTGTAATTGCTTGAAATGATTGACATGAGCTAATTTTGTTGTTTACAGGGGGACCGCGAGCTGGAGCGAGAGTTGGCTCAGTCTCGGGAGGAGACAGCTCGCTTGTTGAGGGAGCTCGAGGTTCGAGATGCCGAGATTGCTGCTCTTGCGGCAAGAGTTGCGGAGCTGGAGGGCGACCGGCAGTAGTTTTGTGTAGTTTTTGTTTGTTTGTTGGTTTGTATTTTGCACATTTTGTACATTTTGGACCTTCATTTTGAACATTAGGACTTTGTTTGGGCGAGAGCCCCATTTGTTGTACATTTCCCTTTTTGGTTGTATATAAGATGGCACGAGTGCCTTTTTTCTTTGGGTTGTGTTGCTTGTATATCTGCGCAGGTTAGCTTTGAACAGGTTTGGTAGATGACGGTTTACGCCGTCATGCTGCCGAAATTTACATAGAAATCACGCAAAACATACATTTGTATATACACATAGCCTGAATTAGCGCAAAACGAATGACTCAAAGACACGCAACAATGCAAAAATTTTGCCGGAAACGACCGGACGGTAGGGAGGGTTACCCCTAAAAAAAAGAAAAAAAATAGAAACCTATAAGTTAGAAATGAAATGAAAAAAGGAATAAAAGAAATATAAATGAAATAAAAAATATAAATTTTGAAATGAATTAAATCAAAATGAAAGTTATTTCCTAAAATGAATTATATTAAAAATGAAAATTATTTACGAAAATGAATGATATTAAAAATGGAAATTATTTACTAAAATGAAAATGTGCAAGTGTGGTAAAATGGTGAAGATGTCGATATTGCCTCGAAATGCGTGCCCGCGGAATTAGGAAACACGAAATATGGTAATTTCCACGTATTTACCAAAATAATAACCCGTAGGAATAGGAAATTATTCGTCACGGAATTAGGAAAGATCCAACGCGGAAAATCACAGAAGCTTAACTGAGGAAGAGGCGCAGCATGAGCTGCGTCCCTTTGAAGAGGCGCGGCAGGTGCTGCGTCTGTTCCCAGGTGGTTCTGTTCTGGCAGATTTTTGGAAACAGAAATTAGTATAAATAGAGACGTCGATAGAGCTTTTATTCACACAATTCTTCCGTCTCTTCTTCGTCTTATTACATAAAATTCTCAAAATAATCTCTTTATCATGAATACTTTGGAGATTCGCTTAAAAGAATGGACCAACGAATTTTCAAACATGGAGAAATATGATATGGGCGCCTATAATCTTGGATCATTGTTGAGTTTGAAGCTTATCAAGGTTGTCAAACCATTCTTGGATGCTTGTCTTGATTATTGGGACCCGAATTACCACGTTTTTGCATTCTCTGGAGGCGATATTTGCCCATTTCCTGAAGAAGTTGCTGCGATTGGCGGATGGGACCCTGAACACTTGCCTGCCATTCCTTCTACTTCGCAAGGGTATAAAAGCAAATTTAGAGACTTGCTTGGGTTGACTAGACTCGAGGTGGACCGTCTAGTGACCTCGAAGGGAGTGCGAATGTTGGACTTCATTGACCGATTTATTAACAGGGCCGACCCCACCTTTTCTTATGTTGCTAGGCGAAGGGCATTTGGATTTTGCTTGTTGCATGTGTATGTCTTCCAAGGGCATGTTGATGAAGACTTGAGAGGTGATCCCCGTCTTCTGGGCCTTGTTGAGCAAATGGAGCTGCGCGGGAGCCCAGCTTGTTTATGCTTAGGAGAGATCTTGTTGGGCTTGGATAATAGAAAAGCCAACCGCGACCTACCGTACTTGGGAAGTCCCGTCATTCTGCAGGTAAAAGAGCATTTTTTTTTTCTTTTTTTTTTTCGTTTTTTTTTTCTCGTTTTTTTCGTTTTTTTTTTCTTGTTTCTGATGTCTAATACCTGCTTTTGGTAGGTGTGGCTTATGGAACGGCTTCGATTGATCGAGGCCCCAGTTCACGTTCCTTCTTATCATGCTCGTTCAATTGCGATGAGGACCAGGTTGTACATGGTGGACTTCACCCGAGTCTGCAATTATTGGGAGAACAAACTGAAGAGTGATGATGGCCCCTTGATTAGGTGGATTGTACCGTGGTGGCACCTTAAATCTGTCACTGGAGTATCTTCTTTGGATCCTACTCGATCCGTGCGCATTCCTGGCTTGGAATTCATGGTGTGCATCTTCCCGGAAAGGCTGATGAGACAGGTTGGACTAAAACAAACGATCCCGAAGCTTGACACCGTCCCGCAGACCGCCGTGGCGCTTACTACAGAGAGCCGAAGGGAGTGGGCCATTAAATGAGCCCAAAGAAACATGTGGTTCTTGAACTCTTCTGCTAATGCCTTATGGGTGTCGGATTCCTATCTGCGATGGAGGAAAGCTACTACTCCGGAAGAGCGCGAGAGATTGAGGAAGCGCGAGCCCGTCGACTACAAGGTGCGTGAGGTGGAAAAAGAGAAGGAGAAGCATCTGACCGAGGGAGAGGAGGAAGCCGGGTTTCGAGTCGTTCATCCTTCGAAGAAACCGAAGACCTCTCCTGTCGTGGAGAAAGTGATTGGCAAGAATGGTAAGGCCAGGCCTCGAGAAAGATCGTTGGTGATTAGGTCCGAAGTGGCGCAAGAGCGTCCGGCTCGAGGTCGTGACAAGAAATATGACAAGAATGACAAGGGCAAAGGGAAAATGGAGGAATAGCCCTAGTCTTTATTATTATTTATTATTATTATTATTATTGTTGTAATAAAGAAGGTGGGGTTTTTAGAATCCTAGCCTATTTATTTTTATTATGTAGCGTATTATTATTAGAAAAAAGAATGAAATAAAAAAGGTTAAATGGTTATGAAACCGTTGTGATTTTCTATTTATTATTCTTCTCGAATTCCAAATGCAATGCAAATGTCCTTCTATTTACATTTTAAAATAATGGGTTGTATCCTGTGAAGGATTGCCTACGTATTCATTAAAAATGAAATCAAACCCTTGCGCGTAGTTCGAGTAAATGTAAAAGAATAATTGTTCTAAGCAAGAGCTTGTAATGAACTTAGAAAATAAGCATGAGCTTTTTACTTACTCTTAAGGTGCAGCTTAGTTTATTTGATGATTTGAGGATGACGAATTTGTCAAAATGCAAGAGCAAAGTGACATTAGCCTATTTCAGCTTGGCCAGGGGCCGTTTATTTAGTGCCATAAGAGCGGCACGTGGGGTTACGCGAGGCGCGTTTTTTGTTCCTATTCTAGGCATAGTACCGTTTTAGTTGGTCAAGGTTCGTTGGGTTGGAAAACTCATTCCCATCTAGGTCTGTGATTCTAACCGCACCCCCTGGAAGTATGGACTTGACTAGAAATGGTCCGGCCCAATTGGGTTTGAATTTTCCTCGTGGGTCGACAGGTAAAAGAGCTCTAACCGATTTGTGTACTAAGTCTCCTTCTTTGATGTTTCTTGGCTTAACCCTTTTGTTGAAAGCTCGTTTGATACGTGCTTGATATGTTTGGACATTATGCAAGGCGCGTAGCCTACGTTCATCCAGGAGGATGAGTTCTTCATATCTATCCCTCTTCCAATCGGCTTCTGGGATTTGACTTTCGAGTAAAATACGCAAGGATGGTATCTCTAGCTCGACTGGCTGTACAGCTTCCATGCCGTAGGTCAAATAGAAAGGGGTAGCCTCAGTGGGCATCCTGACAGACGTGCGATATCCCCACAAAGCAAAGGGTATCTTACTTGGCCAATCTTGATAGTTGTCAATCATTTTCTTGAGAATTGTGACAACGTTTTTGTTTGCCGCCTTTACCGCGCCGTTAGTCTGTGGCCTATAGGGCGAAGAATGGTGATGCCTAATTTTGTACTTGGCTAGCAATTGCTCAGTTTCAGCTTGGAAATGTGATCCATTATCACTAATGATCTCATGTGGGCAACCATATCGACAGATGATGTTGTTTTGTATGAACTTTGCCACATTTTTAGCCGTAAGACTAGTGTAGGAAGCCGCTTCTACCCATTTGGTGAAATAGTCGATTGCCACTAGGATGAAACAGTGACTTCTGTTCGGTGGGGTTATCTTCCGATTATGTCAATTCCCAGTGAGAGAAAATGGCCAAGGAGATGTCATCTTATAGAGCAATGAAGGAGGGACGTGTTGTACATTCCCGAAGATTTGGCAATTGTGACAATGTCTTACATATTTGATGCAGTCGGATTCCATTGTGGTCCAATAATACCCCAAACGTGTGATTTTGTTTGCCATCATGGGCCCACTCATGTGAGGACCGCATTCTCCATCGTGGACTTCTTCCATCACTTTCCGTGCCTGTGAATGATCAAGGCAGCGTAGGATTACACCAAGAGGTGTTCTTTTGTATAATTCTCCTTGCATGAGAACATATTGGGAAGCTAGTAGGCGTATAGCACGTTGTCCCCTTTTGTCCATATCCGGTGGATAGGTACCGTTGAGCTTGAAATTCAGGATTGCTTGGAACCAGGGTTCTTGCGCGATTTCCTCTTCATCGGTGATTTGGTGTACATAAGCCGGCTCCGACCGTCGTTCGATACACAAAGGCATTTCCACCATGTCATCTGGCATATTGATCAAAGATGCGAGTTTTGCAAGAGCATCTGCAAATTGATTTTCTTCCCGAGGTAGGTGTAGATAGGTCACGTGATCAAAGAATTGGGTAACTTGGTCTATTCTGGCTTGATAAGGTGCTAGGGTTTTGCTTCGAATTTTCCAAGATCCCGTAACTTGATTGATGATCAGGGATGAATCCCCATGTACTCGGAGGTTTTTAATGCCTAAGCTCACTGCCGCCTGTAGTCCAATGAGACAAGCTTCGTATTCTGCAGCATTGTTTGTCACCTCGAAGTCGAGTTTGACAGAGATTGGTATATGCTCGCCTTCAGGAGAAATGAGCAACACTCCTATTCCAAATCCTCTTAAGTTTGATGCTCCATCAAAGTAAAGGTCCCAGGAGTCTACATCAGTTTGGAGTATATCCTCGTCTGGAAATGACTAAGTATCTATTGTTTGTGCATCATTGATGGGATTTTCTGCGAAGAATTCGGCAACGGCGCGACCTTTTATTACTTTCAGAGGCACGTATTTGAGATCGAATTCTGAGAGCATCAAAGTTCATCTTGCTAGGCGTCCGTTGAGAACGGGTTTCTCGAAGAGGTATTTGACTGGATCCATTTTGGAGTATATTTTGACGGAGTAGCTAAGCATGTAATGACGTAGCTTCTTCGTTGCCCACAAAAGAGCGAGGCATGTCTTTTCGAGTTGTGAGTATTTACACTCGTACTCCAGGAACTTCTTACTAAGGTAGTAGATAGCCCTTTCTTCACTTCCTACGGTTTGAGCTAGCATGGCACCCATTGCTGTTTCGGTTACCGTGAGATATAAACCAGGAGGTTGATCTCGTTGAGGTGGCATGAGCACTGGTGGTTTAGCCAATATCTCTTTGATTCGGTCAAATGCCTTTTGACAATCATCATCCCACATGGTGTGGTCCGTTTTCTTGAGCTTCTTGAAGATAGGCTCGCAAATCATGGTGAGTTTCGATATGAATCGACTTATATATTGCACTTTTCCCAGGAATCCTCTGACTTCTTTTTCTGTTTGAGGTTGTGGCATTTCGATCAGAGCCTTGATCTTGGAAAGGTCTATTTCTATACCTCATTGGCTAACGACGTATCCCAGGAGTTTGCCAGATGTTACTCCGAATGCGCACTTCTAAGGATTAAGCCTCATGTTGTACTTTCGTAGCCTTGCGAAAAATTTGCGAAGGTTCGCAATATGCCCCTCTCTATCCTTGGACTTGACAATCATGTCGTCTACGTATACCTCAACTTCTTTGTGCATCATGTCATGTAAGAGTGTAGTTGCGGTGCGTTGATATGTAGCTCCGGCGTTGATTAACCCAAACGACATTACCGTATAGCAATAGGTTCCCCATTGAGTGACAAAGGCGGTCTTATACATGTCTTCTATGGCCATCTTGATTTGGTTATAACCCGCATACCCATCCATGAAGGACTTGCTTTGTTTAAGTCCCTAAAATCAACACAAACACGGATTCTCCCATCCTTTTTGGGTACGGGTACTATGTTAGCTACCCAGTCAGAATACTCGAAAACTTTAATGAACCCGGCTTTGAATTGCTTATCAACTTCTTCCTTAATCTTGAGAGCCCAATCCGTTCTCATTCGACGAAGCTTCTGCTTTACAGGCTTGAAACCTGGCTTAATCGGGATTCTATGTTCGGCGATATCCCTGTCGATTCCTAGCATGTCTTTGTAGGACCAAGCGAAGACGTCTTTGAACTCATTTAGGAGGTCTATGAAATCGGCCCTTTCGGTAGAGCTCAAGGTAGTCCCTATCCTAAGTTCTTGGGGTTCTAGTTCGGTTCCTACATTGATGGGTTCGGTGTCCTCTATTACTGGTCCCCCTTCCCCTTCCTGTAGTATTTCTTTGGCTACGTAGGGAGGTATTTCGATTGAGTCCGGGTCTTGATCATCCTCGTATCATCGTAAAAGAATTGCACTCAAGATAACACAAAGAGTAAGCGAACCCGATTTATTCATATTAAAGTTTGAGAAAAGTTGAAACAAAGAAGCCATCGATCCGTGGTCGGTGGCGGCAAAGGGACGATCGTTGGGACATTTCCCGAACTACTGTGACTACTCGAGGCTAAGCTAGGAGAAACAAAGGGAATGGGGATGACGACAGGAGGAGACTCCCTAGTGACTTCTCTAGACTCCGACTCTGACTCCGACTCTGACTCGAATTCATCGTCTTCTGGTTCTCCTTTGAACATCTCTCCTTCTCCAGTGGTGAGCTTGAAGAGTCTTCCTTGATTGTTGGTCCACTTGATTGATTTTCTCCATCCTTTCTGCTGACTCGCGTTAGTTTCTGTGATTAACGCGGCGGGGTTGAAGCGATCGTCTTGAAGTATCATGGTAATGATCTCATCCTCCGCGGCTCTAACAAATCGATCTTCTCCAAACAATAGACTAACAGCTTGTTCGTCTAAGCAAGGTGCTTGACGAGTTTTGACGGTAGGAACCGTTTCTGGAGGGATGAAGTAGCAATCGTGAAAGATCTCGATTCCGGCTAGCTTCCTCTCCAGATAATGCCAAGGCTCGGGAAATCCGTGAAAGAGTTCTAGACTTCCTTCTTTAACAAAGTACCCATTTAGGGTAGGGAGATAGGGTCGCATTTGGACTCCTACATACTTACGGTTTTGAATTTGAGCAAGCATCTCGAGAACTTCCTCTTTAGTGGGTTTGTACCCTAGTCCAAGTGGTATCCTCTTTGAGTTGCCTTCCTTGTATGGTGCGAAGGTGTTTCTTCGAATGGGGTTCAAAGGCATTCCAGGGAAGTATCCCTGGGATTTGAGTATGTGGTTGACCACCAAGTTGGAGTAGGGATCATAGTATAAGGGTGCCAATTCACTTTCTATGACGCTTATGCTTTGGAAGCCCCCAAGTTCATATACTGGGTCTGCAAGGACTTGATTGTTCGACTTCTTTTCGATTATTGCTTTGATGGGTGACGAAGTGATCGTCACCACTTTGCCATTTAGTGGGATCTTGATATTTTGATGAAGGGTGGATGTCACCGCTTTGGAAGCGTGAATCCAAGGTCTTCCTAGAAGTATGTTGAAGGAAGCTTCAATGTCCACTATTTGGAAGTTAACCTTTCGCTCAATTGGCCATGTGGCTATGGTTAGGTTAACGAGCCCTACTACCTTTCGTCGTGTACCATCATATGTGCGAACACCTTGATTGGTAGGGGTCCAATCCGACTCTTTCATGCCTAATTTGTATGTCGTTTTGAGGGGTATGATGTTGACGGCAGAGCCATCATCTACCAAGGTCATTGGCACGTTCTTCTTTAGACAAATTACAGTGATGTAAAGAGATAAGTTTTGACTAGCGCCAAAAGGTGGCAAATCTTCATCTGAGAAAGTAATTGACTACATCTTCGGGTGTCGAGTTATGTGCTACATTTAGTTTGGCCAAAGCTTGCAGTAAAGCTTGGCGATGTGGGAATGAGCTTGCTACTAATTGCCAGACTGAAAGATCAGCCTTTGTCTTCTGTAATTGCTTGAGCAAATGGTCAGTGGAGTCATCTTCGTTATCATTTGGTGTGACAACGTTGGTTGGACCATTTTGAGTAGTGCTTTGATATGGACGTCCCGAACGAGTTAGGTGGTCCACATCTTGGTCTTCACCATTTTGGACTATTTCCTTGACTAGGGAGTTTTCGATGAGATACTCGTCCTCATCATCATCGGCCCAAACTCAATTGATTGTAGCTAGTTCTTTCATTCTCATGATTTCATCTTCTAGTCGTATGATTTGGTCGACTAGTTTATCAACCACGGTGACTATTTCTTGCATAGTGGTATTTTGAGAGAAGATTAGTGGCACATGCTCCTTAGGTGTTGCGTTGGGATCATGTAAAGTTGTCACCACATTTTCTAATTCCCAAACTTGCCTATCCACACTCCTTGTCCATGTGATAAAGTCGGAAATGGTAGGGGAGATGGTAGAGTAGAACCCCTCATTCTCGATCGTGTGGATCTCATCTTCAATTGGAGAAATGAGGTGTGAACAATCTAATGTAGATTCGTCACTTGTAATCACTAGAACTCCAAGAGGATTCTGAGTGTTGTTGGGTTTACCTCCCGGCGGTATTGGTAGTCGACCATCTTCAATCATGTCTTGAAGCACATTTTTCAATTTGTAGCATTTTTCTGTGTCATGCCCCTTGCCCCTATGGTATTCACAGTACGAGTTCTCGTCCCAGAATTTGGATTTCTTTTCGGGTTCGGGAGTAGGTCCAATGGGTTGAAGTTTGCCTTGTTTCATTAACCTCTTTAGAGCGTTGGAGTAAGTGTCCCCAAGATTTGTGAATTTCCTTGGTGGGGTACTTTTCTTGGATGGCTCGAGAAGGTTAACCTCATCGGTCTTGCTAGTGGAGCCGTATGAACGACTAGTTGAGCCTTGGTATCCTCGACTTACCGTTTTGGCCAAGAGCGCTTTACGGATGTCATCTTCAATCCTTGTCCCTAGCACGGTTAAGTCCTTGAAAGTTTTGATGTTTTGGTATCTCAAATGATTGGCATAGATGGGTTTGAGATTATCCACGAACTTCTCCACAAGGGTAGCCTCATCCGGGCGTTCAACTAGTTGGGTACTAGTCTTCCTCCACCTACTTAGGAAGTCGGTGAATCCTTCTTTGTCATTTTGGGTAAGAACCTCTAGAGTGCGCATGTTAACTTAGATCTCGGCATTATCCGCATATTGCTTAGCAAACTCGATCGCCGCATCTTCCCAAGTAGCGATCTTCTTTTGTTCTAAAGAGTAGAACCATTGCTTTGGGATGGTGTCAAGAGATGAAGGAAAGATCCTTAAGAACATCTCGGGTTTGATGCCTTTGATAGACATGTAATCCTTGAAGGCACGGATGTGGTTCAAAGGGTTTTCGTGCCCCTTGAATTTAGGGATATCCGTCATATTGAAGTTGGTTGGCAATTTGGAAATGACGGCCTCATACTTACGATTATTCTCCCTATAAATGTCATCCCCTTTAAGGTACATCAATTGCTCCTCTAAGTATTGGAGTCTTTTCTCAGCTACAGTCAGTCCCATGGGAGGACTTTCGTCCCTGGATTCATCCGCGTAGTCACCTACTACTTCACTTTCATGAGGAGGCAATCTCCCCTCTACGGCGTAGATCCGACCTTCGATGGTCTCAAGGCGATCATGCACTTGGTCTTGGGTAACTTGGATTTGGGCTAGCGCGGCTAGGATTCGATCATTACCATCTTGAAGTTGGTGGAGGTTTGTTTCGCTGGTTCCAGGCATCTTGAAAACTGGATAAGAGATCGATGACGAATCAAAACACGATCGACCATTCTAACACACTTGCTAAAAGAAGAAATGTTTTGACTCGTGAAGTGGGTGTATGCCACTTGTGTTGAGTGAGCTTTGAAGAAAGGACAAAATTTTGAAAATGTGTATCCTAGTCAACTATAGTGTAGTTGTAGGAGTGGACTCGAAGTGAGGTTTTGAAATGGGCTTGTGGCCCGAATTTTGACTTCGACAAACGGACAGAGTTTTGACTGGGTTTTGCGCTAATCAAATGGCCTTTTTCGAAATTTTGATTAAAAAAAGGGTTTTGATTTTTACAAAAATCGTCATGGTTTTGTTTAGAAATGGTGATCACGTAAGGTACAAACATTTATACAAGCATTATAACGGTATGCTGAGTGCATTTAAAAGGGTTTGGTTTAAAGGGTGGGTTGCCATACCTAACCATCAAACCCGAAGTCTGTGGAGAGGCTCGTACCAAACAAGAGTAAGGCTGATTTCTAGTCAATTTCCTCAAGTAGTGAAGGCCCTTGATACAAACAAGAGTAAGCATCATGGTATGGATGACGTCAATCGCTATCCATCCTTAGGCCCAAATAAGAATTAGGACCGTTTAGACGGGACGATTGGTCGAACGGGTTGGGTTGGGCCTAGGAAGGCCGAATAAAACGGTCTAGGAAGACCGAGTTATGAAAACCGACAATTGTCTTGTACAAACTATTCCCTAACCTTGTTCAAGTTTCACCCTTGGCTACACGTAGGTGTATTATCCCCAGCAGAGTTGCCAAACTGTGGACAGCGGGCCGAATTTTGACACGACAAACGGACAGAGTTTTGACCGGATTTTGCGCTAATTGGAAGGCCATTTCGAAATTTTTGTTTGAAAAAAGGGTTTTGATTTTTGAAAAATGGTTTCGTTTAGAAATGGTGATCACGTAAGGTATACACATTTATACAAGCATTATAACGGGATGTTGAGTGCATTTAAAAGGGTTTTGGTTTAAAGGGTGGGTTGCCATACCGAACCATCAAACCCGAAGTCTGTGGAGAGGCTCGTACCAAACAAGAGTAAGGCCGATTCCTAGTCCATTTCCTCAAGTAGTGAAGGCCCTTGATACAAACAAGAGTAAGCATCATGGTATGGATGACGTCAATCGCTATCCATCCTTAGGCCCAAATAAGAATTAGGACCGTTTAGACGGGACGATTGGTCGAATGGGTTGGGTTGGGCCTAGGAAGGCCGAATAAAACGATCTAGGAAGACCGAGTTATGAAAACCGACAATTGTCTTGTACAAATTATTCCCTAACCTTGTTCAAGTTTCACCCTTGCTACACGTAAGTGTATTATCCCCAACGGAGTCACCAAACTGTGGACAGCGGGCCGCCAGCGGGGGCGCTTGGGTTGGAAAAGAGGAACAAGCGTTTGCATTTTTGTATGGAGTCGCCACCAATTTTTATGGGAAATTGGAACCGTTCGAATACCTCGTGCCATGTCAAGACACAAAGTAGAGACATGAACACTAAGCAATCGTTACCCTTAGCATTCTATGTCTAGAATGACTCTCGTGGATGCCAATGAACACGGGTGTTCACAGATATCTGGAGTAAGGGGTGAGGGTACGTATTAGGAAGCTCTTTTGATCGAAAACCTAATCCCGCCCGCCTCGATAGCGGCCTCTACTAATGATTAGGGAAAATCGTCTATACTTGATATATTGTCGATTATATGCATGCAATGCAACATCGAAGTATTAATCCTAACATGTAAGAATTAGGCTAAGTCGGTGAACAATTAATTTAGCATACAATTAATGTCGAAGTAGGATTTAATGCTCAATTATATGTGAAGGCATACAAATGATACAAGAAATATGATAAATACAATAAAAGAAAATTACAATAATGAAAATTACAATAATTACATCGGGTTTAGCGATTTATGTCGAAAATACCTTTAAAACGGATAAATTGAGAAAAAGAATAAAGAAATAATTAACGAACAGATCAGAAGGTGATAATACGGATAATAGTCAATTATAGGTATGCTAATTAAACTAGGTCAAGCTACAACGGAGTTCAGAGACAGAACTCATCCTGGAACAGGCGCAGCAGAGCTGCGCCCTCTGGAAGAGGCGCAGTAGTTGCTGCGTCTGTTCTAAGGGTGAGTTCTGGCTGTGAAGCCGGAACTGCAAATCGTTAATATTAATTGATGAATTTAATGATCGATTAATATATTTACTCGGATGGAAGTGATTAATAGGTTATTTACATGTGATAAATGGTCATGAAAGCAATAAAACATGGATGAGACGGAATATTACGGATTATTTACATGAATGAACGATTAATTAGTGACATGGGTGAATTAAATAAACTAAACATGATGAATTGATTGCAAATTAATGACGAATATGACAAAAGACAGATGGAAAGTATATCAAAGATCGAATTCCAGAAACTCAATATGAACAAATCGAATTTCTACAGCCCGGATTGAATTTAATGACGAAAACCCGCAAATATTGGATTATAAGGGATTTAAGTCGGATTTATGATGGATAAAACGTGTTAATGATGAATAATAATATACATGTAATTATTATGCTATTATATCAAATAATTGACAAGAAACAAACGAAACAAATAAACACGAACGAACTACAAAGGACGAAGGAAGAAGAAAGGAAGCGGGAACTGCGGTAGCCTCGCGAAGAGGCGCAGCAGGAACTACGCTCCTTCGAAGAGGCGCAGCAGCTGCTGCGTCCTTTCTCGACGGTCTGTCTTCTGGAAATCCGTAAAAAGAGGTTTTAAAGCACGGTTTTAGAAATCGGTTTTAAGAGATGTTTTCGACATAAACCTTACAATTGATGATACAAAAGATAAATAACAATAAAAAAGAGAGATTTACACCCACAGACTTACATGTTTGACGAAACGAGAAGGACTAAGTTATCGATTAGCGATGCTCGACTCGAACTATAATGCAAATACGAAAGTGCCCTCGTAAGAGGAAAACGATTAAGATTAGTTAAGTTGATTGATGTGGAGTTGGTCAAATTGTTCGGTCATGCAAACGAGGCTGGTACTCAGAAGGATCCGAGCTTACGTGGTCGAATGTTCAAGCACGTAGACGCCAAAAAGTAAGAACAAAGGTCTAGAATGCAAAGGGAGAAGAGAAGGGCAGACACTCGCGTGAGAAATATGAGGAGCGAAGGCTCCTATTTATACTAATCACGTGGAGGAATTAGGGTTTCGGAGAGTCTTTGGAAGTGAATCTCGGAAAGATATGAAAAAGATACGAAAATTACGCAGAAAAGGACCTAGGAAGAGGCGCAGCAGCCACTGCGTCTCTTGGAAGAGGCGCAACACCTGCTGCGTCTGTTCCCAAGTGGTTTCCTCCTGCGAAAGAAAGATTTCCGTGTTTGAGTTATAGAAGGACGGAATAATTCGGTTTTCCTTAATATCTTGTGTGAATATTACGGGAAATTGTTTACCAAAGAATAAAGATTGTGAAATATTTATAAAATATGGAATAGAAATATCCGGAACATTCCAGAACATTCTGACTCGGGATTTAACGGTTATCAGAAAATGAAGATGGTTTTAGGCCCGGAGTCCAAATGTACTCTAATTACTGTCAAAACAACCGTATCGGCACGTAGATGACAACTAAGAGGTAGACATTAGTATTTGAGCAATCACTTGACGATAAACTTACGAACTGTCACAAATCGTTCCGCGTACCAAACATGCGGCCCAATCATCACCGGGTGGTTTGCGAGAGGTGCAGAAATGAGGTATCTACAGAAGGGGAATTCCGCGATCCTCCAGTGTTTCTAACACCATAGGGAGTCTATTCTTGACAAAAGCATTTAACGATTGAGGGCAAAGGTACCCTAGCTTGACACAACTTGGAGGTGATTTATTGGTATCCTTCTAGGCTTAGTAGTTTGAAGAAATTGCATCTATGAAGGAGTGTGTACCCTTGAATTGCTTCCCATTTAGATAATTTCCGCCACTTAGATGAGGAAAGTGGCTATTTTTTGGTAGATGCATCCATTACTTGATTTTATGTGCTTTAATGATTGGATGTGTCGCCATTTTGGCAAGACCCACCTTGCCTTGCAAGAAGGCATCCTACCTCATGGTTGTCTTGTTGTGAGTTGAAGGGGCGGAGTGAGACCCGCTAATTGTCTCATGTCGTCTATGTTAGTAGGATAGTTTAAATAACGGTCCTAGTTTTTGTCACCTCTTTACTCGGGACGAGCAACGGTTCGGTTTGGGGATATTTGATGTGACCATTATTTGAGCATATTTAGTCCCCGAATTAGCCTCGTTCCTATGCTTTTTAGTGCATATTTGTGTCATTTACTAATCTTTAGTCCTTTGTTTTGCATATTCTTTGAGGTTTTGTTTCCTTGGTAGGAAAGGAGTGCAAACCTTGCATTTTCATGGCAAAATAGAGCTAAATTGATCGAATCTAATGACCAAGCATCAAAGAGAAGACAAGACTAGAAGGCCTTTGTACATATTGTAGTAGATGGGCAATGATGAAGAAGATCCTTGCATCCCCGACAAAATCCCGGAGGATTGTTGGGAGAAGAGAAGAAGAAAAGAAGAAAAGAAAGGCTGGGACAAGATCCGCTCGTCCAACCAGGCAGGACGCCCGTCCAAAAGCCTCCCAGGACGCTCGTCCAAGCTTCCCAGACGCCCGTCTAAGACTGCCAGAACCCGAGCGTCCAACCTTGAAGGCCGCTCGTCCAGCCACCTGAGAATCCGCTCGTCCCGACCCTTGGACGCTCGGATTGTGTTACAGACCCACACGTCCTCTTCTTGCTCCATGAAAGATGCGCATATTTTTGAAAGACCGGCTAATAGGAGACCCGCATCTTTTCTGAGAGGAGCGATTCCTCAAGGACTTAATCGTCATTTAAGCCCTTTGTAAACCCTAATTTGTGTACCTAATCCCCACTATAAATACCCCATTAGTCTAATTAGATTAATCATGTACTTCTTATCAATCTTTAGTGTAGTTTATATCATTCTAATCTCTCTTTAATCTTGTAATCAACTTCTAATCAAGTCTTAATAAAAATCTCATTTCCTTAATTTCTCTTTTGTTCATCTTTTATTTTGGGTAATTGAAGATTATTTGGGTTATTATTGGGAGATTGACAACCTTCCAATCATTCATCAAGTACTTCTATTATTCTTTGCTTTATTTTGGAATCATTATTAGGCATAACTCTCTTAATCCCTTTTTAATTATTGTTAATCATCTTCATTTATTCATCATGTTTTGCTTTGTTAATATGATTGACAACCTTGTTAACATGTTAAACTTGATAATGAGTGAGTAGTTTTCTTAGCTAGGGTTAATGGGTAATTAGAGGAAACCAACATGGGGGATGATTCATGCTTAATTTAATATATTTTCATAATTTATTTGCTTGCTTGTTGTGATCTCAACTTATGCACATGTTATGTTTGATGAAATGCGAGCCTATGAATCCTTGCATTTTTTACCCATCACTTACCATTTCAATGAGACTTGTAAGACATAAACCAACTCGAGTCTCATTAGACCATGCATATAGTTGAGTAGGGAGGATTAAGTCGACTTGTAGGTGTTGTACAATCTAATCGATTCGGCTCCGGGACCCAAACCTTCCTAGGATTGTAAGATATAAACCAACTCGATCTATCACAACAATAATTGCTTGCTTATAATTTGAGAATATGTTTGCATGATCAATTCCCATGAATCCCCTATGACCCCATGACACCCTAGTGCTTTTAATCAATTGTTTACATCTCATTTTAGTCATATTGCTTGCTTACTTTTATTGCTATTTAGTTTAGTGATCTTCTTATCTCAACCCAAATTGTGACACCCCTAGACACCGCTACTTGCAATAGAAAATCCTACATCAATACCCGTCCCTTGGGATCCGACCTTTACTTGCCTCTTTACTAATAGTAGAGTTGTTTGTAAAGTTATAAATATTGTTTTGGTCTAGGTGCTCCTAACGACAAGTAACCGAAATCTAAGCTCCAAGTGAGTCTGACCACCTGCTGAGGGAGTTGGAGGTTAGAGACGCCGAGATTGCCGCTCTCGAGGCCAGTGTCACCGAGCGAGGTGGTGACCAGGAGTAGTTGTCTTTGTTTTTTTGTTGCTTCTGTTGTTGTCGTCGGCTGTACTGCACACATTTTGTACGTTTAAGACTTCATTTTGGACTTGTTTTGGGCAAGAGCCCCCAGTTTGATGTACATATAACATTTTGGTTGTATATATGATGGCCTGAGTGCCTTTGCTGCTGGGTTGTATGTTCGTTCCTGCAGGTTAGCTTTGCACAGGTTTGGTAGATGACGGTTTACGCCGTCATGCTGCCGAAATTTACATAGAAACTGCACATAGAACACATATTGTACATATAGCTTAAACTAGCGCAAAACAAAGAAAAGACCTAAAAAATGCAAAACTTGCCCAGAAATGAGCAAAAAAATTTTGCCGAAAAATGACCGGACGGTAGGGAGGGCTACTCCCTAAAAAAACGAAAAAAGGAAATGTACAAGTTTGAAATGAAATGTGAAACGGGAATGAAATGGTTCCCCCAAAAAAGAAAATAAAATGAAATGGGTAAGTGTGCTTATTTGACGAAAATGTCGATTTTGTCTCGAAAGGCGTGACCGGAAAATTAGGAAACACAAAATATGGTAACTTGACAGAATTACCAAAATAATAGCCTATTAGGAATAGGAAATTATATCAAGTGGAATTAGGAAAGATCCAACGCGGAAAAATGACAGAAATCCTCTGAGGAAGAGACGCAGCACGAGCTGCGACCCTTCGAAGAGACGCAACAGGTGCTGCGCCATTTCCCCAGTTCGCCAGTTCTGACGGAATTTAGGAAACAACTTTTAGTATAAATATAGACGTCGAGGGAGATTTTTATTCACATAATTCCTCTATCCTTCTTCCGTCTATTATATAAAACTCTCCTATTTCATAGAAAAATTTAAAAATCATGGATGCCTTGGAAAACCGTCTCAAAGATTGGACAAATGAATTTACAAACGTTGAGAAGCATGATATGGGTGCTTTCAATTTGGGGTCAATCTTGAGTCTAAAACTGGTGAAGGTTGTAAAACATTCTTGGATGCTTGCCTTGAATATTGGGACCCTAATTTCCATGTATTTGTCTTCCATGGAGGCGATATCTGCCCTTTTCCTGAGAAAATTGCCGCAATTGGAGGATGGGACCCAGAAAATATGCCTGTCATACCCTCTAGCTCTCAAGGGTATAAAAGCAAATTTAGAGATTTACTTAGGCTGACTAAAGCTGAGGTTGACCGTCTTGTGACCTCAAAAGGAGTCCGTATGCTTGACTTTATTGATCGATTTATAAATAGGGAAGACCCTTCTATCTCTTATGTGGCGAGGCGTAGGGCATTCGGGTTTTTCCTACTGCATGGTTATGTCCTCCAAGGGCATATTGATAATGAAATGAGAGGGGATCCTCGTTATTTGAGCTTGATTGAGCAAATGGAGCTGCGCAGGAGCCCAGCTTGTCTGTGTCTAGGAGAGATCATTTTGGGGCTGGATAATAGAAAAGCCAACCGCGAGCTTCCTTACTTGGAAAGTCCTATTATTTTGCAGGTAAGAACCTTCATGTACAATACCAACCGTTTTTTTTCTTTTTCTTCGTCTTTTTTATTTGCTTTTTTTCTTTTTTTCGTTTTTTTTTTTCTCTTTTTTTCTTTTTTTTTTCTCCTTTTTCTTTTTCTTTTGGTTGGATACTAATTCCCGTCTTTGGTAGGTCTGGCTCATGGAGCGTCTGCGGTTGATCGAGCCCCCAGCTAATGTACCCGGATATCATGCTAGGTCGATTGCGATGAGGACCAGGCTCTATATGGTGGACTTCACTCGGGTTTGCAACTATTGGGAGAACAAGTTGAAGAATGAAGGTGGTCCCCTGATCAGATGGGTTGTGCCATGGTCGCATCTCAAGTCAGTTACTGGAGTGTCATCCTTAGATTCTACTCGATCGGTACGCATTCCTGGCTTGGAATTCATGGTATGCATCTTCCCGGAGAGATTGATGAGGCATGTGGGCCTTAAACAGAAGATTCCTAAGCTTGATACCGTTCCTCGGACTGCAGTGGCACATACTGCCGAGAGTCATAGAGAGTGGGCCCTCAAATGGGCTCAGAGGTGTTGGGGCTGGTTGTAACACCTCGTATTTTATTAAGTTGGATAAAATTCTTTTAATTGCTATTTTGAATTTAATTACATCATTTAACGATTTATATATATATACTTAGCTAATTAATTAATTTCATCATAATTCGATACGTTAATTTTAATAATCATTAATAAGTTTATTTAAAGTTAGTTCGAGTTTATTGAAGTTAGTTCGAGTTTATTTATTTAATAATTTCCGTTTCTTTACGAGTCCTTATGAAAGTTGTTTTAAGTGAACCCGAGATGGATTTTGGGAACAAAACCGTCCAATTAGCTATTTTGAGCTTATTTCACTAAATTAGCAATTTTTATTAATATCCGTTAGTTTCGTAAAAATCGCTAATAATTCCGTTTCAAGCCGATTTCTTATTATTTCCGTTAACTATCTGAGTTTATTTTATTTTTCATTCTTTAAACTTATTTATTATTGATTCCGTTTCATTTATGAGACTCTTTCTTAAACCGGTTAAATTTAACTCGAAACGGTTTTAATAACTATCGAAGTTTCTTAACAACGAAGAAACGTACGTATAATTTATAGCAGGCAAGCAAGCTCGTCACTCATTCTTTCATTCTTTCACGCCTTTTTCTCTTCTTCGTCCCTCTGGATTGTTCTTTCTTTTTCACGTTTTCAATTTTTGTTCCAAACATTAATTCCATCCCTCCGTTTCTCATCCGTTTTCTACTATTTTTGTTCCATAGCGCTCCTTTCGTCGTTCTCGTCATTCCGATGTAAGTAACATTCATTTTCGTCATGTATTTTTACAAACCCAATTTATACTTTCAGCTTTATTTATTATAAGACGGTTGTAGATGCTAAGATAGACGGTCTTGTAGAAGATTTGTTAGTCATAAATGATTAGTTCAACCGAAAAAAGGTAACATTTATAGATTACTCGATATTACTTGTAAAATATGTTTATTTCGAATGCTGGTTAGTCTGTTTTATAATTGAGACGGTGTATAATTATATATAGGGATCATTATGGATGTTAATTAGTCAGTTGTATAGTTGAGACGGTGTATACTGATATGTGGAGATGATTGAGACGGTGTATACTGACCTCTAGGGATCATTTGGGATGCTAGTTAGTAAGTGGTATATTTAAGACGGTGTATGCGGACATGTATGGATTATTTTGGAGCAGTTTGGGATGGATAAAATGGTGCCTTTCGGGACTGTTTTTGGGGCGTAAGAGCGACTGAGGTTGAGACGATTCACTGAACATGTTTGGGACTGAGTTGGGTCGTAAGGATGAGTGCTTGGGGCGGGTTTTGAGAACGCAAAACTGGACACTTAGACCATGTTTTCATCACGGATTGTGGAATGGTTTCACGGCTGTTTGGCAGCCGTGGGTAGTCGTCATGGGTGGTCTCTTGCAGTCTAGTTATGAGCTAGTTATGAGCTGTGTGGTGGCGGGTTATGAGACCGGGCAGTGGCCTGGCTGTAGCTTAGTTGTGGCCTAGCTGTGGCCTAGGCAGTGGCCTAGCTAAGTCACGAGTTTGAGGCCATGTGTAGTTGGTGGTTAGGCCGAGTTTGAGGTTGTCATAATAACTTTTGAGCCATGTCTATAAATTGTTTTGACGCTAGTTTGGTTTATTTAAAATATAATTAAATTAATTTTCGTCTCATATTTTATATAACGATAATTCGTTAATATCGTCCTTTCACATAATTATTTTAGGTGACTCATATGTGGTTGAAGATGAAGAGTAATTTTGGGTTTTAGAAGCTTTCTCAAGTTATTACTTGTCTCTTTGCTAGCGTAAGGTAACTATTCCGAGTTACTCGACGAATTAATGTCACATTAGTAGTTGATGTTGTGTTTGGTGTTTGTTAAGTGTTTAGGTGATTGATAATGTGTTACTTTCGTTTTTCACATGATAGAAATTGGAAATAGCATGAGAATGACATTGTGATACATTTTGTAATTTGGGCCAAAGTAGGCCAAGACTCTGAGCTGGGCCAGATTGACCGAACGAGTTTGGTCAAACTAGGTTTAAACCGGTCAGCCTCGATTTGACCGATGACCCGTCGCGGGACTCGGGTCGAGGGTTTGTCTTTGAGGTGAGATTGATTGTTAGTGGAGGTTTTATGTTATGCCTTGATATTTGTAATTATCATTTCACATGTTGGTTGTTGGATGAATTGGTTGCCTTATACTTCAGTCTTCTTGTCTTGTTGCCATTTTAGCTTATTCTCATGAATTATGAGATTAACGGTTAGCTGGAATTTGGATTATTATTGATATTGGAGATATTGTTAGATTGTCAGCTGAATATGCTCTTGCGTAACCTTTCATATGCTAGGGTGTGTATGATCATTTGAGTGTGCAAGTTTGGACTCTTTGCCTCTCTTATGGTTAATTGGGTGTCTTACTTGTCTTGTGTGGTGTGGGCTAAAGTATTCAAGCTGGGACCTAGATTGGTTTTATTTAGGTCCTAGGTGAGTATTTCGGCCTTCATCATAGATAGGACATTATAGTCTTTGACGAGTGTATGTTCACAGCTTAATAGCCTTTGTGTTCCTGGCTTGGTGGGTTTATATCCAAGCTGGGGCATGACCTTTCTGCCTATTTTGTGAGGAGATGGTCAGCTTAAGTACTAGCCAACCCTTTGGTGGACTCCTTAGGGTACTCATGTGGTTTTATCATGAGTCTTGGGTGCGGTGGTTTTATCCGCATTTCTCAGGTCTGCTGTGATCTAGGATTAGGGTTGAGTCGTATCTTGGCCATGTTTTAAATGTAACCTCTGAGCCAAGATACTAGGTGTTTTGGCCATGTTTTATTCATATTAACCTCTGAGCCAAAATACTAGCTTCCCTACCTCGTGGTATAGACTCGAGTTACAAAGTGACTATTGACTATACTAGGAACTTATGCCTGTCTCTAGATATATTGTCCTTTCTTGTTTGATGATTCTATGAATCATAGAAGGTGAGATGCAAGCCGGCTATGGTTGATAGAGTTTGGATTCCCGGATGTTATGTGATTCACATGATAGGGTAGTATGAGTCGGTCTAGATATATTGTCCTTTCTTGTTTGATGATTCTATGAATCACCCTTAAATATTTTTATGTCACATACATTTTAGGGACATATGTCTCCCTCTTTACATTTGGTTGTATAATTTGCTATTCGCGACTTTAGCGATGGTTATGTTGTGAAACTTCTAGTTAGACCTTGTATGTTTGACACCTTCCAATTTGGATATCTTTATAACAGGTTCAGGTTTTAAAAATTACAGGTTTTTACCCAAATGAACCTATTACAAACATATCCATGCAGTTTTATTCTAGAATTACGTGTTTATTTTTCCGCAATAAATGAGAGTGTCACAGTTGGTATCAGAGCATATTTACTCCCGACGCACGTTTGTGCACCCCAATATAAATAACTTGACCTTAAAATAATAAACTTGAGAGATGGGTAAGATGGATAGACTTAGGACCTTATGTTGTAGTCTCTTTGTGTTTGCTCTTTGTTAGGTACTAACCTGTTTGTTGATTGTCATTTAATAATTGTTGCGTTCTTGGATTAATGACCGTGAGCTTATCTATAGCTAATGGAGTTATTACCCTTATTATAAAAAAAAAATTGAACTAAAGGTTTTGAAAATATTTTAATGTTTTTCACTGGTTTTAACGTCAATTAGTGTTAAAACTTGTTATTGGAGACGTCTGATAATTAGTTTTATCATTTGTTGGTGTAAAAATGTATTTTTATGTCTTTGAATTGGAATATTGATGTTCTTGAGTGATCGCCAAGAGTATCTCCGTTCCATTGAAAGGACACTTATATTTTACGAAGATCAAGATTTAGTGCCTATTGCTGAGGATTGAAGATTTGTTCAACCTTTGAAGAATGCTTCTACTTCCTTGAAGATGTTTCTCGTTCTTTTTGTATCTCGCCTTATTCTTAATCTCTTGGTGCTTATCCTCCTTCTAAACTCCTAACTTGTCCTTTGTTCTTTGCTTATCCTCCCTTAACGCCATTAGATAGTACTTTTTCTTGTGAGGAATGTTGACCTTGGTTGGAAAATTCGACTTTTGAGGAGATTGTTTGTGTCTGACCCTTAACCCTGGTTTTGAGAGGATGTGATGTTAGAAAGACTTAGGTAATGTGATGAGACATACTTAGTGATTCTTATACCTAGTTCCTTGACCAAGTGAGTATAATCGATTGGTGGATTCTTTGTGTTAGGAATGAGTTGCCTATGTAATTAAAGTTATAGAACTTGGCTTTGTTGTTTATGTTTGGGATTTGAAAGCTTAGTAGGTTGAGCGTCGTCACTTTAGGAGTAAACATGAGATAAGTTTAGAATATGAATTTGGAAGAAAACCCATTTTTAGATGTTAACAATCCCGTATAGATTGGGAATGTGATTTGGTGTTAGTTGTTTCTTGAGAACTTTGTTGAGAAGTCTTTGTCAATTTATTCTTTGGTTTTTAAAACATTGAGGTTGTGTCGAGTTCTTGAGATACAGAGATGCTTTTATACTTGAGTGGTAGATTTGCTTTAGGGAAACCCTAATATGTGATAAGATAGGTGGAAGAAGTATCTAACCGGTCTATCACCCCTTAAGCGATCGTTTATTTTACCTTGACCCTTGTTTGGGATTTGGTCGTTTTGTCATGAAGGTACAATACCCTAATAGGCGTGACCTTGTTAGAGAGAACCTTAAGTTTTAGGAAGCGTATGGATTAAGCCTTAAAAATCCTCTTTCGTACCATTAATCGTTTTCCTCCCTTTCGTTCATACATTGGCTGGATTTGATTCTTAAGTATAAAAGTTTACTCGTTATTTCCTTGTCTTGAATACCTTCCTAATTCTAATATCTCTTACTGGTTGGTAACTAGTTATCTTTATGATTCGACTCTTTTAGTCTCACATCTTGACATGTTCATATATCCCTTTTTAAATTTCCTATCATTTCCTGACCTGGTTATTACCCTTTGTTTCCTTAGTGGAGTGATGACATTGTTCATATATCCCTTTTTAAATTCGTTTTATCAGTTGAGTTACTCTCTAGTCGGGGAAACCACTCTTGATACAGATCGATTGTAAAATACGACCTTTGCGGATCCGGATCTGCAAATTGTTTTACATTGAGTGGGAGAAATTTTAAATGAATATGAGAATCGGTTATCGCACATACACTTGTACGGACAAGTGGGAGTTTGTTGGAGCCGTGTCCTCCAGTTAGTGCGGATAACGTTATTGCACATACACTTGTACGGACAAGTGGGAGCTTGTTGGGGCTGGTGTCCTCCACAGTTAGTGCAATAACATTTAAATCTCTAAAAGGATCAAAGGGTATACTTTTGTATTATTATCAGTTGGTCCACGTTTATCAATAACGGTTGGCTTGCTAGATAAGTTTGACGTTATTGTCATACAGATGGCGGTGATCAACTGGTCCCTAAAAGTCACACCTATAGGATACGTTTGAGAGATGTGACAGTATGAAAATACAGTCATGTTGATGCCTATTTTGACTAAGCAGTTAGTCGGAATTATTGACTAATAATTAGTCAAACGCGATGTTGAGATAATTATTTAATACGGATTAAATAATACTGGCTAATGTGAATTAAGCGGTTAATTCGTAAATTGAATATAAACGATTATATTTAATTAATGTATATTGAATTAATTAATTATACAATATTGTCATTGTCGGACAAGTATTAATATATCGACTAAGTCATGTCACTAGTTGATATTTTAATAACCGATAACCGATGACGATTTATAATAAAATCCCGTCATATACATTTTAGCATTTTGAGTCGGATCACGAGTTAAAATGAGGAGAAAGTGAAAAGCCCACTCCCTCCCCTTGAGACCCACGGACCGAGTGAGCAAAAAGGAGAGCCTCTCTCCTTTTTGACCTAATTCATTCATTTGACAAAAAAAATTAGGTTTTGGAGCAATTCTCTCTGAAACCTAGATCTCACATCGAAACCCTCACAAAAACTCTCTCAATATTGCAAGGCAATTAGAGAGTACTTTCTAACATAAGGGGCATAGTCTCAGACGGTCTTGGGTGCAACGATTAGGAGGAAATCTACTTTGATTTCTGTTCTTAGGCCGCATTTCAAAGGACCCAAGGTTGATTCTTATATCTTTATCGCTTCTCTTGTATTTTTCGTTTATGACAATAATCACATGTTAAAGATACGTTATAGTCCTAAAATTTAAGGGTTTTATACGGATATTTCCCTACAAGTGGTATCAGAGCGAGGCCACGTAAATTTTTCATTGTGATTTTCATAAAACGATTTTGAAACGATATTTTTTTTGTCTAGAAAACCGTGCGGCCTAATGAGAATTGCGGCTGTTTTAATTTTTTTTTTTGTGCTTTGGAAACCGTGCCATACGGTTTACGTCTGATCAGACGGTCTCTTGTTTTTCGTTTTGTCATTGCATATTGTTTTTGTAATCGATTTTCTTTGCAATATGTTAATGTTTTATCAATTGTAGATTAATTCTATACGGATTAGGTTTAATTGCAATTGGTTTTATCAAATCGACTTTGTTTTGGTTTGTTGATGCTCACGGTTTAGCTGCTGAAAAAAAAAAAAAATTTTTTTGCTCCTTTTTGCTCTCGGCAGGAGCTGCTGTAAAATAAAAAAAAAAATTCTCGTTTTTTTTCTAGCCGTGCTGTTTTTTTTTTGTTGTTTTTTTTCGGCCATAAAATGCATACAATACGGATTTTATGCACTCGCTTGATAGTGAAACGGTTCACTCACGTACCATTTAGTTATTTTAAAGCAATTTAAAGTAACGGATTATCATGAATTAAAATTAAGTTGATAGAAGCGGTTTTGTCACATAATTTTAATCGTTAAAAGGTGGTTTGGATAAATTTAACATAATTACGGAATTATGTCACGAATAAATTTTATTTTAGTTGATGCATTTTTATTTATCGTTATTTTTGAATGCCTTGAATGTTTTATTACGTATTTAATTTTACAAACTGTTGTAACTTAGTGTGGCCTTAGTAGAACGTGTTACCGTAATGATGGAACACGGTCTTGGTTGTATTTTGAGATCTCGCATCTCCGTTTTGTTTTTCCTTGTAATTACAGTTTTAATTTAGAATGTAAATAGGTTTATATTTTGTAAATTTTAAATTGTAATTTTGAGAAGACCAAAGATGGAGATCGGATGCTCACTCCCGCTGCATGGACAAAGATGGAACATCAAGACAAGCTTCTCGGGTCCAACGGTGGATTCCAAAGTTGTATTGTGTTCTTTTTACTAGGATAGGCCACACTAGGACTTTTATTTACGTATTGTTTTTTTTTTATGTTTTCATCGTAACGATAGTTTGCATCATATTCCGCCTAAAACCAAACCACCTAATATTTGCATGAAAACTGACTCATATAGAGGTTACGCGTTAGTTTTCTATGATATATAGATATCACACGTTTTTATAAGCCATCACCTAAATTAATTCATTCACGCAATGCTAGTTTTTCGTTCACTTAAAATGAATTAAAACTAAGTTGATGGGATCTTCCTCGTATAACCAAAAATTGAGAACAGTCTTTATAGGTCAAACTCCAATGAATCCCTTCTTCGTCGGTAGGCATAATATGACCCCTTCTACGTCGGGTAAGTTGGAACTGATTGACCTATTTTATCTCAACACTATGGTCACTCGTACGATCCTGTGATTATGGTGGACTATAGATAGGATTTACGGAAATCTATCGACCAAGAGTTCTAACGATAGAACTAGCTAAACAGTTGGCTTATCAATTTACGGAAATTGAGTCTTGGGATCATTTGTATAATTCTTGAGGTAGATCGATTATACAAGTGCAATGAGTCTACACGTTAAAATGAATTTTAAATAGACTTAAATCACCTCGATGAGTTGCTTATTTCGTTTTGTTTTTCCTTTCTTTTTCAGTGTAGATCACGATCACTTAAACTGCTAATAACAAAATGGTCTGGCCGTCTTGACGACCCAATGCCAAGTGCCACATTGGACCGTGAGTCCTGGCTTCGGATCTTCATGAATCGGATGAATCGGTCTACTCGATCGAAGAATGATGGATCAAACTTCGCGGACCGGGAGGCGGCATTACGGAATCTTTGCCGCCGACGGAAGCTCAAATATCTGACAGAGCCCATCCCGTCAAACCCAGGCCCCACGGCTGGAGCTAAGGAGATCGCCAAGTATAACGATTTCGTCATGGAAGCAGGTGCGATTAAAAACGTACTCATTTTTGCAATGGAATCCAATTTGCAGAAACGCTTCATAGCCCAAGGTGCAAACAAGATTTTCACCACGCTCACTAAGGAATTCTCGAAAGCACCGAGAATCGTGACCTATGAACATACCACTCGCTTCTTTGATGCGAAACTCCAAAAGGGCCAACCGGTTAGCCCACACATTCTCAGCATGATTGAGAATGTCGAGAAACTGGAGGCGCTTGATTGTAAAATCAGCGAGAACATCGTGATTGACAGCATGCTTCATTCACTCCATGATGGTTTTGCGCTCTTTAGAGCGAATTACTATATGAATGATTTGAAGAAAAGTCCTCATGAACTACACTCCCTACTCGCATGCACCGAGAAGGATATGAAGTTTAGTGGGAGCTTGAAACAGGATGTTCTCGTTGTGTCAAACAAGGGCAAGGGTAAGGGCAAAGCTCAGGCAGACCTAGCAGTAGGTAAACCGAAGTTTAAGAAGTCGGGATCAGGTAAGAGTGGGCCTGGTGAGTCGAGCACCTCATCAGGCGCGACAAAGAGCAAGACTGGTAACATGGAATGCCATCATTGCCACAAGACTGGGCATTGGAGGCGTACATGTCCTGTATACCATGAGGACATAAAAGCAGGTCGCGTTAATCCTGTTGGTATGTCTTCTTCTTCTTCTTTTATTCATATGATTGAGATTAACCACGCAAGTTACGGAACTTGGGTACTAGATACTGGTTGTGGTTCTCATTTGTGCAATCATGTGCAGGGCCTCCGAAACATCGAACCCTCGTAAAGGGTGAGGTGGACCTGCGTGTCGGGAATGGAGCACGAGTGGCTGCCGTCTCGAGGGGAACATACGTGATCCAGCTTCCTAGCGGATTTGAGTTATTTTTTATAAATCGCTATTATGTACCCAGTCTTTCTAAAAACATTATTTCAGTTTCTGCACTTGACAAACTTGGTTTTTCATTTGGAATAGAGAATAATAGTTGCATTTTCTCATTACACGATATGATTTATGGCAAGGCAGTCTCCATGAACGGAATTTATGTTTTAGATCAGACCACCGAAATATTACACGTAATGAATAAAAAGTTAAAGGTTGGTGACAAAGATCAAACGTATCTATGGCATCGCGCCGTATGGGACACATTAATGAGAAACGCGTTAAACGGCTCATACAGAATGGAGCTATCTCGGCTTTTGATTTTCAATCATTTGGCTTTGTGAATCATGTCTCATTGGCAAGATGACTCGAATTTCCTTTAAAGGTGTTGGAATGCGCGCTGCTGACCTATTAGGACTCATACATACGGATGTGTGTGGACCTATGTCAATCACCGCACGAGAAGGCTATAGGTATTTCATCACTTTCACGGACGATTTAAGTAGATATGGCTATGTCTACTTAATGAAGCACAAAAGTGAATCCTTTGAGAAATTCAAAGAATACGAGAATCGGGTACTGAGAACCAATGGGTAGAAAGATTAAAACACTACGATCAGACCGTGGTGGCGAGTATCTTTCTCACGAGTTTGATCAACACCTTAAGGACTGTGGGATTGCCCTACAGTTAACTCCACCTGGAACACCTCAATTGAATGGTGTGTCCGAACGGAGAAATCGAACACTACTTGATATGGTTCGATCCATGATGAGTCCCACCGTGTTGCCTGATTCATTGTGGGGTTATGCTCTTCGTCATTTGCTCTAATACTTAACCAAGTCCGTCTAAAGTCTGTTGACAAGACTCCATATGAACTATGGAAGGGAACGGTCCCTAACTTGTCCTTTATACGGGTTTGGGGCTGCGAGGCTTATGTCAAGTGGAGACACGAGGATAAGCTCGGCCCGCGATCGGTCAAGACATACTTTATAGGTTATCCTAAAGGAACACTTGGTCATTACTTTTATTCGCCAACCGAACAACGTGTATTTGTTGCGGCTAGTGCGACATTCTTAGAGAAGGAATTTCTCGAGAATGCGAAGAGTAATAGAACCTTCGAGCTGTCGGAGATTCCAGAACCAAATACCGAGCAAGCATTGGAGGAACCAGTTCCTTCAATCCCGGCTGCGGTTAATATTCCTGAGGAACCTAGGAGGTCGGGAAGAGTCTCTATTCCTCCGGACAGATACATTGGTATAGTCGAGGAACATGACATAGATGACATTCTACTCTTAACGAGTAGTGAACCCGCAACCTATAAAGGTGCCATGACTAGTTCTGACTCAAAGCTATGGCTTGAGGCCATGCAATCCGAGATGGACTCCATGTATGAGAACAACGTATGGGATCTTGTTGACTTACCTGCTAAGGTTCGTCCCCTTCAATGCAAATGGCTTTACAAGATAAATCATTCTGTGGAAGGTCAACAAGATATCTATAAAGCACGACTAGTTGCTAAAGGTTTCACCCAAGTGCCAGGTTTGCACTACGATGAAATTTTTGCACCCGTAGTCATCTTTGCGTTCCATTCGGATTATCTTAGCGATTGCCGCTTTTCATGACTATGAAATTTGGCAGATGGATGTGAAAACCGCCTTCTTAAACGGTTTTTTGGAGGAAGAGTTGTACATGGTACAACCAGAAGGTTTCATCGATCCCGAACATCCTAAGAAAGTATGCAAACTTAAGCGTTACATTTATGGACTTAAGCAAGCTTCTCGGAGTTGGAATCATCGTTTCGACCAAGTGATAAAAGAAAATGGATTTACTCGATCGGTCGAGGAACCATGTCTATATATCAAGTCTAGTGGGAGCAAGATTGTCTTCCTAATATTGTATGTTGATGACATACTCCTGATTGGGAATGACATACCTCTCTTAACTTCGGTAAAAGTATGGTTGAAGAACCATTTCCAGATGAAAGATCTGGGTGAGGCACAAAGAATTTTGGGCATCCGTATCTATCGAGATAGATCACGTCGGATATTATCTCTCGTCAGAGTCTTACATAGACAAGATCCTACAGAGATTCAAAGCATGACTAACTCTAAAAGGGGTTTCTTCCTATGGCTCCGGGGGTGCATTTGAGCAAGTCTCAGGCACCAGAGACACCGTAAGAGAAAGAGCGCATGACACGGATTCCTTATGCCTCGGCAATAGGATCAATCATGTATGCCATGATATGCACACGTCCGGACGTGGCATATGCATTGAGTATGACAAGTCGATTCCAACAGCATCCAGGTGAATCACATTGGATGGCTGTCAAGAACATTCTTAAGTACCTACGGGGGACTAAAGATTGGGCATTGACTTATGGAGGCGAACAAAAGCTATGCGCAACCGATTACGCAGATGCTAGCTTCCAAACGGATCGAGATGACTCGAAATCTCAGTCTGGATTCGTTTTTACTCTTAATGGCGCTGCAGTCAGCTGGAAGAGTTCCAAACAAAGTGTTACATCAGATTCTACGACTGAGTCCGAGTACTATGCCGCGTCTGAAGCTGCAAAGGAAGCGATATGGATGCGTCAATTCTTACAAGGACTAACTGTAGTGCCTAGTTCGAATGACCCGATCACCATCTATTGCGACAATAGAGGTGCCATCTTCCAAGCTAAGGAGCCTAAGTCTAGCAACAAGTCTAGACATGTACAACGGAAAGCTCATCTAATCCGAGATTACGTGGAGCAAAAGGAGGTAGAGATAGAAAAGATTGCTACAGATGATAATATAGCAGATCCTCTCACTAAACCACTACGACAAGATAAGCATGAAGGGCATGTTAATTCCATGGGAATTAAACGTGTTCCTGAGTTGTAGTACTCTTTTATGGATTAGATTCATTCTCTTTTGTACTCTATACGACATCATTGTTTTGATATTTATATATTTTGTTTTTCATGTGAATTTGTACGACAATTTTGAACACCACAAAGTGAACTGAACAAACATTATATTTTTGGTCCTTAATTGCCCACGTGAGCTGATAACTCTGCCAATTATTTTGTGACGTTGGTTGATGGTGGGTTCAACGAGCCATAAGTCAAAAGGTTGACTGACCAATCACAGAGGCGAGTTATACGGATATCTCGTAGGACACAATTGTGACATCGACATGGAGTCCTAAATGTTTTATAACATTCGGTGCCAGGTCGTGGATAGGACCTCCATGGTGATCCTAAGAGTCGATTCTTTTGACTATCGACTGTCTCTTGAGACTAAGGCAAATTTGGGTGACTTTGGTTTCTTTCTCACGGTCATCCGTAACAGGGGGCCAAGTAGATTTTTCCTGGGTCATTTCATGCTGTGCTTAGATTGGCAGGAGTCGAGTTGAAGGAAATATTTAGCCTTTATCAGGTACTCGATATTTCTCAGGGCCACTCGAGGAGCTGTAACTAAAATACATGGCCATGCTCGAATACGAATTCGTTTTATCAGTTTAGTTACTCTCTAGTCGGGGAAACCACTCTTGATACAGATCGATTGTAAAATACGACCTTTGCGGATCCGGATCTGCAAATTGTTTTACATTGAGTGGGAGAAATTTTAAATGAATATGAGAATCGGTTATCGCACATACACTTGTACGGACAAGTGGGAGTTTGTTGGAGCCGTGTCCTCCAGTTAGTGCGGATAACGTTATTGCACATACACTTGTACGGACAAGTGGGAGCTTGTTGGGTGGTGTCCTCCACGATTAGTGCAATAACATTTAAATCTCTAAAAGGATCAAAGGGTATACTTTTGTATTATTATCGGTTGGTCCACGTTTATCAATAACGGTTGGCTTGCTAGATAAGTTTGACGTTATTGTCATACGGATGGCGGTGATCAATCGATCCCTAAAAGTCACACCTATAGGATACGTTTGAGAGATGTGACAAAGATGAAAATACAAGTCATGTTGATGCCTATTTTGACTAAGCGATTAGTCGGAATTATTGACTAATAATTAGTCAAACGCGATGTTGAGATAATTATTTAATACGGATTAAATAATACTGGCTAATGTGAATTAAGCGGTTAATTCGTAAATTGAATATAAACGATTATATTTAATTAATGTATATTGAATTAATTAATTATACAATATTGTCATTGTCGGACAAGTATTAATATATCGACTAAGTCATGTCACTAGTTGATATTTTAATAACCGATAACCGATGACGATTTATAATAAAATCCCGTCATATACATTTTAGCATTTTGAGTCGGATCACGAGTTAAAATGAGGAGAAAGTGAAAAGCCCACTCCCTCCCCTTGAGACCCACGGACCGAGTGAGCAAAAAGGAGAGCCTCTCTCCTTTTTGACCTAATTCATTCATTTGACAAAAAAAATTAGGTTTTGGAGCAATTCTCTCTGAAACCTAGATCTCACATCGAAAACCTCACAAAAACTCTCTCAATATTGCAAGGCAATTAGAGAGTACTTTCTAGCACAAGGGGCATAGTCTCAGACGGTCTTGGGTGCAACGATTAGGAGGAAATCTACTTTGATTTCTGTTCTTAGGCCGCATTTCAAAGGACCCAAGGTTGATTCTTATATCTTTATCGCTTCTCTTGTATTTTTCGTTTATGAGAATAATCACATGTTAAAGATACGTTATAGTCCTAAAATTTAAGGGTTTTATACGGATATTTCCCTACAAGAGGAACATGTGGTTCCTACATTCTTCTGTTAGTTCATTGTGGGTATCAGATTCCTATTTGCAGTGGAGGAAGGCTACCACTCCCGAGGAGCGCGAGAAATTGAGAAAGCGTGAGCCTGTTGACTACAAGATCCATGAGGTAGCAAAGGAGAACCAGAAATATTTGACTGATGGGGAGGAAGAAGCCGGATTCCGAGTTGTTCATCCGTCAAAGAAACCGAAGACTTCTCCTGCCGCAGAGATGGTGGTTGATCGAAATGGTAAAGCTAGATCGCGAGAGAGACCTTTGGTGATTAGGTCCGAGATAGCACAAGAGCGCCCGGCTCGTGGTCGAGATAAAAAGTATGATAAAAATTACAAAGGCAAGGGAAAGATGGAAGAGTAGCCTAAGTCATAGTATTATTTATTGTTATTATTATTTGTACTAGATGGTGGGGTTTTTAGAATCCTAGCCTATTTATTATTTTTTTTTTTTAGCATTTTTATATTATGTGGCGTATTATTATTATTATGGAGGAAAAATGAATAAAAGATTACGTAGTTATGAAACTACTGTGATTTCCCTTTTATTATTCTTGTCGAATTTCAAATGCAAACGCAAATGTCCTTCTATTTACATTTAAAATAATGGGTTGTATCCTGTAAAGGATTGCCTACGTATTCATTTTAAAAATGAAATCAAACCCTTGCGCGTAGTTCGAGTAAATGTAAAAGAATAATTTTCTAAGCAAGAGCTTGTAGTGAACTAGAAATTGAGCATGAGCCTTATTTACTCCTAAAACACAATTCGATTAATTTGATGATATGAGGATGACGAATTGTCAGAATGCAAGAGCAAGGTGGCATGAGCTTTATTTCAGCGGGCCATGGGCCGTTTTTATTTCGTGTCGCATGAGCGGCACGTGGGTGTTACGCGTGGCGCGTTTTTGTCCTTTTCTAGGCATAATATCGTTTTAGTTGGTCGAGGTTAGTTGGGTTAGCAAATTCGTTCCCATCTAGGTATGTGATTCTAACCGCACCCCCCGGGAGTATGGACTTGACCAAGAACGGTCCGGCCCAGTTGGGTTTGAACTTTCTGATACGTGCATTTTATATAGTCTTTTTAGCCTATTTTATGCACGTATTTCTATGCTTTTATCGTGGTTTTATGCTACGAAATGCCCCGAATATGCTACTTTGGGTTATTATGTCTTATTTGCAGGTATGGACCCAAAAGTGGTGAAATCAAGCCATTTACCGCTCGTTTTGCATGCATTTGGAGGAAGAGTAGATTTGAAGCGGGAAATGTTGCTGTCTTGGGATGCGTGAAGGTGTTCCGGAAGCTAAAAGGACAAGTCAAAGGCAAATTAACGAGAAATACAAGCTGCTGAAGTCAATTATCACTCGATCGAAGACATTCTCAGTCGATCGAGCTATAGCCTAAGTCGATCGACCTGTTTCTTATACGCCTTTACTCGATCGAGCAGTTCCCCTAGTCGATCGAGTTGTTTCTGAGTCAAGTTCACTCGATCGAGCAAGTTAAGTGGTCGATCGAGTGGACTAAGCTACGGGCTGGGCTTCTTAGTCTAAATTCCGTCATTAGGTTTAACCTCTACTCCTAATTTCTTATAAATAGGAGTAAGGGTTGTCTTTTGTAATCATCTCCTTTTATCCGGAGACACACTCTACACTCTATTCTCTCTTTTCTTTCCCTTGTTACGTTACACTGTCACTTTGCTCTCAATTTCCGGATCATTTACAGTAATTTCTCTCCCTTCTTCCCTTTTTCTCTTTCTTTTTAATGTTTATTGTTATTATTTATTTTATTCTTGTTTCCCCCATCTCCATGTCTAGCTAATTCCCCCTAGTATGTTAGGATTAGGGAAGCCGTGGTAGCGATGCTTTAACTGTATTAAATAGATTAGCCCTGCGATAGGAGTTGTATTAGGCAATTTAATTGTTATCCGGTCGAATGTATGCATGCAGGAGACCATAATTCTAGTTAACCCCGACCTAGATCGAAAGATTGGAAGGGAAGGCTTGCTTAATTACAATAGGGTATTGCAGTGAGGGCGAAAGTTAAGCTGTTTACGCTCTAGGGCGGTTTAAGGACCGAAAGGTGACGACCATAGCTCTTCTTATCAATAGTCTAATCGCCTTAGTATTCCCGATAGTATAAGATCTGATAGCTGCCACGGTGGACCGACTCCTAGCATACTCCCTTTTCTTCTGTTAATTTCTCTTTTTTTTTATTCCTCTTGCTTAGTCTTTAGTTTAGTTAACACAAACCTTTCAACCCCCATTAGTGACATTAGACAGATAAATAGACAAATAGATAGTACACCGCCTCCCTGTGGAGATCGACCCTACTTACCGCTGACTTCTGTTAGCAGTAATCTAGGTATTTTATTTTTGGTGTAGAAACGACCGCATCAAATTTTGGCGCCGTTGCCGGGGAGGCAATCTATTTATTTATTTGTTTAATTTTATCTGTTTTTAGCCTCGTGGATTTTTCCTTGAGGTCGTTTTAATCTTTTGTTTAGTCTTTGTTTTGATAGCCCCTTACAGGTACTACCTAGACAGTTCTAGGTGAAAGACATTCAAAGGGAAGGCTTGAGTACCTTTGACCCATCACCGATGTCCCATTATATGGAAATGTAGGTGATCTCGCTATGAGAGATGTGGTTCTCATTGAGCACAATGCAGCTGTAGTTGTGCCGCCACATCCGACCTATCAATGGCCACCGCAACAAGATTCCCCCGATATACAAGAAGAAGACCTTGCGGAGCTGAAATTCTTGATGGAGGAACTTGCATTCCAAGTGCAAGAATATGTCTCGCGATTTGATGAGCTCGAGTCTGCAGTTGCTCAATTAGCAAATTGGTGAGATGGAGAGAGAAGAGATCGCATGAGTCGATATATTCGATGAGAATGCTTGTATCACAAATGCAAGAGAGTGATAGATATATGGATGCTCGAATCCCTGAACTGGAGTCACAAATAGCTCGGTTAGCGGTGAGATGCAAGAAGAAGAGGTTTATCTTCTTTGAGAGCGATTTTTCTCGTAAGGAAACCGTATTGCCCAATGATGAGGATGACTTCTATGACTCGGACGACGAGTTTCTATCATATTTCATTGCCCCACACGAGGATTTCAGCGCTGTACAGGAGGAATCACTCGATCGAGTGACAATTATTGGTCGATCGAGTGACTTTCCAGAAGAACTTGCTCGATCGAGTGAAAATTCTACTCGATCGAGTGGCATGCAGGAGGATAGTTCTCGATCGAGTAATTCTGCCACTCGATCGAGTGTATTCTTGGGAAGAGATTGGTCGATCGAGTAGTAATTCGGCTCGATCGACTGATTTGGTCATTGGGAGCTGTAATTCGTCATTTGGGCTTGGTTTAGATGACGACTTTGATGATGACAACGGTTATGGTGAGTCTCCCTTATTCAAAGCCGAATTTGGATGCGCTTGAGGTGAGATTTACGGGACGGATTCCACCGAGGGCGACAAAAGGACAGCTAAGTCGGTAATTACTCCTAGCACGGAAGAGGTAATGAATTCTTTTATCTATGATTCCGTCATTGAGAGTGATCAACCCGAGGTAGTAAACGGTAATTTTATTATTATTTGTAAATTGCCTCGTCTTATTCATGCTTCCTTTTTCAAAGCTATACCCCCTCATATGTGGACGCATAAATTAGCAATTTCTCACCATCCTTGTCATTTTAAAATTGTTAATCTAATTTGGAGCCCTAAATTATTGACAATTGCTCCCGCGCTCCTTTATTTGGTGGATAAATTTAGGAGCGCCCATAGGAAATTTGTTAGACTTAAATGTCTACATATCTTTATTTCCTACCTTGCTATTCCACTTTTGTGCTACTTATGCTTTTGTGTAGCACATGCGCAGATGTATGATTTGATGTTGCGCGCTTTGAGTCATGTTTTGATCGTGATTAATTAGAAGGCTCAAAGAAAAGGAGGTCGAGCAGGACTGATGAAGCTAGCGCTACCGGGAGGCAACCCGGAGATTTTATTTTGTTTTTATTTCAATTTCAGTTGTAATAAATGGGTTCTTTACCATAAACTATCTCAGTGAGCTTGTTTTTGTTAGTATGCGGGCTGTTTTAATTTCACTTTGCAGGAATTCATCAAGGACCAGTCGATCGAGTAGTCATTCTACTCGATCGAGCACCTTAGCTGAGAGATCCTCTCGATCGAACAGACATGCCACTCGATCGACCCCCTGCAGAACTGAAACCACTCGATCGACTGGTGCACCATTCGATCGAGCAGCTTGAATGCCCATTTCACTCGATCGACTACTGTTCAACAGACATCGAGTGTTTTTGACTTGGATTAGCTTCCTGAGACGGTTTTCCGGGCCTTAGCAACCTCCCATTTCATGGTCGGTTTGGGGAGGTCCCCCTATTCGCGCATCTGGTGAGTTTTTTTCCGCTCTTTACTCTTTTCTTCCTTTAGTTTGCATTTCCCCTCCTTGTTTTGGTACAATGGGGGCATTGTACGGTTTGGTTTGGGGAGGTTATGCATCCATATCTACGTCTGCATTTTGTTTTTAATGCATTTCTGTTATCACGTTTTATTTATGTTTGCATTGTTGTTTATTTCTGTTTAAATGCATAAAATTCTCATAAAAAAAAAAAAATTGAAAAAACTTGTTAAAAATTCAAAAAATTTCACGTTTAATTTAGCATATAGGTTGAGTCGGAACGGTAGATCTCAATGATGATATTGCTCTATAACTGTCTTTTTGCTTAAGCCTTGCATTGAACTGTTATCTTTTAGCTTTGTCTTTTGCATAATCTACGAGTTAATGTTTAAATTTAGCTGAACATATAGACTTGACCTGAAATTTTGGCAACCTACTTATAATTTCTAAGATTTAGAGCCTTATAAACTGGTGTCATTCATGACCAGTTTCATGTAGGATTGTGAGTAGTATACTCCTTGCATAACATGTAACATTAATTTGCACGTATATGAAATTCAATTGCTTTTTGCTGTCATACATTCGGGTTAGTGGTTGGTGTCACATGCAGGGAGGTGCTTACAAATTCCCTTTCTTTCATTTTTACCCATTTAACTCCACATTAGCCAAATTTGCCAGTTGACCCTTAGCTACATCCAAATTTAGCCTGCCTTGTCAAGCTAGTTTAGATTGTTGTTTTGCGGTATATATTTCATTGCATCAAATGTTGGCGCATAATCTGTTGATTCGGAGTTGGTATCTATGAAGAAAGGGAGGATGAGAAAAAAAAACGTGAAAAAGAATAAAAACGTGAAAAAGAATGAAAAGAAAAAAAAAAGAAGAAAAAATGATGTGAAGAATGAAGAAACCGAAAAAAAAAATCGAAAAAGAAAAAAAAAAGATGTTGTTAGTTGACGGTTTCTACTCCTATGTTCTATCTTACATTATTTGAGGAGTATGTTTGGTTTGGTTTGGTGAGTTTTATGCCAAATGAAGGGCATTGTGCTTAATTCATAATTGCTTAAGAATCGGATGTTGTCATATGGTTTTGTTTAGGTACTAGCTTGGCCGCCTATACCTCCACATTCCCATAAATGTTTTGCCTTTTCTTACCCATTGCCTCACTTTACCATATTTTTGTAAGCCCTCGGCTGTGACAGGACCTTGTTTGGTTGGAGTGTATGTACGGTAGTTAGAATTGTCTATCATATTAGTTGCATGCATGTTTATGTGGGTCGTAGTCTGGGTGAGCGACTATTTCTCTTCTTCTCTCTTACATATATATGCTTACCCTTTGCTTCATGAGAGAAGAGTGACCCGTGAGAGTCCATTATTAAAGGTCTTGCAAGGTCGACGATTCAGCTACTTTTATAAAACATCATACAACTCGTTTGCATTTGACTGTCTTGCTATAAGTGTTAGTCTGCTTGCATTAAATTGGTTTAAGTGGGCATTTGTAGCTGGCTCTGAGTTATCTTTTTCCGTTCCTTTAGTTGCATTTGAGTTTACTCGGGGACGAGTAAAGGTTTGGTTTGGGGAGATTTGATACGTGCATTTTATATAGTCTTTTTAGCCTATTTTATGCACGTATTTCTATGCTTTTATCGTGGTTTTATGCTACGAAATGCCCCGAATATGCTACTTTGGGTTATTATGTCTTATTTGCAGGTATGGACCCAAAAGTGGTGAAATCAAGCCATTTACCGCTCGTTTTGCATGCATTTGGAGGAAGAGTAGATTTGAAGCGGGAAATGTTGCTGTCTTGGGATGCGTGAAGGTGTTCCGGAAGCTAAAAGGACAAGTCAAAGGCAAATTAACGAGAAATACAAGCTGCTGAAGTCAATTATCACTCGATCGAAGACATTCTCAGTCGATCGAGCTATAGCCTAAGTCGATCGACCTGTTTCTTATACGCCTTTACTCGATCGAGCAGTTCCCCTAGTCGATCGAGTTGTTTCTGAGTCAAGTTCACTCGATCGAGCAAGTTAAGTGGTCGATCGAGTGGACTAAGCTACGGGCTGGGCTTCTTAGTCTAAATTCCGTCATTAGGTTTAACCTCTACTCCTAATTTCTTATAAATAGGAGTAAGGGTTGTCTTTTGTAATCATCTCCTTTTATCCGGAGACACACTCTACACTCTATTCTCTCTTTTCTTTCCCTTGTTACGTTACACTGTCACTTTGCTCTCAATTTCCGGATCATTTACAGTAATTTCTCTCCCTTCTTCCCTTTTTCTCTTTCTTTTTAATGTTTATTGTTATTATTTATTTTATTCTTGTTTCCCCCATCTCCATGTCTAGCTAATTCCCCCTAGTATGTTAGGATTAGGGAAGCCGTGGTAGCGATGCTTTAACTGTATTAAATAGATTAGCCCTGCGATAGGAGTTGTATTAGGCAATTTAATTGTTATCCGGTCGAATGTATGCATGCAGGAGACCATAATTCTAGTTAACCCCGACCTAGATCGAAAGATTGGAAGGGAAGGCTTGCTTAATTACAATAGGGTATTGCAGTGAGGGCGAAAGTTAAGCTGTTTACGCTCTAGGGCGGTTTAAGGACCGAAAGGTGACGACCATAGCTCTTCTTATCAATAGTCTAATCGCCTTAGTATTCCCGATAGTATAAGATCTGATAGCTGCCACGGTGGACCGACTCCTAGCATACTCCCTTTTCTTCTGTTAATTTCTCTTTTTTTTTATTCCTCTTGCTTAGTCTTTAGTTTAGTTAACACAAACCTTTCAACCCCCATTAGTGACATTAGACAGATAAATAGACAAATAGATAGTACACCGCCTCCCTGTGGAGATCGACCCTACTTACCGCTGACTTCTGTTAGCAGTAATCTAGGTATTTTATTTTTGGTGTAGAAACGACCGCATCACTTTCCTCGTGGATCGACAGGTAGAAGAGCTCTAACTGATTTGAGGACTAAATCTTCTTCTTTGATGTTTCTAGGCTTAACCCTTTTGTTGAAGGCTCATTTGATACGTGCCTGATATGTTTGTACATTATGTAATGCGCGCAATCTTCGTTCATCCAAGAGGATGAGTTCTTCATATCTATCTTTCTTCCAATCGGCTTCTGGAATTTGACTTTCGAGTAGAATGCATAAGGATGGGATTTCTAGCTCAACTGGTTGCACAGCTTCCATGCCGTAAGTCAAATAGAAAGGAGTAGCCCCAGTGGGCGTCCTAACGGATGTGCGATATCCCCATAAGGCGAATGGTATCTTACTTGGCCAATCACGATAATTATCGATCATTTTCTTGAGGATTGTGACAATATTCTTGTTGGCTACCTCCACTGTGCCATTAGTTTGTGGTCTGTATGGCGAGGAATGGTGGTATTTGATTTTGTAGTTGGCTAGCAATTGTTCAGTCTCAGCCTGGAAATGTGACCCATTGTCACTGATGATCTCATGTGGGCAACCATATCGACAGATGATATTGGTTTGTATGAACTTGGCCACGTTTTTGGCTGTGAGACTAGTGCAGGATGTTGCTTCTACCCATTTGGTGAAATAGTCGATAGCCACCAAAATGAAACAGTGACCTTCTGTTCCGGCTGGGGTGATCTTCCCGATAATGTCGATTCCCCAAGCAGAAAATGGCCAAGGAGATGTTATGGTGTAGAGTAATGAAGGAGGGACGTGTTGCACATTCCCGAAGATTTGGCAGTTGTGACAATGTCTGACATATTTGATGCAATCGGATTCCATTGTGGTCCAGTAATATCCCAGGCGCGTGATTTTCTTTGCCATCATTGGTCCACTCATGTGAGGACCACATTCTCCATCATGGACTTCTTCCATCACTTTCTGTGCCTGTGAATGATCAAGGCAACGCAAGACTACACCAGGAGGTGTTCTTTTATACAATTCTCCTTGCATAAGGATGTATTGAGAGGCGAGTAGGCGTATAGCACGTTGTCCTCTCTTATCCATATCCGGCGGATAGGTGCCATTGAGCTTGAAGTTTAGAATGGCTTGAAACCAAGGTTCCCCTGGGCTTTCTTCATCATCTGTGATTTGGTGCACATAGGCTGGTTCTGACCATCGTTCGATGCATAAAGGCATTTCTACCATATTGTCTGCCATGTTAATCAGAGATGCAAGTTATGCAAGAGCGTCTGCAAACTGATTTTCTTCTCGGGGTAGATGTAGGTAAGTCACTTGATCGAAGAATTGGGCAACTTGGTCTATCCTGGCCTGATAGGGTGATAGACTTTCACTTCGAATTTTCCAAGATCCCGTAATTTGGTTGATGATCAAGGATGAATCTCCGTGAACTCGAAGATTCTTGATGCCTAAACCTACTGCCGCTTGTAGCCCAATGAGGCAAGCTTCGTATTCTGATGCGCTATTTGTCACCTCGAAGTCGAGTTTGACAGAGAGTGGTGTATGCTCGCCTTCAGGAGTAATGAGAAATACTCCTATTCCAAATCCCCTTAGATTCGATGCTCCATCAAAATAAAGGTCCCAAGAGTCTACATTGGTTTGGAGTATATCCTCATCTGGAAATGTCCATGTGTCTATTGCTTGGGTGTTGTTGATGGGATTATCTGCGAAGAACTCGGCGACGGCGCGCCCTTTTATAACCTTCAGAGGTACGTATTTGAGGTCAAACTCTGAGAGCATTAAGGTCCATCTTGCCAAGCGTCCGTTGAGAACGGGTTTTTCGAAGAGGTATTTGACAGGATCCATTTTGGAGTACACCTTGACGGAGTATCTAAGCATGTAATGGCGTAGCTTCTTTGTTGCCCACACAAGAGCGAGGCATGTCTTTTCGAGTGGTGTGTATTTGCATTCATATTCCAAGAACTTCTTACTAAGGTAGTAGATAGCTCTCTCTTCTTTTCCGACGGTTTGTGCTAGCATAGCCCTCATTGCTGTTTCGGTCACTGTGAGATATAAACCAAGAGGTTGATCTCGTTGAGGAGGCATGAGCACTGGTGGTTTGGCCAGTATCTCCTTGATTTTGTCAAACACCTTTTGACAGTCGTCATCCCATATGGCGTGATCTGTTTTCTTTAGCTTTTTGAAGATGGGTTCACAGATCATGGTAAGTTTCGATATGAATCGACTTATGTATTGCACCTTGCCTAAAGATCCTCTAACTTCCTTTTCTATCTGAGGTTGTGGCATTTCGATTAGAGCTTTGATTTTGGAAGGGTCGATTTCTATTCCTCGTTGACTGACGACATATCCTAGAAGCTTGCCTGATGTTACCCCAAATGCGCATTTCTGAGGATTGAGCCTCATGTTGTACTTTCGTAGTCTTAGGAAGAATTTGCGAAGGTTATCAATGTGCCCACCTCTATCATTGGACTTGACAATCATGTCATCTACGTACACCTCTACTTCTTTATGCATCATATCATGTAGGAGCGTGGTTGCAGTGCGTTGATACGTAGCTCCAGCATTGATTAATTCGAATGGCATAACAGTGTAGCAATAGGTGCCCCATTGAGTAACAAAGGCAGTCTTATGCATGTCTTCTATAGCCATCTTGATCTGATTATATCCCGCGTACCCATCTATGAAGGACAACAACGCGTGATCTGCCGTATTGTCCACAATATGTCAATATGTGGTAGAGGAAAGTCGTCCTTGGGACTCGCTTTGTTCAAGTCTCTGAAATCAACACAAACACGGATTCTCCCATCCTTTTTGGGTACGGGTACTATGTTGGCTACCCAGTCTGAATACTCGGAAACTTTGATGAACCCAGCTTTCAATTGTTTATCGACTTCTTCTTTGATCTTAAGATCCCATTCTATCCTCATTCGACGAAGCTTCTGTTTTATAGGTTTGAAACCTGGTTTGATTGGAATTCTGTGTTCTGCAATGTCCCTGTCGATCCCTGGCATGTCTTTGTAGGACCAAGAAAAAACGTCTTTGAACTTGTGCAGGAGGTCTATGAAACTAGCCCTTTTGGTTGGGCTCAAGGTTGTCCCTATCCTAAGTTCTTGGGGTTCTAGTTCGGTTCCTACGTTGATGGGTTCAATGTTCTCTATAACTGGTGCCCCTTCCCCCTCTTGTAATATTTCTTTAGCTATGTAGGGAGGTAGTTCGATGGAGTCTGGGTCTGGGTCATCCTCATTATCATCGTAAATAGAATTGCATTCAGAATAACACAAAGAGTAAGCAGAATCTGATTTATTCATATTAAATTTTGAAAAGAGTTGAAACAATGAAGCCATCTGCTCAGTAGTCAGTGACGGCAAAGGGATAGCTGTTGAAACATTTCCCAAACTACTGTTACTACTCGATACTATGCTAGGAGAAACAAGGGGATTGGGAGTGACGACAGGAGGAGACTCTCTAGGGACTTCTCTAAACTCCGACTCTGATTCCGACTCTGACTCCGATTCTGACTCGAATTCGTGGTCTTCTGGTTCTCCTTTGAACATCTCTCCTTCTCCAGTGGTGAGCTTGAAGAGTCTTCCTTGGTTGTTTGTCCATTTGATTGACTTTCTCCATCCTTTTTGCTGATTTGAACTGGTTTCGGTGATTAACGCGGCAGGGTTGAAATGGCCGTCTTGAAGTATCATGGTAATGATCTCGTCCTACGCAGCTCTAACAAATCTATCTTCTCCAAACAGAAGGATAACGGTATGTTCGTCTAAGCAAGGTGCTTGACGAGTCTTGACGGTAGGAACCGTTTCTGAAGGAATGAAGTAGCAATCGTGAAAGATCTCGATTCCAGCTAGTTGACTTCCTTTGTAGTGCCAAGGTTCGGGGAACCCATAAAAGTATTCTTGACTCCCTTTTCTAACGAAGTATCCATTTAGGGTAGGGAGGTAGGGTCGCATTTGGATTCCCACGTTCTTACGGTTTTGGAACTGTGTGAGCATCTCTAGAGCTTCTTCTTTCATGGGTTTGTATCCCAATCCTAATGGTATCCTTTGAGAGTTTCCTTCTTTGTAAGGTGCAAAGGTATTTCTTCGGACATGATTCAATGGCATTCCTGGGAAGTATCCCTGAGACTTGAGTATGTGATTGACCACTAGATTAGAATATGGATTGAAGTACAAGGGTGCCAGTTCACTATCTACAAGGTTTATGCTATGGAAGCCCCCAAGCTCGTATACTGGATCTGTAACCACTTGGTTGCTTGTCATCTTTTCTATCACTGCCTTAATAGGTGACGAAGTGATCGTCACTACTTTGCCATCTAGTGGACTCTTGATTTTCTGGTGGAGGGTGGATGTTACCGCTTTGGAAGCGTGAATCCAAGGCCTTCCCAGAAGTATGTTGAATGATGCTTCGATATCCACTATTTGAAAGTTAACCTTTCGCTCAATCGGCCTTGTGGCTATGGTGAGATTGACTAGTCCTACTACCTTACGTCGGGTACCGTCGTATGCGCGAACACCTTGGTTGGTAGGGGTCCAATCCGACTCTTTCATGCCCAACTTATGTGCCGTTTTTAATGGTATGACGTTGACTGCGGAGCCATCATCTACCAAAGTCATTGGCACATTCTTCTTTAAGCAAATGACAGTAATGTATAGAGCCAAGTTGTGACTAGCGCCGAAAGGTGGTAAATCCTCATCCGAGAAAGTAACTGGGTTACTTAGCTTAGTTGAATCTTGGAAGACCAAGTTGACTACGTCATCAGGTGTAGAGTTATGTGCCACGTTTAACTTAGCCAAGGCTTGCAGTAGAGCTTGGCGATGAGGGAAGGAACTTGCAACTAGTTACCAGACTGAAATATCAGCCTTTGTCTTCTGTAATTTTTTTAGCAAGTGATCAGTAAACGTATCTTCGCCATCATTTGGCGTGACGACGTTGGTGTTAGTAACTGGACCATTAGCTATGGGACCATTTTGAGAAACATTTTGATATGGACGCCCTGGACGAGTAAGGTGGTCTATATCCTGGTCTTCACTATTTTTGTAACACCCCCATACTCCGAGTGCCTTACCAGGACCACTCAGGTATGAAGACATCACCATCTCGGTTGCCCGAGGTATGATAATCAAATAGACAAAACAGAAACAATATTTATTATAAGTAATTTAATGAATAAGTACAATCCTTGAAACCCAAACTGAAAGTACAATACATTATTCCAAGCTAACTGTTCTCAACTGAAATAGAAATAAAAGCTAAACTACAGCGGAAGACTCTACCGTCATGTCGTGGCCATCCCAACTATCCCGTATCATCTCTATACCGCTCAATATCTCGCTCACCATCCCCGAATGGATCACCGCAGGTTTTACAAAACAACACCAGGGTCAGTACTAATCACACAATCAAAATAGATAACAACAATAAGACAAACAGACAGCTGAACTGTCACACACACACAAACACCACCAACTCCCATCATCTCAATACCGACCGTCCCTTTGGACCACCGCGCGATGGGGGACCGCAGCCGTTCCCACCTAAGCCCCGCTCATCGTACGAGCGATAACCCTGTCCATTAATGTGCACATCCCCTTTCGTGGCGGGTTCCACGAAGGGCGAAACTAGGGCGTGAGATCACTCCCGCAAGTGACCCCACTCAGCCGAGAACGCATCTCGAGAACCATCAACAAACACAACCCCAATCGCAACCACAATTACAATCATCATAACAATCAACATATCAAATAACTAACTACAGCACATCACCAATATCCCATTATGGGACTAATACTGAGTAGGAAATCCTACCTGGAAAGCACAACACGCAGACGGTATCTACAGCTGTATCAAAACGGCTCCTCTACGAATTCTCCTCCTACCATACACACATAGATGCTACCATTCAAATACTACTCATAAAAACCCCCAATTCCTAAATTAGGGTTTCATCAATCTTAACAAAACATTATATAAATTATATTAAAAGCTTACCCTCGACGCAAGGAATCCAACGACACGTACTACGATACGAACCGACCGTCTGAACTCCGGGAATTGTCAAGAACGCGATTAGGAAGAAGACTAGTTGCTTTCTCTCTTAAACAGGTTTTAGGTTTTGTAAAAAGTGATTTAGAATAATTACGAATATGTTTAAATACCTTAATCGCGTAATTAACAAAACCCGAGAAAACTCCCCGTCAAAAACCAGGACACTCGATCGAGTACCCAAGGTACTCGATCGAGTACCCCCTACTCGATCGAGTGCCCCAGCTACTCGATCGAGTGCCCAACAGGTCAGAAACTATTTTATTCCGCAACTTGCCCTTACTCGACAGAGTAAGGGCTACTCGATAGAGTACCCCCAAGACATATAAATACGGAGTATTACAGTCTTCCCTCCTTAAAAGGAACTTCGTCCCCGAAGTTCAACCCATACATAAAAACAAACATGCTAACTCGATCAAGACACAACAACGTAACTAAGAACTCAAAACAAAACTCCAACCCAAACATGAACTCGTAACACCAACTCCACTAACTATTCCTACCTCCACAACATGGCTCACGATATCGTATCAACTCCACATATATATATATCTCTCACGACACCAACTTCATACATAACCAACTACCATCCTCTAACGCTGCTAGCTCCATAATATCATCCACTATCAAATCCAAAATCAAGACACTCACAGACATCAAACGGAATGTTACATTCTACCACCCTTAAAAGGAACTTCGTCCTCGAAGTTTACTCACACTCATAATCTCATCATCCAACTGTCAACACTATCGAAGTATTCTCGCATTCCTAACATCAAACTACTACAAGCACGGTCATGGCCTTTTATAAGTATTATCCACAAAACAAATCCCTCTTTTACGCTACGCTAACACTCTACTTCCAATTATATTACAACATGCACCACCATGAAACTCTCTTTTATCGCATCTACTCCTCTTAAGACAAATGTTACGTCCTCGTAACTCACTAATACTAAATCCTAGCTATATCGGCTCATTATCCTCATCACCACCACATGTCAAAGATAACCACCTATAATCTAAACACTGCCATGCATATATCCAAGGCCCTCTTACTTAAACATTTCTCATAACTCAACTCATTTGGCATACCACCTAACCTATACCATAAAACTCGTAGCAAAATCACCATACTAACTCTCCATTATATCTGCAAAACAACATACCTCTCTTATGTAAGGCACTTATCTCCCAGAAGCATAACTCACGATCCACAATCGTTACGTACACGCACACTAGATCCTCAAGTTCTTTCTTCCATTACCGCAAAACTCATACACAACTTAACATGACACTAAGTCCCAATACCCTACACTCGATGTCTCAACAAAAGATTATGAACCACCTGCATCTTTCGGGTCATTACCACACATGTTCTACGACTCACTTGCCATTACCATGTCTACTGAAACCTTAACTAGAACAAGATCATAATTATTGTAACAACCTCTCACAACCGTGTCCCATTAACAGAATGTCACTATACTATGACAACAACGAAAACATATACAACTCTATGTATATCATACTCTACCCTCATTCCCAACTTAACCAGGTAAAGAAAACATCAATAAACAAGACAACTGTCTATCTACACAAACTGAAACTCGCAGGGAACAATATCAAACAAAACAACAATCTATGTATAACTGTTATGTACTTTCGAAACTCGAATCATAATCATCCTGTCTACTCCACCACAACCGGTGACGGCATCACAACGCCGCCACCAACAGCCACACCGCGGTGCGAAAATACCCGCATCACAACACTAAATATCGTGCCCGGATCACCACCCGAGGCACCACAACCACATCGATAGTCATCACGACTGCATACAACTCCCATAAATACTGACTCAGAATAATTTCTCAGACAATAAAAACTTACTCAAATCCACTTTACTAAATCATAACACCACATATTTTATGAATTAAACAGATAATAACCTCGTGAATATCATCTCCTTACCATATCACAGATTGACATGTACCATGAATATAGACAGGCATAACTAGTCATGCCAAAACAGTCAAATTATTACCTTTTTAAGCATCCTTCCATTACGTTCTCGTATCCAACATGTATTACAGAAAATTCAGATAACAACTTATAATTATCACACCATACCATTTCTTGTGAGGTCACAACCTCACACAAACATTTATATATGACATAGACCCATAATCACATCCAACCAGTCAATCCTGATCACGTAAGTTACCACTCAACATAGGTTACCTGCCGCCCGAGCTTAACTCATATGCCCCTCATAACCTTTTCCCCCCATTCGCACAACCATCACTTCCTACCCAGTATAACCATACCATTACTATTCAACTATTAGCATCCGCCTCATCTAACCACATCTTATTCCCTCTCACAACCATAAATATCCATCTGGTCTCTACAAAATCAACCTCTTTAGAATTGCTACCTTTCTAATATACCATCACCCTTAACCACTAGTCACAAACGATAACACTTCCACTGTCCGAACATCAAACCTCTTACACTCATCTCTAAACATCACGATTTCTTTCCGATCTTTGGTTGACATCCCAAATAACAAGCATCGAATCCATCAACAAAATTACCTCAACATTCTTCCCAATACTATCCTTAATTGTATCATCATCTAACTCTCCGCCAAAAATCTCGTATCGTGCAAATATTCTACCAACTTCTTACTTTCCTTAATTCCTCGAAACTCATTACTAATCATGTTGTCCCAAAACTCCTCTATAACCATTGACTAACATCCTCATGATTGGTAGCACACATCTCGACGACTCCTTACCTCTATATCACCTAACTCTGGTCAACATTTTCTCAGTTTTATTCCCCTCATTCTTTCCTTTACATCTACAAAATCAATTAACCATTCAACTCCTTATCACTTCTACCTAACTCTTTAGTGTTCCGGTTACGTTCTCACTGCTCCAAAACTCACATCTAATTATTTCATATCGATATCATCTCACTCTCTTTTACCACAAATATTCTCTTATTATGTCATCAATCACCCTTGCCACTAATCCATCCATAGAATCAACGTTTACTGTTCAACAATTGCATCTCCCTTCTTACATCTCTAGAAATCAAAATTCCTTTCATACCGCTAATTGCCCAAGGAAAACCCACAATAGTTTCATCTCTTAAAAAGCCAAATCTCCACCCCGCGACATGTCTCCACAAAATTCACTATATACCACTCTTCTCAACCCCTTTAAAACGAACTTTCACATGTATATTCCTAACCCACACGACTCCTAACCATCCCACTCCATGATTCTTTACACATCTCAAGCTGCCACCATTTGCGTCCCTCATTTCAATCTTTTCATTCTCACGTTCCATAAACTCACATCATCCCTTGCCCCATTCAATTACTTCTGCATTACTCAACATACAAACATATCGCTCATCTCATCTCACAAAACATGCTCTATGTCTCAATAAACCATAACGATCTTCCTTTTCTTTTTCTACTATCTATCACAACCACGTATAACTCATGTCCTCCCACCGAACTCATACTCATCATAGGTGCCACTCTTTACACCACAAAATTGGGTAACTTACGCGTCAAGACCAACATACATGTAAAACAATGCATAAAGAAGCAAAATGACGCCTTTGAATTAAACATAATATGCAACGAAGTCAAAAGATAAGCATATGACCCAAAACAGGGTCACTAGATCGAGTATCTGAGGGCCACTCGATCGAGTAAGTGACTTACTCGGTCGAGTAGGTGAAGATCAGAAGCACGTAAACAAATTACCAGAGCTACTCGATCGAGTACCCAAGGCTACTCGATCGAGTACCCCCCTACTCGATCGAGTATCCTAGTTACTCGATCGAGTACCCCAATTCTCAGCACTGTCCAGTTTTCGTAAAACAGTCATAACTCACTCATTTCTTGATCAATTTGGGCGTGTGACCTATCGTTAGAATCGTAAAAGAACAAGCTATCACCTCCAATTGGAATCACATTAAAATCATTTATGCATCTCAAGTTATAGCAGTTTAAAGACAACCTCTTTATCATCGAAAAAACACAACTATTGATTTTTACTTCCCAAACGACTTAAACAACAACAAGGTAGACAAAACGACCCAGTACTCATAAAACCAATATTGCTAATCTCATGTTACCATCTTCAAAAATCAAGCAACATCATCCATCATGCACATATATTATTCAACTTACCAATCACATATTACCCACATGTTATCTCACATCTCCCAACATACTAAGCAACATTATAAACGCAACATGTGATATAGCTAAGCATGAAATTTTATCAAGCTTTTCATATAATCAACGAAACAGTGACGTCATATTATCAAATGCCACATAGTAATCATCCAACATGCTTTTCTATTCCAACAACAATTCTATATATCTCATCAATCTTTCAATTCAAATCCCCCATCCTCCACATACATGCATCCATCAATTCATACAACATACTACTACATAGATACACACAGCACACAATCAGCACATAACGATCCCGACACATATCCCATGGTGACCGGTTCAAAATTGTAGGGCGAGTTCGCGACTTTAGGACGTCTCCCAAGTCTTTGCATTAGCTCCTACAACCTTTACCCCGGGTTCATTTTAATTTGACTCCTATATTCATTAGGTTCATTGGTTACAGGTTTCAGGATCGTCTCTCTGATACCATTTGTAACACCCCCATACTCCGAGTGCCTTACCAGGACCACTCAGGTATGAAGACATCACCATCTCGGTTGCCCGAGGTATGATAATCAAATAGACAAAACAGAAACAATATTTATTATAAGTAATTTAATGAATAAGTACAATCCTTGAAACCCAAACTGAAAGTACAATACATTATTCCAAGCTAACTGTTCTCAACTGAAATAGAAATAAAAGCTAAACTACAGCGGAAGACTCTATCGTCATGTCGTGGCCATCCCAGCTATCCCCGTATCATCTCTATACCTGCTCAATATCTGCTCACCATCCCCGAATGGATCACCGCAGGTTTTACAAAACAACACCAGGGTCAGTACTAATCACACAATCAATATAAATAACAATAATAAGACAAACAGACGAATGTCACACACACACAAACACCACCAACTCCCATCATCTCAATCCGATCGTCCACTTTGGACCAGCCACGCGATGGGGGACCGCAGCCGTTCCCACCTAAGCCCCCGCTCATCGTACGAGCGATAACCCCGTCCATTAATGTGCACATCCCCTTTCGTGGCGGGTTCCACGAAGGGCGAAACTAGGGCGTGAGATCACTCCCGCAAGTGACCCCACTCAGCCGAGAACGCATCTCGAGAACCATCAACAAACACAACCCCAATCGCAACCACAATTACAATCATCATAACAATCAACATATCAAATAACTAACTACAGCACATCACCAATATCCCATTATGGGACTAATACTGAGTAGGAAATCCTACCTGGAAAGCACAACACGCAGACGGTATCTACAGCTGTATCAAAACGGCTCCTCTACGAATTCTCCTCCTACCATACACACATAGATGCTACCATTCAAATACTACTCATAAAAACCCCCAATTCCTAAATTAGGGTTTCATCAATCTTAACAAAACATTATATAAATTATATTAAAAGCTTACCCTCGACGCAAGGAATCCAACGACACGTACTACGATACGAACCGACCGTCTGAACTCCGGGAATTGTCAAGAACGCGATTAGGAAGAAGACTAGTTGCTTTCTCTCTTAAACAGGTTTTAGGTTTTGTAAAAAGTGATTTAGAATAATTACAAATATGTTTAAATACCTTAATCGCGTAATTAACAAAACCCGAGAAAACTCCCCCGTAAAACCGGACACTCGATCGAGTACCCAAGGTACTCGATCGAGTACCCCCCTACTCGATCGAGTGCCCCAGCTACTCGATCGAGTGCCCAACAGGTCAGAAACTATTTTATTCCGCAACTTGCCCTTACTCGACAGAGTAAGGGCTACTCGATAGAGTACCCCCAAGACATATAAATACGGAGTATTACAATTTTTGACTATGTCTTCACTAATCTTGACTAGGTAGTGCTCAGTGAGGTATTCATCCTCATCGTCATCGGCCCATATTCCGTTGACAGTAGCAAGCTCTCTCAACCTGATGATTTCGGCTTCTAAGTGGATTATTTGATCGATTAGGTTATCAACCACAGTTATCGCTTCTTGCATCGTAGAACTTCGGGAAATATTTAGTGGCGTACTTTCCTTAGGTGTGGTGCTTGGATTGCGGAGGGATGCCACTACATTTTCTAGTTCTAAGACTTGTCTATTCACACTCCTTGCCCATGCAATGAAGTCGGTGATGGTAGGAGAAATGGTGGAGTAACTCCCTTCACCTTCTAATGCATGTATCTCATCTTCGACTGGAGAAATGAGGTGTGAACAATCTAAGGTAGATTCTTCATTTGTAATCATCAGAACTCCAAGAGGATTCTGAGTATTGTTAGGCTTACCTCCAGGAGGTATGGGTAGGCGACCGTCTTCGATCATATCTTGAAGGACATGTTTTAGTTTGTAACACTTCTCTGTATCGTGTCCCTTACCTCTATGATATTCCCAGTATGAATTTTCGTCCCAGAACTTGGACTTCTTTTCTGGATCAGGCGTAGGCCCTATGGGTTGGAGCTTACCCTGTTTCATCAACCTCTTCAAAGCATTGGAATATGTGTCACCAATGTTTGTGAACTTCCTTTGGGGGTTATTCTTCTTTGATGATTCGAGAAGATTAACCTCATCAGTCTTGCTAGTAGAGCCATAAGAACGACTCGTCGAGCCTTGATATCCACGACCCACCATTTTGGATAAGAGTCCTTTACGGATGTCATCTTCGATTCTGGTCCCTAGCACAGTTAAGTCCTTGAAGGTCTTAATGTTTTGGTACCTTAAGTGGTTGGCGTAGATGGGTCTTAAGTTATCCACAAATTTTTCCATGAGGGTAGCTTCATCCGGACGCTCGACAAGTTGTGTGCTAGTCTTCCTCCACCTACTTAGGAAGTCGGTGAAGCCTTCTTTCTCATTTTGGGTAAGAACCTCTAAAGTGTGCATATTGACTTGGGTTTCAGCATTATCCGTGTATTGTTTAGCGAACTCGATTGCGGCATCATCCCAGGTGGCAATCTTCTTGTGCTCTAGAGAATAGAACCATTGCTTAGGAATGATGTCAAGAGATGAAGGAAAGATCCTTAAGAACATCTCGGGTTTGATGCCTTTGATAGACATGTAGTCTTTGAAAGCACGAATGTGGTTCAAAGGGTTTTCATGTCCCTTGAACTTTGGGATGTCAGTCATGTTGAAGTTGATTGGTAATTTGGCAGTCACGGCCTCATACTTGCGATTGTTTTCCCTATAGATATCGTCTCCTTTGAGCTTCAGTAAGACCTACTGGAGGGTTGACTTCTGCTTGTCCAACATAGGGTGGAAGGTTGTCATTCACAATTTTATTAGGAATTTCATCTTCTGCAGGAGGTAGCCTAGTTTCTACCGCAACAATCCGGTTTTCAATAGCATTAAGGCGTTCATAATCTTGTTCTTGACTTGTTTGGAGACGAGCGAGCGCAGCTAGGATTTGATCATTACCATTTTGGGGTTGTCCATTGACACTTGCGTGACTAGTTTCGGACATCTTGGAAACTGGATAAAAGATCGACGACGAATCAAAACAAGATCGACCACTCTAGCACACTTACTCAAAGAAAAGACTCGAATTGTGAAGTGAGAGTGTGCCACTTGTGTCAAGTGAGGTTTGAAAATGACAAAGTTTTGAAATGTTTGTCCTAATCAACTGCAGTGTAGTTGTAGGAGTGTTGACTCGAAGTGAGGTTTTGAAATGGGCTTTTGAGGCCCGACTTTTGACTCGATATTTGGACAGAGTTTCGACTCGTTTTGCGCTAATTTGGGCCATTTATCGAAAATATTTACATTTTGAAAGAGGTTTTTGATTTTACAAAATTCGTCATGGTTTTGTTTAGAAAATGGTGATCACATATGATACAAGCATTCAAACAGGCATTATAACGGTATGCTGAGTGCATTTAAAGGGTTTTGGTTTAAAGGGTGGGTTGCCATACCGAGCAATCAAACCCGGGTCTGTGGAGAGGTCCGCGCCAAACAAGAGTAAGGCCGGTTCCTAGTCCATTCCCTCGAGTAGTGAAGGCCCTTGATACAAATAGGAGTAAGCATCGTGGTATGGTTGACGTCAATCGCTATCCACCCTTAGGCCCATATAAGAATTTGGACCGTCCAGACGGGACGATTGGTCGAATGGGTTGGGTTGGCCCTAGGAAGGCCGAATAAAACGATCTAAGAAGATCGAGTAATGAAAACCGACAACTGTCTCATATAAACTATTCCCAAACATTGTTCAAGTTTCCCCCTTGGCAACACGTAAGTGTATTATTCCCCAGCGGAGTCGCCAAACTATGGACACGGGGGGCTCACGGGGGCGCTTGGGAACAAGCGTTTGCATTTGTGGAGTCGCCACCAATTTTTATGGGAAATTGGAACCGTTCGAATACTTCGCGTCATGTCAAGACACAAAGTAGTGACATGAACACTAAGAACTCGTTACCCTTAGCATTCTATGTCTAGAATGACTCTCGTGGATGCCAATGAACACGGATGTTCACAGAGATCTGGAGTAAGGGGTGAGGGTACGTATTAGGAAACTCTTTTGATCGAACACCTAATACCGCCCGCCTCGATAGCGGCCTCTACTAATGATTAGGGAAATTATCTATACTTGATATGTTGTCGATTATATGCATGCAATGCAACATCCATCGTTTTAATACTACCATGTGAGAATTAAACTATATCGGTGAACAAATAATTAGGCAATCAATAGGGTCGAAGTAAGGATTTAGGGTTGATTACATGTGAGAACAAGCAAACAATACGATAATAAAGAGTATAATAAATGAAATACGATAACTAAAATTACAATAATTACAACGATTTAATTGATTTACGTCGAAAATACGTTTAAAATGGATAATTTTAGAAAAGAAAAGGAAAAATTAATTAAGGTCAGAAAACGGACAGATTAGTGGTGATATTACGGATAATAGTCGATTAATACGTGAGCTAACGAACTAGGTCAAAGCAAGAACGGAAGTTCAGGGACAGAAATCACCCAAGAATAGGCGCAGCAGAGCTGCGTCCCTTGGAAGAGGCGCAATGGTCACTGCGTCTGTTCCTGAGGTGAGTTCTGGCTGTGAACCCGGAACTGCATATTGTTAATGTGCGTTGGTGAATTTAATGACCGATTACTGATGTTCGACTCAAGTAGAAGTGATTTAACAGGTTATTTACATGCAAATTGGTCATAAAAGCAATAAAGAACAAACTTAAATGAATTAGAACGAATTATAGACTAATTATGAGTGAATTAAAGATTAATAAGAGATTAATTACAACTAATTTAGATCAAATTACTAAGACGGAAACGAATGTAAGACGCGATAAACTGATGAAAATATACAAAAGTCGAATCCCAGAGATTTGACATGAATGAATCGAATCTCCAAAATCCGGGTTTAATTTTAATGACGAAAACCCGCAAATATTGATTATAAGGGATTTAAGTCGGGATTTAAAGGTGATAATTATACATGTTATGATTATAATTATTATATACGAATGAAAAAGAAGAAAATAAGAAAGAAAAACGAAAGAAGACGAATTAACAGAAAGGCGAGGAAGAAGAAGAAAAGCAGGAACTGCGGCAGCCTCAGGAAGAGGCGCAGCAGATGCTGCGTTTCTTCTCGACGTCTGTCTTCTGTTAGCCCGTAAAAATAAGTTTGATAAAAGGGTTTTGTAAATCGGTTCTAAACTTGCTTTCGACGTAAACCTTACAATAATTTATACAATAATAAAACATAGGATTTACACCCTCAGACTTACATGTTTGACGAAACGAGATTGACTAAGTTAGCGATTAGTGATTGCTCGACTCGAATGTATGATGAAAGTGCCCTCGTAAGAGGAATTAAATTAAATTGATTAGATTGATTGAGTGGAGTTGGTCAAATTGGTCGGTCATGCAAAACGAGGCTGGTACTCAGAAGGATCCGAGCTTACGTGGTCGAAAGTTCAAGCACGTAGACGCCAATAAGCAAAGAGCACGGTCTTAGAATGCAAAGGGAGAAGAGAAGGGCGGACACTCGCGTGAGAAATATGAGGAACGAAGGTCCCTATTTATACTAATCACACGGAGGAATTAGGGTTTCGGTAAAACTTTGGAAACAAATCTCGAAAAGATCTTAAAATACGCAGAAAAGAGCTGGGGAAGAGGCGCAGCAGCCACTGCGGCTCTTGGAAGAGGCGCAGCAGGTGCTGCGTCCTTTCCCCTAGGAGATTCCTCCTGCGGAAGAAAGATTTTCCGCGTTTCTGTTATGGAATTGCGGTAGATCTCAACTTCCTTATTGTTTAAAAAATAATTTCGGGATATATTTTGCCAAAAGATTAAAAGATTAAAATATGGAATAGAAATATCCGGAATATTCCAGAACATTCCGACACGGCATTTTAAACGGTTTATTAGAAAATGAAGACGGTTTTTGACCCGGACTCCAAATGTACTCTAATTACTGTCAAAACGACCGTAACGGCGCGTAGATGACGACCAAGGGGTAGAGACAAGTATTTGAGCTATCACTTGATGATAAACTTACGAACTGTCATAAATCGTTCCGTGTACCAAACATGCGGCCCAATCATCACCGGGTGGCTTGCGGGAGGTGCAGAAATGAGGTATCTACAAACCCGTGACAAGTATGTTGTAATTGTTATATACTGTGACATGGTTTCCCAACTGTTATATCTCCAACGATAATAGCACCGAATTTGAAAAATACAGATTGCTTAGTCTAGGAACTTCTATATTGGCAGATTCAAACCTACACGGATTTAGATGATGATTCATGTTAGACGACCCTATCCTTTGTCGAGACTAGGCTTTGTCATCGTTTCAGAGGCATCAAATGTCACACCCAGCATCAACCAAGGTAACATTCTGTTTCTCTTTTCACAATTTGATAGATGTTTGATGATTCTTTGTTATTAAGGACTATGACTGTAAGCTCTTGGAAAATCCTTGTTGTATTGTTGTTGAAGTTACTTTGAAGTTTGACTCACTTTTGTACTGCCTGAGTCATTTCATAAATTTTTACATGCTATTTTGTTTGGAAACTGGCCTTTCAAATACAAGAATGTGAGGGGTGCAAGCTAAGTATTGATGATTCGATTCTCATATTGATTTCTGACAGCTTATTATCTGCAGTTCATATTGCTTAAAATTCTTTTGTGAAGTCCAATATATTTTTTTGTCTGTTTTCTTTCAGGCATGGAGGGACAAGGATTGTGCATAAGAAATTTTTGATGTGTGAAATCAATTTGAATGATGCTGCTTGGAGAAAATTTGTAGCTTTACCTTTTGCATCCGAGTAGAATATGCTTATTTTTTTAGCTAAGTATTGATGTTGATTTGGAACGTTAGTTGTATGTTAAATATTGCTTTTGTAATTAATTATTATTATTATGTTAATTAAAGAATTTACATTTATATTAAATCATATTTTTGTAAATATTTTTTTTTTAAAAAAAAATAATTGAGAAACGGCTACGGTTGTTGAAAGAGAACCGTAGCCTAAAGTGACTTATGGCTACGGTTATTAAGATTAAACTGTAGCCATAAGTCACTTTAGGCTACGGTTCCTATTAATAACCGTAGCCATAAGTCACTTTAAGCTATGGTTCCTGACCGTAGCCATAACCACTTGATCTAAGGCAACGCCCCGATTTACTACGGTCGAGAAACCGTAGCCAAAAGTCGTTTTTAACCGTAGCCAAAAGCCATTTATGTACTAGTGCTTGCTGGCTTGGTCTGCGTGGCCGACGAAGGATAACACCATCTACGGATGTCGTCTGGAAAGCTACGACGGGCGGTGGTGGTGGATGAGGGAGATGGAAAGTTAGCTGGGGTGTGAATAAAACATAAAGAATAAGGGAGAGGGAAGTTATGCCATGAGTTTGGCTTTGCCTTTTTAAATTAGTTCGTACGGTTCGTACCTGACCCCGCCCCTATATATATATATATATATATATATATATATATATATATATAGAGAGAGAGAGAGAGAGCAGTTCTTATAAGGCCCTTACATCCATTGAGTCCCTAAGTCCTTATAAGGGCCTTTGGATGGAAGGGATGGAGGGATGAGATTACATCTCAATGGATGGTCATAAATCTCCCTCCCTAATCTCCCTTCCTAATCCATGTACAACTCCATCCTAATTTGTATAACTCCATCCTCCTTCTAATTCTCCCTTCTCACTTCCTCATAATTCATCCTCTCACTTCTCTCTCATTCACTCTTATTTCCCTCTCATTCTCACAAAACCAAAAAAAACCAAATCAACAAAAAAAAACCCAAAAAATATCCAATCCCTCTTCCACACCTCCGGCTGACCACCACCCAACCCGGCCACCACCCGTCACCCACGGCTCAACCGGCCACCACCCGTCACCCTTTTCCTTCTTCCTTCTCGGCTCCTCCGACCTCCCTTCTCCCAGCCCACATCCGACCTCCCTCCTCCCAGCCCACATCCCTCCACCACGACCCTCCCTCAACCACCCCGCACACACGCCGCCACCTCCCTCCTTCACAGATCCGCCGCCACCTCCTCCCTCCTTCACAGATCCGCCGCCACCTCCCTCCCCTGCTCCACCGTCCTTCCTTCCTTCCTCCTCCTTCCATTTTTGTTTTTGTTTTGTTCTTTGTTTTGTTTGTCAGTGTACTACGTTTTGTGTTTTGTTGTTCTTCATTTTTTGTTTTATTTTTGTTTTTTTCTTTTGTTTTTTGTTTTGTTTTTGTTTTTTGATTTGGTTTTTTGTTTTTATTTTTCCTTGTTTTCATTGTTTTCCTCTGGGTTTTTTTTCATTGTTTTCATTGTTAAATTTTTTGGTTTGTTTCATTGTTATCATTGTTTCGTTTGGTTTTTTTTTTATTTTTTATTTTTTATTTTTTTTTTCTGATTTGGTATTTTAATGTTATTTATTATTGTTGGTATTTTTTTTGTTAGTGTTACATATTTGGTTTTATTTGGTTGTTATTTTTTTATTTGGTGGTTATTGTTATTTGATTTTTTGGACTAAAGTTATACATCTTGTCTATTAAAGTTATACACTGCGTGCATTACACACGATATTTAAATTTGGTTTTTTTTTTATTGTTATTTGGTTTATTTTGGATTTCGGGTTTGGTTGGGTTGTTGGTTTTTTGGTTTTATTATTGTTATTTGGTTTTGTTATTTGGTTTTTTTTTATTGTTATTTGGTTTATTTCAGATTTCGGGTTGGGTTGGGTTGTTGGTTTTTTTTTTTTTTTTTTTTTGTTATTTACTTATTATGTTGTTATTTATTTAGATCTAGTTTTTAGATTTTTAGATTTGTTTTAGATTTTTCATATTATTTTTTTTGTTTTTTTGTTGTTATTTTTTTTTTTTACTAGAGTTATACATCAAATGCCTAGAGTTATACATTGTATGTCTAGAGTTATACAGATTGTGACTAGAGTTTTACATCTTTTGACTAGAATTATAAATACTGTGACTAGAGTTATACATTAAATGCCTAGAGTTATACATTATATGCCTAGAGTTATACATCATATGCATAGAGTTATACATTATATGACTAAAGTTATACAATTTTGGACTAAAGTTTTACAAATATGGACTAAAGTTATACATATGAAGGACTAGAGTTATACAAAAATGGATTAAAGTTATAAAACTATGGACTAAAGTTATACAAAAATATGGACTCAAATATATAATGGACCTTAGATTTTTAGATTTGTTTTAGATTTTTCATATTATTTTTTTTGTTTTTTTGTTGTTATTTTTTTTTTTACTAGAGTTATACATCAAATGCCTAGAGTTATACATTGTATGTCTAGAGTTATACAGATTGTGACTAGAGTTTTACATCTTTTGACTAGAATTATAAATACTGTGACTAGAGTTATACATTAAATGCCTAGAGTTATACATTATATGCCTAGAGTTATACATCATATGCATAGAGTTATACATTATATGACTAAAGTTATACAATTTTGGACTAAAGTTATACAAGTATGGACTCAAGTTATACATATGAAGGACTAGAGTTATACAAAAATGGACTAAAGTTATACAATTATGGACTAAAGTTATACAACTATGGACTAAAGTTATACAAAAATATACCAAAGTTGTACAAAAATGAACTAAAGTTAGACAAACATGAACCAAAGTTATACAAAAAAAGACCAAAGTTATACAAAAAAAGACTAAAGTTATACAAAAAATGGACTAAAGTTATACAAAAATTGGACTAAAGTTATACAAAAATGAACCAAAGTGACTAGAGTTATACATTGTATGACTAGAGTTATACAAACTGTGACTAGAGTTATACATTGTATGACTAGAGTTATACATTTTATGACTGAAGTTATACTCTTATGGATTAAAGTTATACAATTTTGGACTATCGTGACTAGAGTTATACATTAAATGCCTAGAGTTATACATTATATGCCTAGAGTTATACATCATATGCATAGAGTTATACATTATATGACTAAAGTTATACAATTTTGGACTAAAGTTTTACAAATATGGACTAAAGTTATACATATGAAGGACTAGAGTTATACAAAAATGGACTAAAGTTATACAACTATGGACTAAAGTTATACAAAAATATGGACTCAAATATATAATGGACCTTAGATTTTTAGATTTGTTTTAGATTTTTCATATTATTTTTTTTTTTTTTTGTTGTTTATTTTTTTTTTTACTAGAGTTATACATCAAATGCCTAGAGTTATACATTGTATGTCTAGAGTTATACAGATTGTGACTAGAGTTTTACATCTTTTGACTAGAATTATAAATACTGTGACTAGAGTTATACATTAAATGCCTAGAGTTATACATTATATGCCTAGAGTTATACATCATATGCATAGAGTTATACATTATATGACTAAAGTTATACAATTTTGGACTAAAGTTTTACATTAAATGCCTAGAGTTATACATTATATGCCTAGAGTTATACATCATATGCATAGAGTTATACATTATATGACTAAAGTTATACAACTTTGGACTAAAGTTTTACAAATATGGACTAAAGTTATACATATGAAGGACTAGAGTTATACAAAAATGGACTAAAGTTATACAATTATGAAAAAAAAGTATCTCACAAAAAAAAAAACGAGATTTAAAACACGAAATCTTAAAAAAAAAAGTATAACAAGAAGAGATTTAAGAAAATGACTAAAAAATGATAACTAACAAAATAAAAGACAACTAAAAAAAAATAAAAGACAAAAAAAATAATAAATGGAAAAAACAACTAAAAACATACAAATTAATACAAAAAAAAAAAAAAAAAAAAAAAACGAGTTGAAAAAAAAAAAAAAAAAAAAAAAAAAAAAAGTGGCGGTGGGGTGGCGGCGGCGGGGGTGGTGGGTGGTTATTTGGTGTCGGGTGGGGTGGTGGTGGGTGGTGGTGAATGAGGAAGAGAGGAATGAATGATTTATTTGAGTTTTTTGATTTATTTGGATTTTTTGGGTTTTTTATTTATTTGGATTTTTGGGTTTTTTTTATTTATTTGGGTTTTTTTTTTTAGAGTTTGAGAGAAGAGAGAAATGAAATGTGTAAGATGAAAGAGAAATGGATGAGTGGAAAAGAAATATAAAGTAAATTAGTGATTAATTAGAGTGGATTAGTGAAGGAGGAGAGAGATGGTGAGATTAGCTTTATAAACACACTTTTTGGGGTTGATCTCATCCCTCCATTTCCCTCCATCCAATGGCTCATAATAGAACTTATGGACTCAAAATAAATGTGGACCTTAGTTGATCTCTTCTCTCTCTATATATATATATATATATATATATATATATATTAGAAAGAGAGAGAGCGAGAGAGAGAGAGAGAGAGGCAAGTTCAAATGAGTCCACTAAGTCCTAATCCTAGCCATTGATCTTCTAAGATTGATGGTTGAGATTTTAAAATTTTAAGATGAAAACTTTAGTGTTTTATAAATGTAACTTTAATTTATGAGTGTAATATTAATTCTTTACAATTATAACTTTAATATTTAAGGTCATTTTATAAATAAAAATTTAAATTTATGTTATAAAATTTTATTTTAAATATATAAAATTGATTTTTGAATGCAACTTTAGAGTTTTACGAATGAAATTTTAATGCTAAAAATTAAAACTTTAATTTTTTTTTTAGACAATTCCGTATATAAAAATTTGAATTTATTTAATGTTGCTGATTTATAAATGTAAGTTAATGTTTTACGAGTTAAACTTTAAAGCTAAAAATTGAAACTTTAATTTTTTTAGACAATTTCTAATATAAAAATTTGAATTTATTTAATTTTACTGATTTATAAATATAATTTTAATGTTTTAAGAGTGAAACTTTAATGCTAAAAATTGAAACTTTAATTTTTTTAGGCAATTTCTAATATAAAAATTTGAATTTATTTAATTTTACTGATTTATAAATGTAAATTTAATGTTTTACGAGTGAAACTTTAATGCTAAAAATTGAAACTTTAATTTTTTTTTAGACAATTTTTAATATAAAAATTTGAATTTATTTAATTTTACCGATTTATAAATTTTATGTAAATATTGTAATTTTATGAATGTAACTTTAATGTTTTACGATTGTAACTTTAGTCATAATTTTTGAAACTTTATATTTTTTTTAGGATTGTAACTTTATACTAATTTGAATTTCCATAATTTAAGTCCTTGGCGAGAATAATTAGTCCATATCAAAGCGTAACTTTTGTCCATATAAGCGTAACTTTAGTCCATATGGCGTTGTAACTTTAATCCAACTTTATATTAATAACCACCCACAACCACCCCCCTCACCTCCTCCAACCACCCGACCTCTAACCACAACACCACCACCACCGCCTCTGACCACCAGACATCACCACCACGCACCACCAATTTGGGGAAAAAAAGGAGAAACGTGGTGTGGCGTCTTGACCCACACACAACCACCCTACCACATAGATCTGAAAAAAAAAGAGGATAAGGGAGAGGGCGACAGCCTTCACCAACCGCCACCAACACCCACCACGACACCCCGCCTGACCCACCATCAACACCACCACCCCCACGAAATAGATATGAAAAAAAAAGGAAGAAGAAGGGGGAAATGCTGTGGAACGGCTACCACTACAACACAACCACCACCAAACAACCACCACGACAACATCCAACAAAAAAAAAAAGAAATGAGAAGAAAAGGCGGCAACAACCAACAGACCACACCCACGACCCTCCACAACCAACCCCGTCGACTTAGATCTAAATACCTCCACCACGACACACCACACCCACGAACAAGTTCTGAAAACCTCCACCACAACGCGCCTTCACCACGACACCTCCATCACGACACCACGCAAAAAGGAAAAGAGAGAGAGAGAGAGAGAGAGAGAGAGAGAGAGGGGAGAACAAAAAAAGCGGCAGACGAAAAGAAGAGGCAGCGGACGAGGGGAGGCGGAGAAGAGGCGGCGGAGGATGATTTTTTCAGATCTGAAAAAAAAAAGTAAAGGGAGGTGGTGGTGGGTTGTTGTGGGGGATGTATATCGGTGGTGGTGGGAGTGAGGTGTTTGTTTTGGTGGTGGATGTGGGTGAAGGGGTGGTGTTGGTGGGTGGGTGGTCGGAGTGGTGGTTGGGAGTGGTAGGAGAAAGAGAGAAAATGGGAGTTAGAGAGAGAAGTTGGAGTGAGGGAGGCAGAGGGAATGAATAATGGGTGAGGGAGATTAGGGTTTTATGTTGTTAAATTTAATCTTGGCCCTTCATTTTGTTTTAATCTTGACCATTTATTCTCCTAATCTAATGGTTAAGATGAGGACTCATGGACTCATCTAATCTAAGGGGACTCACTTGAACCTAATTCTCTCTCTCTCTCTCTCTCTCTCTCTCTCTCTATATATATATATATATATATATATATATATATATATATATATAGGGACAGAGAAAGGCGGGATCTCGTGAGTTTGGTTCTTATGGTGAGTTGTGAGTTTTAAAATCTCAGCCATTGGATAAACAAAAATAAAGGGCTTAGATTTGATCGAATAAAACAATAGAGATTAAAAGAATCTCCCGCACATGAAATCAAAGACGCTCAAAACAAATCACAGCCCATTCAAAATAACATCTCTCTCTAAAATAAACCCCAAATTCTCCTGAAAACCTTGATAATCGGCATCATTATTTCTTATCAAATCACTAAAAATGCATCACCTTCATTAATTCAGATGGATTACTTGTAGACAAATAGATGAAGAAAAGTAATGATGTGCTCAGGCGCGCGGTGGACTCGAGTCCGATATTGTTTAAATTAATTCATACGGTTGATGTTGTTGGTGTCGATGTCGTGGCTACTGTCGTCTTGCGTGAAGATTGTTGTACGGCTTGAACTTAGCATTGGGTTCAAATTTCTCCGGGAGTAAACAAGTAGTTGTTCGGTTTCGGCGACTCAACGATTCCGGGTGTGTGATGATGGAGCAGCGAAATATATTGAATAAACACAAAGATCATTAATTAAAAATTTAGAGTATGCTTGATTAATTTCAATGGGATCAAGCAGGTAAAATATAAGAAAGGTTGTCCATTTTTTCTATTCACAGACAATCAATGGACAAAATTATCCACTCGCAAACATTTTGTTCAAAGAAGGCAGTGAATCTAGGAACGGAATCATCCTCAGGTCCGATATTTTGTTTAAATTAAATGCTGAGCTGAAGGATCATGTAAAAGCTGGTCGCTTGACAGATGCACGCCAATTGTTTGATGAAATGTACCAACGAGATGCAGTTTCCTGGACAAATGTGATATCTGGGTATGTGAATGTTGCAAAGTATGGGGAGGCGTTGAATTTGTTTTCCAGGATGTGGGTTGATCCTTCGATTAGAGTGGATAATTTTGTGCTTAGTATAGCTCTGAAAGCGTGCGTGCGGACTTGACAACAATATTGTTTTCGGGAAATTGTTACATGGGGTCAGTTTGAAGAATAGTCTAGTTAATTCTGTGTTTGTGGGGGAGTTCACTTGTATGTGGATATGTATGCTAAATGCAGGGAAATTTAGAGTATGCATGATTAATTTCAATGGGATCAAGCTGGTAAAAAATAAGAAAGGTTGTCCGTTTTTGCTAATTCATTAATTACTGTGATCACATTTATCATTGAAGAAACAGGATTTTAAGCCTGCACAAAATTGTGTATCATAGAATTAATTCTCTATCTAGTCTAATACGGAGTAATCTTGCAGCTATATGGGATCCCGTCAAGTACGAGAGGACAAAGCAAGGCGACATGGAACCAACATTGCCGACACAACCCAATCGGAGGTCGCATGCCGGTGAGCAACCCCGGTCCTAACAGGTCTTTGATACCACTACTACACATTTCGTGCACAGGCGTAGAGGATCTTGGATTGGTCTAGGACTGATAAACAAACAACTACAAATCCTTTTGCAGCTCGAAAGGTGGCATATCATCCCAAACTGTAAACCAATATGGGTCTATATCCAAAAGTGGAGACACAGGTGTTGGAGGCCTTGCCGGGGAACATGAACATCCCGCAAATAAGTCAATGTCAAACTCGACAAGTTTTATAGGAGTCGTCTGAAACACGTCAAGTTCCATACGAATCAACTTGACAGGCGGGGAACATTGTGGAAGTATGTCCTTGATCATACATTTATGGGCACACTCGATACAACATTTATCATGATTGTAAAGAGTAAAAAAATCAAAGTGACACCGGAATAACATCACAATAAGAGCAAAATAACAGTAGAATAACAGCACAATAACACGTGGTAAAAAAAAAATTCTCAGTCGTAAAAAAAAATTAAAGTGACACCGGAATAACATCACAATAACAACAGAATAACAGTAGAATAACAGCACAATAACACGCGGTAAAAAAAAAAAGAAAAAAAAAAATCAAGGTCGTAAAAAAAATCACAGTGGCACCGGAATAACATCACAATAACACCAGAATAACAGCACAATAACATGCGGTAAAAAAAAGAGTAAAAAAATCAAAGTAGTAAAAAAAATCAAAGTAGTAAAAAAATCAAAGTGATACCGGAATAACATCACAATAACAGCAGAATAACAGTAGAATAACAGCACAATAACACGTGGTAAAAAAAAAGAAAAAAAAAATCAAAGTCGTAAAAAAAATCAGAGTAACAGCAGGATAACATCACAATAACAGCGGAATAACAATAACAACACAATAACATGTGGTAAAAAAAAGAGAAAAAATCAAAGTCGTAAAAAAAATTAAAGTGACAGCAGAATAACATCACAATAACAGCGGAGTAACAATAACAGCACAATAACACGTGCTAAAAAAAAGAAAAAAAATCAAAGTCGTAAAAAAAATCAAAGTAACAGCAGAATAGCATCACAATAACAGTGGAATAACAATAACAGCACAATAACATGTGGTAAAAAAAATGAGAAAAAAAAAATCAAAGTCGTTAAAAAATCAAGTTAAAAAAAAGCACAATAACAACATAATAACACGAGGTAAAAAAAATAAGAGTGAAAAAAAATTCAAGCAAAAAAAAATTTGGTACAAAAAGAAAAAGAAAAAAAGGTAACATAATGAGAAAATTAGAGAAAAACATAAGAGAAAAAAAAAATCAAAGTTGTAAAAAAAAGCATAATAACACGAGGTAAAAAAAAAGAGATAAAAAAATTAAAGTAAACAAAAAAAGTAGCACTAGAAAAAAGAGAAAATAAACTAAATAACAATACTTTTATATGACAACTAAGATTAATTTTGGCCACTCATCTCTAATTTAATCTAATGGTTGAGATTTCCCCAACTCACAACTCACCATAAGAATCAAAATCACCAAATCCAATCTCTCTCTCTCTCTCTCTCTCTCTCTCTCTCTCTCTCTCTCTCTCTCTCTCTCTCTCTCTCTCTCTATATATATATATATATATATATATATATATATATATATATATATATAGATTGAATCATGTGAGGCACCCTTCTTAGGGTAAGGCGGCTGGACACCTTCTAAACCGTCAGATAAAATCAAAACGAATGTACCATATTGTGCCACGTCACACTAATTAAAACCTCATGTTGCTGCTCATTTCCCTCATTCTATCGTCATTTACTCAACTATTTTTTCACTTTCTTCTTTCTCTGTCTTCATCAACTTCATCTTCAACCTCCAGTTTCTTCAATTTTTTGCTTCTCACCACCATTTTCGTCGCATTTCGGTCATCTTCGACGCCTACAACGCATTTCCGATCTATTATTTTCCGATGATGTTGCCGAAGACTACCGTAATTCCTCTTATTTAATTTCGATTCTATGATTTCAGTTTTTCTACATTGTTATTTGGTCGATTTCTGTTGTGTTTTTTTTGAAACGATTGATTTGTTATATAATCAGTTTTATTTAGCTTTAATTAAAGGTATGAATATTATCATAAAGCTGAGGTGGTTAACATCATTAACATCAGGCCTATTGATCCTGTTGAAGCTGCTCCTGTAAGTACTTAGTATCGCTCTTTTTTTTTATGCATGGTGTATGCTTTTTGAATGTTAAATCGATTGCGTTCTGCATTTTGTTGATGTTTCTTCTTATGTTAAGAGTACTCATGCCTTCTTAAGAATGTCTGATGAGAGTAGTAATGACCTCTAAGAAAGTGGTTTAATTTATTTCCCCGGCTGGCTTGCCTCAGTGGACTTGATCTGTCAGTTTATGGCGTGCGTGTGCTTGCAATTTCACTGTAGCCGACTTAGTATGACTTCCCTTGGATAGAGTTATTAGTCGTTTTAGGCAAAGCGATTTTCATATGTCTAGTTTCGATGAAGTTGTTTTACTGCATCGTAGCTTTATGATGACATTAAAATACAGGACAAAATCGTTCTTCGTTGTTTGTTAATATTATCTCAATGGGATATTGGGATACTACTCCGAGTGTCATAAATCGTCAAATCTTCATCATCCAAACTATCACAGTATCACACTGTTGATGTAATTTGATGTCGGAATCTGGCTTTGCGTAAGACGTAGTTCATAATGTCTTAATGCTTTCTAAGTAGTTTCTTCAGATGACTAGCTACACATAATAACTTAATAAGTGCCTACCTTAAATGCGTGTACAGAAAAACGCCCAGTCCTAACTTAAAAGGTGGTATATGGTTCTGAATTTCGTGGTATTTTAAACTAAAAGTTGAGACAAAACGTTGAACTCCGGAGATTTCCATTTTCTTTTTATCATTAATCAGTCTCACTATTTCGAGCTATAATAATTCAGTTAAAGGTGAAAAAGATACATTCCAGTCTAGACCTGTCAAATTGGTCATGCATGTCATATCAAAATAAGTTGGTGGTATTTAAACTGAAAGTTGAGACAGAACATGAACTCTGGAGATTTCCATTTTCTCTTTATCATTAATCAGTCTCATTTCTGGCATAGAGATTGAATCATGTGAGGCACCCTTCTTAGGGTGAGGCGGCTGGACACCTTCTAAACCATTGGATTAAACAACTACAAGTGCCTCAGATGTTGACACGTGTCCCTTTATATAACCCAACAAACTGTTGATTTCCCCTTATTCATTTACTCGATCGCGTTTACTCCGTTCAATTTCCCTCTCTTCAGCCCAGATTTCGCCGCCATTTCTCACCGAGCTTCTGTCCACCATGACCACTGAGCTTTTCGATCTCCATTATCATCCGAAAGTTAGGTAATTTCGATCCACTAATGTTCAGATGTAAGCATTCTTTGTCCGGCGTTGTATTTTCTTACACCTGTCTAATGCGATCATGATGCGATCATGATTCTGGTATTAGATTGATATTAGGTATTTTATGGGAGATATCAATAATGATAAATTGGATCATAGGACAGGCGGATACATTGAACCTCTTATATTTGATGCAGTGGTATGCCCGAATGTAAACTTGGCCTGAATGATAGACTTCTTTTGGAGGCTCAAGGTCAAACGACGAGAGGCAAGGCCATTGATATGGAGGATATCAAATTTCATCAGTATGTCTCATTGTTTCATTTGATAATGGTTTGCTGATTTTTCCGGAACTGTGTCATTGAAGATGCTCATAAAACAAATTTGACATATTAGTCATACAGCCTTTTCAGTCTGTTTTTTCGATGTTATAAGTTATAACAGTTGAATCTTCCCTTCAGGTGCGTGCGTTTGGTCCGTTTTGAGAATGACAGGACAATATCTTTTATTCCTCCAGATGGGTCTTTTGATTTGATGACATACAGACTTACATCTCAGGTTTCACTTCTTACCTTTATGCACCCGACTTCTGAGTTTTGTCATGTTGCAAGATGTTTTCATTCCATGAAAGTATTGATTTATTATATCTATGTTCTGTTTGCACATCAGGTGAAACCACTTATTTGGGTCGAAGCTCAAGTCGAAAGGTATTCAAGAAGTCGAGTCGAGATAATGATCAAGGCAAGGAGCCAGTTTAAGGAAAGAAGGTACTGCATACAGGAGAAATTGATTTTAGAATACTGACTGTTATTTATTTACCAGTTACCACTGACAGTTTCTTATGAATTATAGAGTTTCTGAATTAGTGTTTGTGTACAAGAAAAACCTTATTAATGCATTATGTCTGTCTGTTGTCACAGCTATGCCACCAATGTCGAGATCGATTTGCCTGTCCCACCTGATGCTACTAATCCTAAGATCCGAACTTCGATGGGGTCTGCAACTTATACTCCTGAGAATGATTCAATTCTATGGAAAATCAAATCTTTCCCAGGGAATAAGGTATGTGTTTTGGACTCTTGTTGTTGTGTAAGTTCGACCCCGTTACCTGATCATAGAAGGGAACATTCGAGGAACTGGATTATGTCCTAAATTCACAAAATAAAGACCCAGTTTCATAAAGTTAGGTCTTAGATTCACAAAATCAAGTCCAGCATTCACAAGATTAGCCCCAAGTCACAAAATCAAGTCCAAGATTCACAGTATTATGTCCAGGGTTCACAAATTTAGGTCCAGGATTCACAAGATTAGCTCCAAGATTCACAATATTAGCTCCAAGATTCACAAAATAAGGTTCAAACATAAACCTAATTTTGTGAAACCTCGACTTGATTTTGTGAAGCTTGGAGTATATTATGTGAACCCTAAACCTGGTTCCCCTTATTTAATCTTTGTTATGTACTCGTATATCTTAAAGGCTATTAGCTCAAATGGGAGAGCAATGTGCAAATCTTGCACAAAGGTATGAGTTCGAATCTCATATAGCCTAGTTAATTTAAGAATTTAGTGTATTAAACTTAAATACAATAACATTGAGGATGAGTTAACCAAATCCGTACTTAGATGTGCAAAATTGAGGATGAGTAGAAGAAGCTCAAACTTAGATGCGCACATACGGCGTGCATAAGCCAAAACGTCGTCAGAGCCACTAAAGGAGCAAAGGATTACAATTTTGAGTCCTTTGTAAAGTCAATGTTAGAAATTATCTAAATTGGGTGCAATTGGACATGATGAGAAAATGCCAAAACCCAAAAGTCCACTAGAGAAATACCAATTAGGCTTTGAAGTAAGATGGTGAGTCAATAACCAACATGGGAATCGAACCCACACCTTATGCATTGCACAACGCTCTGCCATTTGAGCTAATTGGTTTTAAAATAATTAAATCATTCCACTAGTTTTCATCATGTGAGTTGTTCCCTTATCTCTACTCCCCCTGCCATTAGAGGCATGAATAAATTGATTCTCGAGGTGTGCTCTAGTCCTTAACACTTATGATGACCAAGTTTCACAAGACAAGCTCTAAGATTCACTAAACAAGGTCTGGGATTCACAAAACAAAGTCTGAGATTCACCTAATAAAGAAAAGAGCAAAATAGGTTATTTTAACCACTTATGATGATCAAGTTTCACAAAACAAGCCTTAAGATTCACTGAATAAGGTATGAGATTCACAAAATAAGGTCTGAGATTCACCAAATAAGGAAAAGAGCAAAAAACGTGATTTTAACCACTTATGATGACCAAGTTTCACAAAATAAGCTCTAAGATTCACTGAACAAGGTCTGAGATTCACAAAACAAAGTCTGAGATTCACCTAATAAAGAAAAGAGCAAAATAGATGATTTTAACCACTTATGATGATCAAATTTCACAAAACAAGCCTTAAGATTCACTGAATAAGGTATGAGATTCACAAAATAAGGCTTGAGATTCACCAAATAAGGAAAAGAGCAAGAAACGTGATTTTAACCACTTATGATGACCAAGTTTCACAAAACAAGCTCTAAGATTCACTGAACAAGGTCTGAGATTCACAAAACAAAGTCTGAGATTCACCTAATAAAGAAAAGAGCAAAATAGGTGATTTTAACTACTTATGATGATCAAGTTTCACAAAACAAACCTTAAGATTCACTGAATAAAGTATGAGATTCACAAAATAAGGTCTGAGATTCACCAAATAAGGAAAAGAGCAAAAAACGTGATTTTAACCACTTATGATGACCATGTTTCACAAAATAAACTCTAAGATTCACCGAACAAGGTCTGAGATTCACAAAACAAAGTCTGAGATTCACCTAATAAAGAAAAGGGCAAAATAGGTGATTTTTAACCACTTATGATGATCAAGTTTCACAAAACAAGTCTTGAGATTCACTGACTAAGGTATGAGATTCACAAAATAAGGAAAAGAGGAAAAAACGTGATTTTAACCACTTATGATTACCAAGTTTCACAAAACAAGTTCTAAGATTCACTGAACAAGGTCTGAGATTCACAAAACAAAGTCTGAGATTCACCTAATAAAGAAAAGAGCGAAATAGGTGATTTTAACCAATTATGATGATCAAGTTTCACAAAACAAGCCTTAAAGATTCACTGAATAAGGTATGAGATTCACAAAATAGGTATGAGATTCAAAAAAAAAAAAAAAAAAAAAAAAAAAAAAAAAAAAAAACTTTTTCGGAAAAAAAAATTTCGAAAAAAAAAATTTGAAAAAAAAAATTTGAAAAAAAAAATTCGAAAAAAAAAATTTGAAAAAAAAAAATTTCGAAAAAAAAAATTTGTGATATTGTATTGTATAGTGCGTGATATTGTTTTATGGACTCATGGACTCAAATATATAGGTGGACTCTCAGGATCTTGCCTCACCATAATGAGGAATTTGGTGAGACCAGCCGCCTCGCCATAATGAGGTGCCTCACCGGATCGGCCTCTATATATATATATATATATATATATATATATATATATATATATATATATATATATATATATATATATATATATATAGCGGGATCTCGTGAGTTTGGTTCTTATGGTGAGTTGTGAGTTTGTGCTTTAAAATAATCTGAACCATTAAATAAGAACATCTAACGGCTCACATTTCACGAATAATTAGCCTCGTACCTCATACACAAACCCAAATACCTGTATTATAAATTATTTCCCTCCCAATTCTCTCTCCTCCCTCTCCTACATAGCAACTTTCACGACGACCAGTCCCTCCGTCGGCAGCGAGATCGCCTCTGAACTTACTGAGTCACACCGCGAGGCCGCCTAGCTAAGGGCTAAACTCAACCGTCTTAACAACTCAGAGAATGGGGAATGTCACGAGTTGACTCGCCAGATTGCCGAGTTACGAGTTGAGGTGAAGCAGTTGAAACACGACACGTCAGTGAGTGAACTCGAGATGTCCCGGTCAAGCCGTTTTCCGACACGTCAAAGAGAGTCAAATTCTTAAGCAAGTTTAAATTCATTGAAATATGACCAACTAATTTACAATAGGATTGCCAGAAAAGCTCTAGGTTGGGCATTGTACCGAGTTGGGGACTGAGTTGAGTCGGCTCAAACGGGTTTGGGTTAGCAGTCTTGCGTCGCTAATATCAACAACATACCAGGTATGTAATTAATTCACTCATTATGCATTTAATTTGTGCTTGCTTTTTAATCAGACGGAAAAATCGATGATTTGAATCAATGATTTTCTGGGATCTGTTCAGGCCATTTGTCTTCGACATCATTGTTGGTGGCTAAATCGATGTTTTATTTGAATAAACGATTTTCGTTTAGCTAGCAACTCCGATGTCGTACGAAGCAGCAACAGCCTCTGTTGGCCGTGACAACAACTTCACCGTGGACCAGTTAGTATTCGATGGAATCGGTTAGTTAGTATTCACTGCTACTTTAGGGAGTAATTAGTTAGTATTCACTGCTACAGTTTGATTTGCTCCGATTCGGATGTTAGTAAAGTTATACTTTGTTGAGCTGTAATGTCATCACCCTGCTAAAGATTGCTGTTTCTTGTTAAAGAATTGGTTGGTATTATTGTTAGATTTACAAAGTTTGCGGATTTACAAAGTTGGTGAATTTTTCAACGTGTCATTTCATTTGTGTGGCAGTTGCTTCTTCATTATTGTTGAGCAAATTCACCAAACCTGAGTGGTCTTGTCTTATATAATCTTTGTTTGGTTTCAGGTTTAACAGCAACTTACCATGCTAGGAACGAATACTGCTTTCTCTCTGACATGTGTGAAGGCTACTGAGTGTTTGCCAGTGTCATCGCCCAATTAGAAGATTAAAATAAAAAAAATCGGAGCATATTTATAGCGTAGTTAGGTTATTCGGGTCTCGAGCCATTGTTCACTTGTCTTCCTCGGTGTTGCAAGCGGGCCTTGAGAAACACTTGAGAAACTTAGCAATCGATTGTGTTATTCCACTATTACTCTATTTTATTACATGTGTTATTCTATTGTGACTTTTTAGTGTTTGAATAACATCACAATAACACCAAAATAACAGCACAATAACATGTGGTAAAAAAAAAGTAGTAAAAAAAATGAGTGTGACACCGGAATAACATCACAATAACACCAGAATAACAGCACAATAACATGTGGTAGAAAAAATTAAAAAAATCAAAAGTAGTAAAAAAATCAAAGTGACACCTGAGTAACATCACAATAACACCAGAATAACAATAACAGCAGAATAACAGCACAATAACACGTGGTAAAAAAAACCAAAGTCGTAAAAAAAATCAAAGTAACAGCAGAATAAGATCACAATAACAGCGGAATAACAATAACAGCAAAATAACATGTGGTAAAAAAAAGAGAGAAAAAAATCAAAGTCATAAAAAAAAATCAAAGTAAAAAAAACCACAATAACAACATAATAACATGAGGTAAGAAAAATAAGAGTAAAAAAAATTCAAGTAAAAAAATCTGGTACAAAAAGAAAAAGTACTAAAAAAATCAAAGTGACACCTGAATAACATCACAATAACACCAGATTAACAATAACAGCAGAATAACACGTGGTAAAAAAAAAAAAGAAAAGAAAAAAAATCAAAGTCGTAAAAAAAATCAAAATAACAGCAGAATAACATCACAATAACAGCACAATAACAATAACAGCACAATAACACGTGGTAAAAAAAAAAAGAAAAAAAATCAAAGTCGTAAAAAAAATTAAAATGACAGCAGAATAACATCATAATAACAGCGGATAACAATAACAGCACAATAACACGTGGTAAAAAAAAAAAAGAGAAAAAAAAAATCAAAGTCGTAAAAAAAATCAAAGTAAAAAAAACACAATAACAGCATAATAACACGAGGTAAAAAAATAAGAGTAAAAAAAATTAAAGTAAAAAAAAAAATTGGTACAAAAAGAAAAAGAAAAAAAGGTAACATAATGAGAAAATTAGAGAAAACATAAGAGAAAAAAAAAATCAAAGTCGTAAAAAAAAACACAATAACACGAGGAAAAAAAAAGATAAAAAAAAAAGTAACACTAGAAAAAAGAGAAAATAAGTAAATGACAGTGGTTTATATGAAAGGTAAGATTAGATCTTGGCCATTCATCTAATGTAATCTAGTGGCTGATATTTTCCAAACTCACAACTCACCATAAGAACCAAAACTCACAAGATCCTATATATATATATATATATATATATATATATATATATATATATATAGAGAAGAGATCAACTAAGGTCCACACTTATTTTGAGTCCATAAGTTCTATTATGAGCCTTTGGATGGAGGGAAATGGAGGGATGAGATCAACCCCAAAAAGTGTGTTTATAAAGCTAATCTCACCATCTCTCTCCTCCTTCACTAATCCACTCTAATTAATCACTAATTTACTTTATATTTCTTTTCCACTCATCCATTTCTCTTTCATCTTACACATTTCATTTCTCTCTTCTCTCAAACTCTAAAAAAAAAAAACCCAAATAAATAAAAAAAACCCAAAAATCCAAATAAATAAAAAACCCAAAAAATCCAAATAAATCAAAAAAATCAAATAAATCATTCATTCCTCTCTTCCTCATTCACCACCACCCACCACCACCCCACCCGACACCAAATAACCACCCACCACCCCCCCGCCGCCCCCCCCCCCCCGCCGCCCACCGCCGCGGACTTTTTTTTTTTTTTTTTTTTTTTTTTTTCAACTCGTTTTTTTTTTTTTTTTTTCGTTTTGTATTAATTTGTATGTTTTTAGTTGTTTTTTCCATTTATTATTTTTTTTGTCTTTTATTTTATTTTAGTTGTCTTTTATTTTGTTAGTTATCATTTTTTAGTCATTTTCTTAAATCTCTTCTTGTTATTCTTTTTTTTTTAAGATTTCGTGTTTTAAATCTCGTTTTTTTTTGTGAGATACTTTTTTTTCATCTAAGACAAAAATGGAGTAAAGTTATACAAAAATGAACCAAAATGAACCAAAGTTATACAAAAATGGACAAAAGTTATACAAATATGGATTAAAGTTATACAAATATGGGCTAAAGTTATACAAATAAGGACTAAAGTTAAACAAAAATGGACCAAAGTTATACAAAAATGAACCAAAGTTATACAAAAATGCACCAGAGTTATACAAAAATGCACCAGAGTTATACAAAAAATGCACCAAAGTTATACAAAAAATGGACTAAAGTTATACAAAAATGCACCAGAGTTATACAAAAATGGACCAAAGTTCTACAAAAAATGGACTAAAGTTATACAAAAATGGTCTATTTTTGTATAACTTTGGTTCATTTTTGTATAACTTTGGTTCATTTTTGTATAACAGTCTATTTTTGTATAACTTCAGATCCAAAATTGTATAACTTTAGTCCAAATTTGTGTAATTTTAGTCCAAAATTGTATAACTTTAATCCATAAGAGTATAACTTGGTCATAAAATGTATAACTCTAGTCATACAATGTATAACTCTAGTCACAATTTGTATAACCCTAGTCATACAATGTATAACTCTAGTCACTTTGGTTCATTTTTGTATAACTTTAGTCCAATTTTTGTATAACTTTAGTCCAATTTTTGTATAACTTTAGTCCATAGTTGTATAACTTTAGTCCATAATTGTATAACTTTAGTCCATTTTTGTATAACTCTAGTCCTTCATATGTATAACTTTAGTCCATATTTGTAAAACTTTAGTCCAAAATTGTATAACTTTAGTCATATAATGTATAACTCTATGCATATGATGTATAACTCTAGGCATATAATGTATAACTCTAGGCATTTAATGTATAACTCTAGTCACAGTATTTATAATTCTAGTCAAAAGATGTAAAACTCTAGTCACAATCTGTATAACTCTAGACATACAATGTATAACTCTAGGCATTTGATGTATAACTCTAGTCAAAAAAAAAAAATAACAACAAAAAAACAAAAAAAATAATATGAAAAATCTAAAACAAATCTAAAAATCTAAAAACTAGATCTAAATAAATAACAACATAATAAGTAAATAACAAAAAAAAAAAAAAAAAAAAAAAAAAAAAACAACAACGTAACCCAACCCGAAATCTGAAATAAACCAAATAACAATAAAAAAAACCAAATAACAAAACCAAAATTAAATATCTTGTGTATAACTCTAATGCACATAGTGTATAACTTTAATAGACAAGATGTATAACTTTAGTCCAAAAAATCAAATAACAATAACAACCAAATAAAAAAATAACAACCAAATAAAACCAAATATGTAACACTAACAAAAAAAATACCAACAATAATAAATAACATTAAAATACCAAATCAGAAAAAAAATAAAAAAAATAGATCTAAAAAAACACCACACAAAATTAATACCAAATAACTCATGAGAATAACAAATTATATGCATAAATCTAACAAAAAACCCGTAAATCTAACAAAAACCGTAAATAAAACAAAAAAACAAAAATAAAAATAAAACAAAAAACAAATAAACAAAAACCAACAAATATCGTGTGTATAACTCTAATGCACATAGTGTATAACTTTAATAGACAAGAGGTATAACTTTGGTCCAAAAAATCAAATAACAATAACAACCAAATAAAAAAATAAAAAATAAAAACAAAAAACAAAACAAAAAACAAAGAACAAAAACAAAAATCAAAAAACAATAACCACGACATATCCTTCACAACCCACCATCCATTTTTTTCCTTTCCTTCACCCGTCGCAGCCTCCACCAAATAACAAAAAAAAAAAAAAAACCAAACAAAGCAAATATGAAATTTAAACAATAAAAATCAAATCTGTAATTTAAACTAAAAAAACAAAAAGGGGAGAACGATGGTAGGGAGGGGCGGCCGTCGCGGCAAGGAGTAGGGAGGCGGAATAAGGACGAGGGAGTGGAGTGGAGGTGGTGGTCGGCGTGATGGCTTTAGGAGGGGAGAACGATGGTAGGGTGTTGCTTGGTGGTCGGCGTGATGGCTTCGGGGGGGAGAACGATGGTGGGTGATGCGGTTGTGCGGGAGTGTGGCGGCGTGGGCCTGGAAGGAAGCTTGGTTTTTTTTTTTTTTTTTGGGTTTTATATTTTTGTTGTGGAGATCCGACTCTCGCCGGCGGGGTGGAGGCGCGAGGGAGAAAGAGCGATCGGTGGAGGGCGGTAGAAAGGTGGTGGCGTGGTCGAAGGTAGGGACATTTGTGGTTGAGAAAGAGGAGAGGAAGAAGGGTGTTCACGGAGATGTGTGGGGTGGTTGGGTTGGTGAACCGGTGAGGAAGAGAGAAAGAGTTTTTTTTTTTTTTTTTTTTTTGGTTTTTTTTTTTGGGAATTTGAGAGAGAAATGAGATAGAGAGAGAGGAGGGTGGTGGGATAATGAGAGGAGATTAGGAGAGGCTGAATGTTTAAGAAGTTAGAAGGATTAAGGGAGGTAATTAGATGGGATTAATTTGTGGCCACTCATTGAGAGACAATCCCATCCCTCCATCCCTTCTATCCAAGGGCTCTTATAAGGACTTAGGACCTTATATGGTATAAGGACCTTATAAGAACCCTTCTCTATATATATATATATATATATATATATATATATATATATATATATATATATATATATATATATATATATATATATATATATATATTTATAGATTTGGGATCCCGGTGAGAACCACCAACATAATGAGAACCTTGAGAACTCCACCTTATGGAGTTTTTTTTAAAACAATAATGATATATTTGAATTTGGCATAGGATTTTATGGGTAGATAACATGTTTTTTGGTCTAAAAAGTATAAACTAGTGACGGAAATCGAGGCGAGATACATTTTATTAATTTTCATGCACTTACTACTCATTTTCATATATCTGACAATTTTCACGCACCTAGAACTCGTTTTCGTGCACTTAGAGCCTGTTATTTTCATGCACCTAGTAATCATTTTCATGCATGTAACAATTTTCATGCACCTAGTATTTGTTTTCGTGCATCTATAGCCGTTTTAGTATACCTAATTGTATATTTGTACATTAAGTTTATATTTTGTTAATAAAATCAATAATTTTTGTTTAACTACACTAAAAATGTGTTTGAATGAACTAAACTAAGAGTAAACTATCCATCAAAACTTTCGGAACAAGATTTGGTGGAGATTTAGTAAGGGTTTCCACGGTTCTCATTATGTTAGTGGTTCTCAGGATCTCGACCCTATCTATATATATATATATATATATATATATATATATATATATATATATATATATATATATATATATATATATATATATATATATATATATAGAGAGAGAGAGAGAGAGAGAGAGAGAGAGAGAGAGAGAGAGAGAGAGATCTAGTGAGTCCACCAAAAATTATTGAGTCCATAAGTCTCCATTAGGGCCATTGAAAAGATGAGATGGAAGGCTGAGATTGAAGGGGAAAAAGAGGTGATTAATGCTAAAAAGAGGGGATTTATGCTAATTAATTACTTTCCCTCACTACCATCACTAATCAAACCCCTAATTTCACTATATAAGCCTTATTTTTCCACTTACTTCTCTCTCCTATCACACAAATATCATCCCTCTAAAAACCAAAAAAATCCCCTAAATCTAAAAAATTCAAAAATTTCAAAAAACCAAAAAAAAAAAATTCCCTCCTCTCATCCTCACCACCACCGACCACCCCACCCTACTACCCTGACCTGTCAGCCACCACCACCACGCCTCGTGACTCACCCACACCGACTCACACCCACCACTATTTCCAGATACGACTACCACCCCGACCACCACCACCATTCTGCCTCACGCACACCATCCCGTCCTCCACCATCCCCACCATTTCCAGATCTAAAACACAACACAACCCCCGACTACCATCCCGACCACCACCATTCCTTTTCACGCACACCATCCCGACCTCCACTATTCCCACCATTTTCAGATCTGAACCACCAAAACCCACGCCTACAACTACCCACAACCAGTCAACCACCCACACCTCGGCCTTGGTTGCAACAACCACCCACACCCACAATCGAAACACAACAACCTCGACCTCACCGTTCTTTCCTGCAACACCAGTGTTGCCACCATCCCGTGTCGTCTGTCGCCACCTAACGCTGCCTCTTGTGGTATTGACGAGGGATTTGTGTTTTGTTTTGTGGTTTTTTGTTTTGTTTGCTTTGTTTTATAATTTTTTGTTTCCTTTGTTTGCTTTTCATAGTGATGCATTCCTGGTTCTAATTTTTTGTTTCTTTCTTTTATAATGCCTTTTTTGTTTGTGAGTGTGTCACGGTTTTATGTATGGTTTCCCTTTTTTTTTTTTGTCAGATTTCCTTTTTCCTATTGTTATAGATTTCAAATTTTGTATTTCAAATCTCGTCTTGTTATTATATTGTTTTGTTTCAGATCTGGTTTTAAAAAGATACACTCACATTTTTTAAAATTTACACTCGTATTAAATTTACACTCGTATTTCTTTAAATTTCCACTCATATTTCTTTACATTTACACTCACATTTCTTTACATTTACACTTGTATTTGTTTACATTTACACTCACATTTCTTTACATTTACACTTGTATTTGTTTACATTTACACTCACATTTCTTTACATTTACACTTGTATTTGTTTACATTTACACTCATATTTTTTTACATTTACACGCATTTTTCAGATTACACTCGTATTTCTTTACAGTTACACTTATTTCTTTACATTTACACTCGTATTTTTTACATTTACACTCATATTTCTTTACATTTACACTCGTATATCTGTACATTTACACTCAAATTATATAGATTTGCGCTCATAGTTTTTGTGGATATGAGTTGGTGGTGGAGGATGACGTTGGTGGTGTTTGTTGGTAGTCGGACTAAAATTTTACTCGTAAAGGACCAAAGTTAGACTTGTAAAGGACCAAAGTTACACTCAAAGGACCAAAGTTACACTCTTAAACCTTCAAATTTACACTCGTAGACCTTCAAATTTACACTTAAAATACTACATTTACACTCGTAAAACATCACATTTACACTTGGTAACATGTTAAGATTATATAAATTCAAAATTTTATATAGAAAATTGCCTAAAAATCAAATTTATACTCTTAAAATATTTACATTTACACTCGTAAAATGTTAAAATTATATAAATTTAAAATTTCCGTCACAAAAAATCAAATTTACACTCTTAAAAATATTACATTTACACTCGTAAAATATCAAATTTACACTTGTAAAATGTTAAAATTACATAAATTCAAAATTTCCGTCACAAAAAATCAAATTTACACTCTTAAAATGTTACATTTACACTCGTAAAACATCAAATTTACACTTGTCAAATGTTAAAATTATATAAATTCAAAATTTCCGTCACAAAAAATCAAATTTACACTTTTAAAATGTTACATTTACACTCTTAAAACATCAAATTTACACTTGTCAAATGTTAAAATTATATAAATTCAAAATTTCCGTCACATAAAATCAAATTTACACTCTTAAAATGTTACATTTACACTCTTAAAACATCAAATTTACACTTGTAAAATGTTAAAATTATATAAATTCAAAATTTCCGTAAAAAAAATCAAATTTACACTCTTAAAATATTACATTTACACTCGTAAAATGTTAGATTTACACTTGTAAAACTCATACAACATTACATTTACACTTCTGAAATCTGAAACTCAAAACTGATTAATTAGGGGCTAGAGAGAGAAAGAAAAATTAATTAGTATATAGAAATTTGATTAGTGAAATAATTTTTTTGTTAATTTCAATCTCAACCATCCATTTCAATCCAACCATCCACATTTTTTTCCTTTTCTTTTTAATAGTGCTTAATCCATCCCTTCTCCATCAATCTCAACCATCCATTTTCTCATCCAATGACCCTTAGAGAGACTTAGGGACTCAATGGCATATGGTGGAGTGGTGGACTCATAAGAACTCACATCTATATATATATATATATATATATATATAGAGTCAAGATCCGGTGAAAACGATCACTCGGTGAGAACGGTGAGAACGCATTATCCACCCCACTTATTAACAATTACTCCATATTAATAACAACAAACACTACCCAAAATCTATCTTACAAATCCCCACGCACCACCACGTGAAGCCCCGACTACCACCAGGAGGCGCCACCACAACCACCCCAGACAACTCCGGCGACCACCAACACTACCACCAGACGCCGATGAACACTCAAGTCCCTGTCTCTTTATCTCTAATCACGTTCTCTCTCTACTATGAAGATCAGATAACCGTCACTCTGTCGGCGGTCTCATTGTCGATTCGTCGTCGATACTCCACGCTACTATCACCAACCGACAATAAGCGACGCCAGACCACGGCGCACCAATTGAGATCTCCTCCTCATCGCCACCACCGTCGGAACTCCGATCAAATTTCCAATCAACCTCTCCGCTATCCACGACTAAAAATAATCGACGACGACTAAAAATAAGCGCGCTTATTATAATCGGAGCTTCTTGTTATCTTACCGATCATCACCATCAGTCGCCGGTAGTAACTCCGACAATCATACCGCTGCTACTCACCATTTTCTCACCACTCCAAAAATCACCGGCGACGTCACCGACAACCCCCTTACAACATCGGCGATCTCACGAACCACTACAGCCTAATCCACTATTATCACCACCGCGTTGAACCATGGTGAAGAGATCAGTTTGTTCTTGCCAAAACCATTAATTATTTGACCAAAAAGAAGGAACAAAACTAGTATAGAAGAGTCGTAAGTAACAGCTCCTATATTTTCTAAACCCATGAAAATAATGTCAAATTTATTATGAATTGAAAACAACAAGGAGATCGGAAATGGAGGAATCTTTAATGGAGAGATATAATTGCATGAATTCATTTAGTTCGTGTTTAAGACTAGTGTCATTACTGTCAATGTGTAGTTATAGAACAAAATTGTTATTTGGAGTAGTGTGAGTGTGTGACTAGTGTCCTAGATAATCTGACAAAATGTCGGTTGAAGAAGGTGTAATTTGGGGATTTTTGTAAATTGGATTTCAGTGGTGTATTTTTGTGTATTTAGAATATGTATTTGTGTATGTAGAATAATAATTTGTGTATCTAGCTAATTCGTAATTTTTGTCATATAGAAAAAAATGTACGTAGATGAAAAAAGATGTATCTGTATTGGGTATAAAATGTACCTTGAAATTATTGTAAAAAAATTTCTATAATGATCTAAAATGTATCTGAGATTTGGTAAAAAAAAAATATTGTTTATACTCCGTCAAAAAATGTATCTAGGATCATGTAAAAAAGTGTATCTATGATATGTTAAAGTTTATATGAGATTTGGTAAAGGTAAAAAAAAAGTGTATCTATCATATATTTTAATTTATCTACTATATATTTTTATGAGAACGGTGAGAAAGCACTAGATACATCAGAATAGATATACTAGGTACCTTTTTTTTAACTCAGATGCACTTTTGACTATCATAGGTACACTTTTTAGCATGTAGATACATTTTTTTTCCATCTTGGATACACTTTTTACTTGAATTCTATACACTTTTTTTTACGAATTCTTTGATACACTTTGTAATATTGTAGGTACGTCTTTTTTTTATTGCAGGTACATTTTCCCCATGTGTGATACAAAAAATAAGAACTACTTAGATACACCAAATATTGAGCTAGATACACGAATATGTGAGCTAGATACACGTATATAACATGAATCGTATACAAAAAAATAACAACAAATAAAAATACGAGAGTACACTAAAATTACAATCCCTATTCTAAAATTACTAAAGTACACTAAAAAATCCTACACATTATTCGAAGATTACATCAATTTCCTCTTCCTTAATTACTAAGAAAATGAACAACTAGATTCCACTTACCTTTTCCATAAAAAACCAACAAATCTCACCCTTCCTTATCAACTTCACAAAACAACAAAAATTCACCCAAAGAAATTGCAGTAGCCCGATTACATAAACATTTATCACCAAAATCAAGCAAATCTCAAAGATTTACCAAACAACATCAAACTAATCACAGCAAACACCGATAAATTTACATTGGATTACATAAGCTAAGCGATATGTTTATCATGATTAAGATGGAGTTAAAAGAAGGAGTTGGATCGAATCTCGTCTCCAGGAATGTTGTTTTTGTGGGTGGTGGGGACGACGGCATGGTAGCTCGTGATGTTGTCGGCGTCGTTTAGGTTGATCGGTAACGTTGTCGGTGATTTCAGGGGTATATGGTGATGTCAGCGGCATTGGTCGTGGTGGCTGCCGGCGACCGGTGGTTGTGGATGTGGCCGTGGTAGTAGCTTAGTCGGTTGTTAGTGGGTTGTTGAGGAAAGTTTGGGAATGGCTGAAGATTTTTTATAGGAGTATTTGTTTTGGTCGTGGATCTCAGTCGTAGAATGTTTTTAAATCCAATGGTTGTAGGTCGTTCTCACCGTTCTCACCGAATAGTCGTTCTCACCGGATCTTAAATCTTTATATATATATACTCCCTCGTAATAGAATAAGATTAATTATCTCCCTTATTTTCTCTCTACCTCCTGGAAAAGTAGCAAACAAACCCGAATCTTTGATACTAGGTGCAATTTAATCCTTTTAACGTGCAAATTGCCTCCCTACGTTTCACTTAAAAGTGTAATTAAGCGTAGTTGAATAATTATCTTTCTGTTATGAAATATTATTATATGGATGTCCATATCATAGAATACTCTAGAATATATTATCTTATGGAAACTTTATCCCATTGTATTGCATATATATATATATGTATATATATATATATATATATATATATATGTATATATATATATATATATATATATATATATGTATATATATGTATAGAGGAAGGATCAACTAAGGTCCTCTATATATTTGAGTCCATAAGTCCTATTGTGAGCCATTGGATGGAGGGAGATGGATGGCCAAGATCAACCTCCAAAAGTGTGTTTATGTACTAATATCACTCATTCTCTCCTCCTTCACTAATCCTTCTAATTAATCACTAATTCACTATAACTTCTTTTCCTCTCATCCACTTCTCTCATATATCACACAACTCATCTTCTCTCTAAAACCCCAAAAAATAAAAACCCAAAAAATCCAAATAAATAAAAAACCCAAAACCCAAATAAATAAATAAAACCCAAAAAATCCAATTAAATCAAAAAACCCAAAAAATCCAATTAAATCAAAAAACCCAAATAAATCATTCATTCTTCTCTTCCTCATTCACCACCACCCACCACTATCCCACCCAACACCAACTCACCGCCCACCACCGCACCGCCGCCACCGCACCGCCGCCAACTTTTTTTTTTTTTTTTTTTTTCCTCGGTTTTTTTTTTTTTTTTTTTTTTTTTTTTTTTTTGTTTGTTCTTTATTTTCATGTTTTGAGTTGTTTTTTCCATTCATTTTTTGTTGTTGTCTTTTATTTTCTTTTATTTTGTTACTTCTCCTTTTTTATTCATTTTCTCAAATCTCTTCTTGTTATACTTTTTTTAAAGATTTCGGGTTTTAAATCTTGTTATTTGGTTTATTTTAGATTTCGGGTTTGGTTGGGTTGTTGGTTTTTTGGTTTTATTATTGTTATTTGGTTTTTTGTTTTTGTTATTATGAGTTTTTTGGTTTTTGTTATTATTTTTTTTTCATATTTTTCATATTTATTGTTTGATTTTTTAACTATTTACGACTAAAGTTATACATTTTATGACCAAAGTTATACAAAAATGCACCAAAGTTATACAAAAAATGGACTAAAGTTATACAAAAAATTGGACTAAAGTTATACAAAAATGAACCAGAGTTATACAAAAATGAACCAAAGTTATACAAAAATGAACCAAAGTTATACAAGAATGGACCAAAGTTATACAAATATGGACTAAAGTTATACAAATATGGACTAAAGTTATACAAAAAAAGACTGAAGTTATACAAAAATATACCAAAGTTATACAAAAAAAGACTGAGGTTATACAAAAATGGACCAAAGTTATACAAAAATGGATTAAAGTTATACAAAAATGGACCAAAGTTATACAAAAATGAACCAGAGTTATACAAAAATGCACCAGAGTTATACAAAAAATGCACCAAAGTTATACAAAAAATGGACTAAAGTTATACAAAAATGCATCAGAGTTATACAAAAATGCACGAAAGTTATACAAAAAATGGACCAAAGTTATACAAAAAATGGACTAAAGTTATACAAAAATGGACTTTGGTGCATGTTTGTATAACTCTGGTGCATTTTTGTACAACTTTGGTGCATGTTTGTATAAACAGTGCATTTTTGTATAACTTTAGTCCAATTTTTGTAGAACTTTAGTCCATTTTTTTGTATAACTTTAGTCCATTTTTTGTATAACTTTGGTGCATTTTTGTATAACTCTGGTCTATTTTTGTATAACTTTGGTTCATTTTTGTATAACTTTGGTTCATTTTTGTATAACTTTAGTCCAATTTTTGTATAACTTTAGTCCAATTTTTTTTATAACTTTAGTCCATTTTTTGTATAACTTTGGTGCATTTTTGTATAACTTTGGTCATAAAATGTATAACTTTGGTGCATTTTTGTATAACTTTGGTTCATTTTTGTATAACTTTAGTCCAATTTTTGTATAACTTTAGTCCAATTTTTTTATTAACTTTAGTCCATTTTTTGTATAACTTTGGTGCATTTTTGTATAACTCTGGTCTATTTTTGTATAACTTCAGTCCAAAATTGTATAACTTTAGTCCAAATTTGTGTAATTTTAGTCCAAAATTGTATAACTTTATTCCATAAGAGTATAACTTCAGTCATAAAATGTATAAATTTAGTCATAAAATGTATAACTTTAGTCGTAAATAGTAAAAAAACCAAACAATAAAAAAAATAAAATCAAAACATACGTATAACTCTAGTCATACAATGTATAACTCTAGTCACAGTTTGTATAACTCTAGTCAATTTTTTGTATAACTTTAGTCCAATTTTTGTATAACTTTAGTCTTTTTTTGTATAACTTTGGTCATAAAATGTATAACTTTAGTCATAAAATGTATAACTTTGGTCATAAAATGTATAACTTTAGTCATAAAATGTATAACTTTAGTCGTAAATAGTAAAAAAATCAAACAATAAATATGAAAAATATGAAAAAAAAAAAATTAATAACAAAAACCAAAAAAACTCATAATAACAAAAACAAAAAACCAAATAACAATAATAAAACCAAAAAACCAACAACCCAACCAAACCCGAAATGTAAAATAAACCAAATAACAATAAAAAAAAACCAAATTTAATTATCGTGTGTATAACTCTAATGTTTTAAGTGTATAACTTTAGCCATAAATAGTATAACTTTAATGTTTTAAGTGTATAACCAACAAAGAAATTAATAACCAACAAAAATTAAAAACCAAATAACAATTACAAAATAAAGTAAATATGACAAAAACACAAAAAAACCAATAGATCTAAAAAAAACACCACCACACAAAATTAATACCAAATCTCAAATAATAATAAAAATAACTAAACTAAAAAAAATCAAATAACAAAAAAAAAAAAACAAAACCAAACCAAACAAAAAAAAACCAACAAAACAAAGAACAATAAACCCAAAACAATAACCAAAGTACAAAAACAAAAATAAAACAAAACACAAAGAACAAAAAAACCATAAACGCAGTATTGGCGGAACACAAAGAACACAAAAAACATAAACACAAAATAAAACAAAACACAAAGAACACAAAAAACAAAGAACAAAACAAAAAAAAAATGGAAGGAGGAGGAAGGAAGGAAGGACGGCGGAGGGAGTATTGGCGGCAGGAGGTGCGGGAGGAGGAGGAAGGACGGCGGGAGGGTGGCTGCTGGTGTTTAGGGTGTCGGGTTTAGGGTGTCGTTGGGGAGGAAGGAGGAGGGAAGGACGGCGGAGGGAGTATTGGAGGCAGGGGAGGAGTGCGATCGTGCGGTTGTGGGCTGGTGGCGAGGAGTGCGGTTGTGGGTTGTTGTGGGTCCGGTGGAGCAGGGGAGTTGTGGGTTGCGGGTTGGTGGTTGATGGCGAGGAGTTGTGGCTTGCGGGTCGGATCTCGAAAAAAAAAAAAAAAGAAAGGAGAAGGGAGAGGCGTGGTGAGTGGTGGTGGAAGGAGGAGGAAGGACGGAGGGAGGCGGCAGTTGTTGTTGTTGTCGGGCTGTCGGTTGTGGGTGGTTGTGTGTGTGTGGTGGGGGGCGGCAGACGAGAGAGGGAGGGAGGTAGGGAGGGAGGTGTTTGAAAATGGTGAATGGTGGTGGAGTAAAGGAGGGAGGACGTATGTTTGAATATGGTGATGTTTGGTTTTTTTTTTTTTTGTTGATTTGGGTTTTTTTTTGTTTTGTTGATTTGGGTTTTTTTTTTTTTTGAGAGAATGAGAGAAAGATGAGAGAGAATGAGTGTATGAGAGAAGTGTGAATGAATGAATAATGAGGAAGTGAGTTGGGAGATTAGAATGGTGGAAGAGTTGTACACAATTAGGTAGAGTTATACACAATTAGGGAAGAAGATTAGGGAGGGAGAATTGTAGCCCTCCATTGAGATGTAATCTCATCCCTCCATCCCTTCCATCCAAAGGCCCTTATAAGGACTTAGGGACTTATATGATAAGAGGACCTTATAAGAACCCTTCTCTATATGTATATATGTATATATATATATGTATATATATATAGAGAGAGAGAGAGAGGGGTTCAAATGAGTCCATCATAATATGGAAGTCCCTAAGTCCTAATGTTAGCCATTGGATGAGAGGAAATCAATGGATGAGATTATTAGGGGTTAGTTGGAAACAAAAAAAGGAAAAAAAAAATAGTTAATGAAAGGAATACACTTTTTATCAAATCGATGCTGATTACCTTGCAATCATAAATACTGTTTAATCCTTCCTCCTTCCTTTTTTCCATAATATCACGTTCACTTCATACAAACTATTCTTCTTCCTCCTTATTTCCATCTTCATCCCTTCTACCTGCTTAAACACAAAAAACGATTGGTAACCTACGTTCATTAAGAAATCCTTATTTTTCATTCTCAAGCGCGTTATTTTGCTTTTATCATGGCTGAAATGGAAATTGTACCAGTTGAGAATGGTAAGTTGCTCTCCTTTGTTCCTTGTTAGGTTACCAATTCATTCTTTTTTTGTGTTTGCTCTGGTTTTTTTTCCATTGGTTTTTTTTTTTGCTCTTATTTACAGTAATTGTAATCCTTTTTTTGTTTTGCTTATGTTTTTGCTGTGTGTTTTTTATTTTCTACTTGCTTAAACTCTAATCATCTTTTTTTTTGTCATCTTGGTTTTTCGTTCTGATTTGCAGTCAGTGAATTTTTTTTTTTTTTTGCTCATGTTTTTGCTGCTTTTTTTTTTATTTTCTACTTACTTAAACTTATGCATGACATGAAGATTAACATGGAGGTGGCTATCCTTCTAACTGAGAACTCTAAGCCTCTGTTCTGGAACGCTTTCACCATCTGATTATGAAACTCTAAGCTTTCAAACTGAAAACTTTAAGCATCTGATTATGAAACTTTAAGCATCTGTTTCGGAACTTTAAGTAATGAGTTTAGCACTTTAAATTTGGAATTTTAAGCAATCAGTTTAACACGTAAAGCCTTCAAACTGAAAACTTTAAGCATTGATTATGAAACGCTAAGCCTTCAAACTGAAAACTTTAAGCATCTGTTTCGGAACTTTAAGTAATGAGTTTAGCACTTTAAATTTGGAATTTTAAGCAATCAGTTTAACACGTTAGTCGGTAATTTTATACTTGCTTCTATTTTGTTAAAGGTGATGACTTACCAACAGCCCCGGTAACCGAGGAGGAATTGTGTCGTCAAGTGGAAGATATATTTACACCGTATGTCGGTATGCAATTCGGGGACATGGAGGAGGCTATCACTTTTTATATGGTTTACGCGCTTGGTATTGGGTTTGATGTGCGCAAGTACACAACCAAGAAGTGGCGTGATGGCACTATAAAATCGAAGCTTTTGGTGTGTAACCGTGAAGGTTTCACTAAGACAAATAAGGAGAGCATGTGTAAAGAGGTTGATGGAGAAAAGCAGGAAAGAAAAGCTAAGTTAAAGAGAGTGGGGTGCAAGGCTAGGGTGAGGTTATTTTTGAAGAACGGGCTCTTAGTAGTAGATAGGTTTGATGCAGAACATAATCATGAGCTTGTATCTGTGAGAGATAGAGAATTTCAGAAGTTATCAAGAAATATTTCGAAGTATCATATGGGATTGATCATCGCAAATTCAAGGGTGAGTGAACATAAATTATTAAGTCGAGTTAATTATTTGAGTTTGGAGTTTTTATTTTTCCTAGATAAAGGTTTAGAATTCCTAGTGAAAGTGTTATAACATTTGAATTAAAGTTTGAAACTGTGGTGTTCTAATAACAGGAAGTTACCATTGAAAAGAAGTTTCAGGATATATGTAAAAAATATGGCTATTAATGGTATAAAATATGAAACTGGATATAAGAATTTTGTCTGTTGTCAAAGTGTTGAAACTAGTGAATTAAAGTTTCAGACAGAATGCTTGAAGTTTTCAATTTGGAATAGGGCATAACAGAGTAAAGAATTGATCAGTTGTAGTAACAGTTTGTTTGATTGTTTCATTTTTTTTTTGTGGCAGCTGAATATAGGTCCAACAAGGACTTACAGAATGTGTAAGGAACTTGTTAAGGGGTTCGAGAATATTGGAGCTAGTTTGAACGACTTCAAGAATTTTAAGAGAGACATTAAGTGTTTTATTCATGAAAGAGACGGACAACTTTTTATTGATCGTTTCAAGAGCTTGGCAGAGACTCAACCAGGTTTCTACTTCGACTATGACGTTGACGAATATGGCAGTCTACGAAGGGCAATTTGGGCAGATGGTATTGCTAGGAGGAACTATGCTGCCTTTGGTGAAGCCGTTTCTTACGACCCGACTTACTCTACCAACAAGTACTCGATGGTTTTCACCCCATTCACTGGGGTTGACAACCACAAACGGTAAGTAACCTTTTGTTGTGCAATTATTGCTAAGGAAAATCATGAATCATTCAAGTGGGTTTTTGAAAGGTTTCTCATTGCAATGGGGGGTAAGGAACCGGAATATATAATAATGAGATCGGGACCGGGAATTATTAAATCTTTCCCCCTTGTTTTTAAGGCGCAAGACATCGGTTTTGTATGTGGCATATTATGAATAAGGTGCCTATTAAGTATGGAAGTACAAGACACGATTACCAAGATTTCTTGAAGAAATTAAAATCTTTGTTATATGGGACGAGGATCTTGAAGCGGATGAGTTTGATGGTAAATGGTTGGAAATTATGGCCCAACACGATGTTGGTGACGTTGAGTGGTTCACTGAATGTTACTCTAAAAGGAGGCAGTGGGTGATGGCCCATTGTAAAGACTTGAAAATGGGTGCTATAATGAGGACTACTCAGAGGTCGGAGAGTGAGAATAGGTTTTTTAAGAGGTTTGAGCACAAATCTGGTACTTTGGTTGAGTTTCTGATGCGTTTTGAAAGTGCTATGGAGCAACAGAGGCACAATCAGAAGAGACTTGACAACGAAAACCGGCAATCAAACCCTAAGTTGTCGAGTAAGATGGCATTAGAGAGTGATGTAGCTAGGGTTTACACACACAACATGTTTGAGGAGTTTCAACAGGAGCTGAAGTACTCCACTAATACATGTAGTTGCAAGGGTTTCATTGTATTGGATAACATAGAGGTGAGCACCGTGCAGGACTCGGAGAGGAATCGCAATTTTGAAGTTAAGTTCAACCCAGGTATGAAACTCGCTATTTTTTTTTATTTGTTTTTTCCTGTAAATTAGGTCTGAATGTCATAAAGTTTTGCTTTGTCTATTACAACGTTTCATATAATCAAGTTAAAGTTGCGAGATTCAGTAATGAATCATTACGTTTAAAAAGTTCCATGATGGGTGATTTAAAGTTTAAGGTAATTCTATTAAAGTTACCAACCGCCACAATAAAAGTTTAATTTCCAGTTTTTAATGGATGCCACAGGTACATTGCAGGCGAGCTGTAGTTGCAGACTATTTGAGCGAAAGGGACTCCTATGTAGTCATGTAATTTGGATCTACTATGGTAATGGTGTTAAAAAATTGCCGGAATGTGGAGTTGCTAGAAGATGGACAAAGGATGCATATCAGGGAATTGAGTGCAGTTTTAATGGACCGGAATTTGTGGATGTGGATATCATAGACGCAAAACAACTTGAGATGACAAAATTGTGGTCGGAAGTTCACGAGACCATTGGAATTCTTGGTGGGAAGGAGAAGGAGGATATTCAGAACCTTACCAATTTAATAAGAGAGTTCAAGGAAAAGCTATGTCCGTCAAGTGAGAAATTGAGTAAAGAAGAAGAATTGGAAAGCTACTTGGTTGTAAGGCAAGTAAGGAGATCACCATACTGCCACCTAAAATTTCGAAAAACAAGGGAAGTGGGAAAAGGATTGTATCTAGTAAGTCGAAAGCTATTGCCATTGCAAGTAAGCCGAAACGTATGTGCAAAAATTGCAAACAAATGGCACACCACGACAAAAGGAACTGCCCTAACCCGTTTGCAGAGCGTCCACCACCATTGGTAGAGTCAAGTGAAGAAGAAGAGGAGGAAGAGGAGGAGGAAGAAGAAGAGGAGGATGAAGAATAGGTTGTGTCAGACGATTAGATGTTTTTTGTTTCAAATAGCAAGCTATTTCTTTGTATGTTTTGCATTTTTAAGTTTACTGTAAAAACAATTGGATGTTTTTTTGTGTTAACTTTTGACAAGAGATGACCAGAGATATGAAATAGAACTTTAGATGCTTGCTTATTAACGTTTCAATTAGTTGGCTTAAAATTTCACAGATGAGTTATAAAGTTCCAATAATGTAAGATTGAAGTTGCAATGAGTTTTAAAGTTTTTTGTGCGACATAAACTTAAAGTTTAAAATTAGAGGCTTAAAGTTTCCAAAAAGATGCTCAAAGTTTCAAAAATAAAAGTTCCAGTTTCGAAAATAAAGTTTCGAAAATGAAAGCTTGGAGTTTTGCAAATAAGTCTCAAAGTTTTAAAAATAAAAATTCCAGATTCGAAATTAAAGTTTCGAAAATTAAAGGTTGGAGTTTTGAAAATTAGCCTTAAAGTTTCGAAATGTAAGCTCAGTTTCAAATATGAGGATTAATGTTTCAAAAATAAAGTTTGAAAAATGTGTCTTAAAGTTTCCAAAAAGATGCTCAAAGTTTCAAAAATAAAAGTTCCAGTTTCGAAAATAAAGTTTCGAAAATGAAAGCTTGGAGTTTTGCAAATAAGTCTCAAAGTTTTAAAAATAAAATTTCCAGATTCGAAATTAAAGTTTCGAAAACGACAGGTTGGAGTTTTGAAAATTAGCCTTAAAGTTTCGAAAATGTAAGCTCAGTTTCAAATATGAGAATTAATGTTTCAAAAATAAAGTTTGAAAAATATGTCTTAAAGTTTCCAAAAAGAGGCTTAAAATTTCAAAAATAAAAGTTCAGTTTGAAATTAAAGTTTGAAAATTAATGCTTGAGTTTTGCAAATAAGTCTTAAAGTTTTAAAAATAAAATTTCCAGATTCGAAATTAAAGTTTGAAAACGACAGTTGGAGTTTTGAAAATTAGCCTTAAAGTTTCGAAAATGTAAGCTCGATTTCAAATATGAGGATTAATGTTTCAAAAATAAAGTTTGAAAAATATGTCTTAAAGTTTCCAAAAAGAGGCTTAAAATTTCAAAAATAAAAGTTCAGTTTGAAATTAAAGTTTGAAAATTAATGCTTGAGTTTTGCAAATAAGTCTTAAAGTTTTAAAAATAAAATTTCCAGATTCGAAATTAAAGTTTCGAAAATGAAAGGTTGGAGTTTTGAAAATTAGCCTTAAAGTTTCGAAAATGTAAGCTCAGTTTCAAATATGAGGATTAATGTTTCAAAAATAAAGTTTGAAAAATATGTCTTAAAGTTTCCAAAAAGAGGCTTAAAATTTCAAAAATAAAAGTTCCAGTTTCGAAATTAAAGTTTCGAAAATTAATGCTTGGAGTTTTGCAAATAAGTCTTAAAGTTTTAAAAATAAAATTTCCAGATTCGAAATTAAAGTTTCGAAAATGAAAGGTTGGAGTTTTGAAAATTAGCCTTAAAGTTTCGAAAATGTAAGCTCAGTTTCAAATATGAGAATTAATGTTTCAAAAATAAAGTTTCAAAAATGTGTCTTAAAGTTTCCAAAAAGAGGCTTAAAGTTTTAAAAATAAAAAAGGCTCAAGTTTCAATAATTTGACTAAAAGTTTCCAAAAAGACGCTTAAAGTTTCAATTATTTGGCTTACAGTTTCAAAAAAACATGCTTAAAGTTTCAAAATTAAAGTTTCAGTAATTTGGCTTAAAGTTTCAAAAAACATGCTTAAAGTTTCAAAATTAAAGTTTCAGAAATTTGGCTTAAACTTTCAAAATTAAAGTTTAGAAATTAAAGTTTCAATTATAATGCTTAAAGTTTCAAAAATGAGGTATAAAGTTTCAAAAATGAGGTATACAGTTTTAAAAGTTGAAGTTTCAGGTTGGCGGCCTAAAGTTTACAAAATAAATGATTGCAGTGAGTGAGTTAGTACCAAACTATATAAAGTGCGGAAGTTGGTGAATTACAGTTTCATATTGGACGCTTAAAGTTAAAAATACAAAGTTTTATCATTACTGAAACTTTCAAAAAAAGGGGCAGGTTGAAATATGCCACTGATCACATGCCTCAGCATTCAAAATATTCAAAACCATCAAGTAACCAGTACTAATATTCAAAACCATCAAGTCACCAGTAATAATACAACATTCGTAACGTTTTACTTCTACTTATTTTTTAGGCATAATCTTAGCGATTTTGCGCCTAGCATATACAATTTTCCATAAGTCTTCTTTCCGAGCCACAAATGAATTCACGTTGTCCAAAACTTCCTTTCGTATTTTGTTCATATCAGCTAGGACAAGGGTTGCTGCCAGTTGTATGACCAAGTAACGCCGATTTACCTTCCTCACAAGGTCTTCGTGCTCGAACGTTGCACCCTCGTAGAATAGCATATGCATCATGGTGAATATACCAGACTCAAGTAAATTTTGTTTTGATGACTGCCATGGAAATTTAATCTGTCGGTGGGGGAACGTTGCAACATCACGTGCTCTACCAACGGTTCTTGATTCCAAAAAGTCGCTCAATGCACCAGACTACAAGTCAAAGAATGAAACTGATTGTCAAGCACAATTATACGAGACATAATTAAATTAATATCAGACTAAGTAGCATCAAATGTGAGAAATAATGAGGCCTAAAGTTTCGAAAATAGAGTGTTAAAAGTAATGATAAAAGTTGCAAAAATTAGCCTTAAAGTTTCAAACTGTATGCTGAAAGTTTAGTGATTAAAGTTTCAAAATTATTGCTTAAAGTTTCAGAGGGGATGATTAAAGTTTCAAAAGTATTGCGAAATTAGGAAATTCAAACTTACAATTATACGAGACACTCTGAACATCTTAGAGGTGTCACTGTCAATATGAAACTGATGATCAAGCACATCCACTGTCTCTGAGATGAAGTTGATACAAATGCAAGCAAAATAATCATCAACATTAACCGGTATGAAAAGGTAGTCTGCATTCAAGTTGAACGTCCTCCCACAGCTCTTTATGAACAGGTCCCAAACATGGAAAAGTGTATCATAGTGGGTATCATAAGGTGTGCCCTGTTCTTGACAATCTAGCAGTCTCATTAACACGTCCTACAAAAGAAGTTTATGATGAAGCCAGTAGAGATACACAGGGAAATGGCCATATTATCTCCAACATTGTACTTTTGATTCAAGGGTAGATATTAGATGCATACCGTATGGCGTAATCCGAAGAAAGCCATCCTTGCGACCTTATTGTCCTCTGACTCTATTCGATTTAACAACTTGGACCAGCATTCAATCACTCTTGTGGACATTTTTTCTTCCGGTAGCATTGACATTATATCATCCCTACAAAGCATGGCATTGGTTCCGTAATCCGCAAGGTGTTCCCTGTAAGGCGAATATATCAGTTTACCTATGACCCTTATGAATTCAAGTAAATCATTTTGGGTAGACATAGAACATGAACGTACCTAGGGTCCATTGTGTGGTCGTCAAGGAAGCAGTAGTCCGCAACGTTCTTCCTTAAATTGGGAACATCCTTGAGTAATAATTGGTTGTTCCTTAGAGTCTTGGAAATCACAAGCAATCCTAAATCGGCAACATCGTATTCAAGGGAGCAACCAAGGCCATCTCCCTTCCCACGAGGACGGCTCCTAATAGCAGATAGTTGTGCACTAGAAGATGAAGGAGCGACAGAGGACTTAACTGCAGGGGTATTTGAATCAGATCTACTAAACCGGGAGCGTTTAGCGGTTTCATTCACAACATGAGAATCAGAATTTCTTTTCGGGGGGTTTGGTTGAGGAGGTGTTTTGAAGGAATCCTCCCGTGTTGAACTTGAACACGCAAGAGCTTTGTACTCTTTGAAGGACTTCACCGCGTCTAACACTTTTTGTCTTGAGAGGTTAATGTCACTTAGAACTAGTGTCGCGGCAATTTCAGCTCTGCACAAATTCATAGCATCCATGGTGCCTAACCCGCAATCAAATGCAACCCCAGTATACAGAAGCATGTGAATCATTGTATATGTACCGCAATCGTTAGCTGAGTAGCCTAAACCTTTCCATCTGAAGTTAACGTTCACGAACTTAAACTCGCTAACCTTAGAACCTTTGCTTAACCCTTTGGAAAGCATGTACTTGCCCATTTCTTTGACCTGTAAGTGATTCCAATATGGTTCAAATCAGACAGTTGAATTGACAGTTCAACATATGAAAAGTTAATTGGATATCATCAGATGTGAAATAAAGTTTCAGATGACAGGCTTCTAATGTTATATACATTGTGTATTGAAGTTGTAAACATTGTGTATTGAAGTTTCAGGAGATAGATTTAAAGTTATAAAAACACATGACAACTGGAAAACAGATGTTGTGTATTAAATTGACTTTCAGTTACATTATAATGATTCAGAATACAACCTTAGAGTTTTAAAAATCAAGATGTGAAGTTGAAAAGGAAGATAGATGATTGAAGAATCACAAACAGTGAACTAACACATTAGTTAAGGGTAGTTTACTCACACAGATGCGTGCAACGCCTGCATAAGGCAGAATGTCAAAATCCTCGCCATATGAACGATTGTCAAGGTATTCAACCTGCTCCGCTGGGAAATTTATACTTACGCAACAATAATGGTCACCAGCTAAAACAGGAATAAAGACCTGGAATCAAAAAAATAGAGGCAGTCAAAACCTATTTAATCAAGGCCTGAAAACAGATTAAATGAGCTAAAACAACATGAAAGATGCTATAAGGATACACATACCAAATCAGAGTCAATATGAAAGCGAGTTGGACAATCTTTCTCCCACATGTCCCACGCATTGAAAATCTCTTCACTAAGGTCCAACACTTCCCCCTTTTTTTGGGCATACCAAATTTGGACCGCAGGACCCTGACCAAGCATAGGGTATAAGTCACAGTTACTGAAAGTTAGATAAAAAATAAATGGCTGAAAAACTCACGGCACATACAGTGTGACTAAGACCAAACCAACAACGGGAAGTTGGGACTGGTGCAGTGTTCTGATTTCTGATGTAGTTGAGTAGTATAGACCAACAATCGATGACACTGTTGAGGATCTGAACCCAAGGTTCTAACGACACAATGTCCTCCCGTGGAATGCTGTATACGTCGGTGAATGATACAATTGATTCCCTAATTCAGAAATGCAATAAGAATGTTAAAATGTTAAATGCATTATCTATAATGGATGAAGTAAATTTCCAATTAATATAATTTCAACTAATTTCTAGATTTCCTAGTTTACTTACGTTTTGCTATAGTTGTTTGCTTTATTAAAGATGTAATCCATTACATCCTTCCGCCAGCTAAAAACAGATGTGAACAGTCTCTTGTGGCAGCTCAAGAAATTAGAGACAATTAACTGCTCCGTAACGGGTGCCCCACAGTCAAAAGAGCACCCAAGGTTCTCAGGGGCAACAGCCATGCACGACAGATGGGTCTTTGAATGAAATAAAAAGGGATGGTGTACACCCTCAGTATGTGGAACGTAAGTTGAACGAGGTTCTTTATTTATCTCGTCAGACGCTTCCAAAGTACCCCCTCCGAACATCGCCTCAAACTCAATCTCTGACTCTCGCACTTCTTGTAAAATGACATTAATTTTAGCAGTAGAATAAACCTGAGCGGACCCAATCATTTGGGTAATAGACACTTCCGGTGCCTTTGCTGCAACATCATCAGCTTCCACATGATCTACTTCCATAACAGCCTCTCCCTCCCGCAGCTCACATACACTCTGATTATTTACAGCGGGTGTAGAAATACCTATATCGTCCAAATATTGAGTGGAGCAGTCTACATGTACCTCGTCATCAGATCCATGAACCTCCAAGCCATCACTTTCTTTGTTATCTGTATCACCCGCTAGATCACGTAAAACGCCAGTAATTTGCTGCAAACTCGAATGTAGGTCATCCTCAGGACGAATTGGGGTACCCGTCGAAGCTTCATGAAAAACAGGTGCTTTATCCACAGAATCTTTCATTCGCTGGGTTATATCAGTTACTTCAGCCACGTATCGATAAAGCACATCAGATTCAAAGAATGCTTGTGTAGATTGTGAAGGAACGTAATCAGTTGGGTCAATATGCGGAGTTGTTAGACGTTTGATCTTTGATGTTGCATCTGAGTACCACGCATGGAAGACAATTGCGTTCCGCTGCATCTTTAAGTAGAGCTCATGCAGAACCTATATTAAAAAAAAAAACATCCCCTTTGTCAAGTAAAACTTTAACTATCTTTTCTGCAACTATATTTCACTGTCAATCAAACTTTAACTATGTTTCATGAAACTTTATTTCACAACCAACATAACTTTAACTACCCTATATTAGAAAAAAAACATCCCACTGTCAGTAAACTTTAACTATCTTTTATGAAACTTTATTTCACTGTCACTAAAACTTTAACTATGTTTTATGAAACTTTATTTTACAAAGGATAGGCATCCCACTGTCAGTAAACTTTAACTACCCTATATTAGGAAAAAAGCATCCCACTGTCAGTAAACTTTAACTATCTTTTATGAAACTTTATTTCACTGCCACTAAAACTTTAACTATCTTTTATGAAAGTTTATTTCACTGTCACTAAAACTTTGACTATGTTTTATGAAACTTTATTTTACAACCAGCATAACTTTAACTATCTTTTAGGAACTGAGTTTTGAAGTTACACAATATAAGCATAGAGTTACAATCTACACAATTACAACTAAAAATAATATGATTTATCCAGTTGAAATTGAAATAGTTAGACAGAATGACAAATAGAAAAGCTCGACTTACATCCACAACTCTAGCTTGCAACTCCTGGTCGTCCTCAACACCTGGAGGTAGTTCTATCTGAATGAATTTCGTCTTAGGGGTTGAGTGTGATGTAGAAGCCAGTAGTAACTGAGGAGTTCTATTAGCAGTGATAGCATTTGGCTTATAAGAAGGTTGAATGCAGCGGGGATAACACACTTCCGAGAATATCTGTTTACCCAAAGATCCACTAACAAGCTCTCCCTTTATCCTATCGGCAATACTCTTGTCATCCCAATGTTTTATAAGTGGGAGGTCATGATGTGAGACTTTACCGCGAAAGTCAAATCTCTGGAAATATGTAATCATCAGGAAAGGAATACAGCCTCTCAAGCAAGTCGGCGATTTCCTAGATTCGAGACCAGCAGCGACCATCTGATCAAGCACATATGTACACCAGTCATATTGACTGATAAGACTTACGCCTTCAATAGCTGATAGAAGCTTCATATCGACCCCGTTTGACGTGGGTGCTAAGAATATTGTCATACTAAACAGTACAAATAACCGACAAAATTGGTCGCCCCCTTCTTTGTCTTCCTCAATGTCTTTTAACACCTTTCCTAGGGGAATTGGATCAGATGACTTTGACACGTTGTACTTCTTTCTCCACCGATCCTTCAGTTCCTTAATCACATCCTCGGTTGGCTCCTTCTTACGACCAGTAGGTACTAGTTCGAGTTCCTTAGGACCGCGTGGTAGCAGGAAGCAATCATGAACATCATGCTTACTCAACATGAACTCTTTCAGTTCGGAAGCCCTGAACACATACGTCCCATCATTAAAAGCTTCATAAAACAGGTCTACATGTTCAAGAGGGTACTTTACAAGCCTCAACTCAAGCAGTCCACCAAACCCGATACGCTTCACTGCTGCTCGCTGCTTATCATTCAACTCATTTATCAATTTCGAAAGTCTCTTACATCGACACTTTACCACAGTCGAGGGCGTGGATTTAGCAACAGCAGTCTTATCTTCAACTGCTATCACCGTCTGAACTTCATCTCCACCATCCGTCTTATCTTCAACTGCTATCACCGTCTGAACTTCACCGACGATCTTATCTCCACCATCAGCCTTATCTTCACCAGCCATCTGATCTTCAAACATCAGATATACAATATACTAAGCAGGTAAAAAAAAAAGCACAATCCTTGACCAAAACAAATTAGCTAAAAGCAGATATGTACACGGATTATCACTTTACAGAGCATGACATGAACACATCACCTTAGGATTGCTTAGTTTGCAGCAAATTAACATATACATTCAAACTACTCAAAATCTAAGACACCCCATAAACTAAAAGATGAATTAATCAAAACCCATTACAGCATAAATCATAAAAAAACACAATTTATGCAATTTAATCATAACAAAAGATAAAATATTGAATGGACTTACATAAATTCAGTGAATGACATAAAGATGGGAAATCACAAACCCCAATTTAGGTGAAGTTGTTGTTGTCTTTGATTTGAGTGTTAATTAGGGTTTATTAAACAATACAATCAGATCTAATTTGATGTTTTATCATCTAATATGGTGTTTTATGCCAGAAACCTAATTGATTGATTAATTGAAGTTCCTAAATTTGAAACAGTTACGAAAATATAACATCGCAGTTTCATAATCAATAAATTAAAGTTTTCCAATTGAAGTTACGATTGGATTAACATACTAGGACTTAATCTACTTAACACAATAATAAAACTGTTCATCTTATTAAACTAGGTAACCAAAAAAACAAAAAGGAAAACAAGAAAACAAAGCTGAGATTAAGTAATAAGCAGAAAGAGATAAATAACAATAATTCAAAACCTGAAAAATAACATGCAGATAGATCAACGAGGAAGACGACAAACAGTAACAACAACAACTTCAGTTTTGAATAATAATAATAATAATACGACATCTAATAATAGGTTTGCCGAAAAATAATAATAATAATAATAAGAAGAAGAAGAAGAAGAAGAAGAAGAAGAAGAAGAAGAAGAAGAAGAAGAAGAAGAAGAAGAAGAAGAAAGTATGGATTTTTTATACAATAAGAATAATAATAATAATAATAATAATAAGAAGAAGAAGAAGAAGAAGAAGAAGAAGAAGAAGAAAGTTGCAGATTTTATACCTGAATTGCAGAAAAATGGCGAACTCAAAATTGCAGAATAATGGTGACAAAAGTGACGACTTCAACTTTGCTGAAAAATGGTGCCTTCAAGTTTACAGGGGAAATTGAAAGGTCTGTGTAAGTAAGAGAGAAGAGAAGAAAAAAAAGAAAAAGGTATTCTGAATTTGGGTAAACGTGGGGAAATGGCGCCTTGTTAGTTTTAGAAAATTGTGAAGTGGGTAAACGTGGGGAAATGAAATTGCATGATTAATGTCATGCATGGGGAATTGGATGTGTGTTTTTTCTGGTTAAAATCTCAACCATCCAATTTTTATGATCCAAGGGCTTAAGATTGGACTTAGGGACTTATCTAATAGAAGGGGACTTAGATGAACCCATTTCTATATATATATATATATATATATATATATAGAGAGAGAGAGAGAGAGAGAGAGAGAGAGAGAGAGAGAGAGGGAGGGGAGTTCAAATGAGTCCACCTAAAATGGTGAGTCCACTAAGTCCTAAACCTAGCCATTGATCAACTAAGATGGATGGTTGAGATTTTAAAATTTTAAGATGAAAACTTTAATGTTTTATAAATGAAACTTTAATTTACGAGTGAAACTTTAATGCTAAAAATTGAAACTTTAATTTTTTTTAAACAATTTTTAATATAAAAATTTGAATTTATTTAATTTTACTGATTTTTAAATATAACTTTAATGTTTTACGAGTGAAACTTTAATACTAAAAATTGAAACTTTAATTTTTTTAAACAATTTTTAATATAAAAATTTGAATTTATTTAATTTTACTGATTTTTAAATATAACTTTAATGTTTTACGAGTGAAACTTTAATGCTAAAAATTGAAACTTTAATTTTTTTAGCCAATTTCTAATATTAAAATTAAAATTTATTTAATTTTACAGATTTATAAATATAACTTTAGTGTTTTAGGAGTGAAACTTTAATAATATAAATTATAACTTTAATTTTTTTAAACAATTTCTAATAAAAAAGTTTGAATTTATTAAATTTTCCTAATTTATAAATTCTATGTAAATATTATAATTTGATGAATGAAACTTTAATGTTTTACGATTGTAACTTTAGTCGTAATTTTTGAAACTTTATTTTTTTTAGGATTATAGCTTTATAATAATTTGAATTTATGTAATTTAGGTCCTTGGCAAGTATAATTAGTCAGCGTAACTTCAGTCCATATAAACGTAACTTTAATTCATATGCCTTGTAACTTTAATCCATGCCCCTAAAACCATGATGTAACCCTGCAAACGCCTCCACCACCAGCCACCATACGCGAAAAAAAAAAAAAAAAAAACAGAGATCTGAAAACGAAAAGAAAGAAAAAACAAAGAAAGGCAGTAGATTTGAAAATGAAAAGAAAAAACAACACACACCATAGATCTGAAAATGAAAAAAAAAAAAAAAAAAAAAAAAAAAAAAAAGCACCACAAAACGACCAACACCCCCACACGACCCACCAAAACACCACACCACCAATGAAATCTTAAAAAAAAAAAAAAAGAGAAAGGGGGAGGGATGGCGGCGGCGGCGGAAGTCACAACCACGACCAACCACCCCCAGATACCGCACCACAACACCACCCCACAACCAACAATCAAAACTGAAAAAAAAAAAAAAAAAAAAAAAAAAAAAAAAAAAAAAAAAAAAGAGAAAGAGTGGTGGCAGCGACGGGTGGTGCCGAGGGAGGCAGAAGAGAAGAGGAGGAAGGCGGCACAGGTGGTGCCCGAGGGAGGCAGAAGACAGGCGGCACAAATAAAAGGTGGTGGCGGCGTGGGGAGGAGGGGCGGTGGCGGCGGCGGCGGGAGGAGGGGCGGTGGCGGCGAGTTGAGAGGAGGAAGAGGAGAGAAGAGGGATTTAGAGGTTTAGAGAGAGAAGTAGAAATGAGGGGGGCAAATGAGTGAATGAATTGTATTAGGGTTTGTTGGTTATATATGAGCTTTTTTTTTCAGAAATAATCTTAGCCCTTGATTTTGTTGCAATCTAAGGGCTAAAATTAGGACTTAATGGACTCATGGAAGGAGGTGGACTCTCTTGATCTATATATATATATATATATATATATATATATATATATATATATATATATAGGGGCGGGTTTAGATTTAACGAGGCGAGTTACGGTATAACCGCATTTAACTAGCTATTTTTTTTTTTTTTTTTTTTTTTTTTTTTCCAGATACATTTTACTACCTTATGAGATACACTTCTTATTAGATACCTTTTATAACATAACTAGATACACTTTTTAATAACACTAAAATTATAGATACACTTTTACACTTTTTTTAACTTTTTTAACTTTTTTAAATTAGTTTTTTTTCGGATACATTTTATATTTTTTGCGGATACACACGACATTAAAGTCAGATACACATTATAATATTTCTGGATACACAAGTTTATACTTTCGGATACGAATCGTATTAATACCAGATACACATGGTTATACTGCCGGATACACATGTATCCCGTATCAATACCGTATGTATCTGGGGTGATATTTTGTGTATCCACTTCCACCACCGTCATCACAGCCCCCCCACTACCGCCCCAATGCCCCCACCACCACTGCCACCACCACAAAACCACTAACGCTGCCCAGACCACCACCATGTACCGCTAAGACCACCACCAAGCACCGCCAAGACCACCACCAAGCACCGTCGCAACCACCACTGCCATACCCGTCTGACTTCCACCGCCTCTAACACCAACTACGTTATATTTGGTCAAGGAGAACATTTCCCGGTTCGGAATTATCTGACATGAGCTCCGGCGTACTTAGATTCTCAAAATACCTCTTCATTTATTGGAGATCTACAACTTAAAATCACAAAGTTCAAAAGAATGGCCCATACCAAGCTTGGTTGTAGAACTCTGCTCGGTGCTCTTTCTCAGCATTCTGAATAGCCTCACCTGCAACAACTTTCAAATCCCTAGCTTGCGAACAATTTACTGAGTTAATAAACTCTGAAGGCGACTGACTAAATCCAAGAAAGAATTCCCATCTTCTCCTATGCTCATTAATCTTCTTTATAACATCAACAATGGCAGTATCATAATCATCTATTTCTTTACATTTCTCCGTCTTCTCCAGAAAATCTGACATATCCTTTCCTAAAGGAAGCGGAACATCAACTAAAACATCATAACACATAAGTCCACTCGGATTACTTCCCGAGAGCTTAATCGTATGCTCCAAATGAACCGGCAGACGGCTTTGGCGACAGATCTTTGTGTCAACCACGACGACCCGCCACAGCAAATCTAACCTTCTCCAAATGAAACCAAGAAATTTTGGGGTTGAAGACGATTTAGGTGTGTGGAGGAAGGCACGAAACAACCGGGGACAGCAAAGTAAGGGTGTTGCGCCGGCGAGGTCGTTGTCGGAGCTCCGATGTCAGTGAGGCGGCCATCAATGGTGGTGGACGGTGATGTAGTTGGTGGTGTATGTTTAGTGAGTTGTGGCTGAGTTATGTCGTGGGAGAGGAGAAGTGGGATAGATAAAAGCTTTGGGCCTTTTTTTTTTTACTTATTGGGCTTTGGTAATCTAACTGTTAATACTAGTTCGTACAGTTCGCACGTAATTTGGTTAAATACAGATCCCGATTATATATATATATATATATATATATATATATATATATATATATATATATATATATATATATATATATATATATATATATATATATATATATATATATATATATATATATACCCTTCATAATGAAATAATATGCAGTTCTGTCTCCCTTATTATCTCTCTATATTCTCTCTATTATTATCTCTCCTCTTTATTTTACAACACGTTATCATCACGAGTCTTAACCAACTGAGCGGAAAAGAATTAATAATCTTATTTTTTTCATATATTATTAAGATCTGATAATCAGGAGGTTCATATCAGATCTTATTATTTTATCCGTTAATCAAGGTATGTTTTTGTTAAACTCTGTAATTATTTATTGAGATCCGATTAGTCACGTATCATATTCAACTAACTAGGTTATGTAATCCGTGATCTATTGTTTGGGTGTGATTGTCGTTTGTACATAGCAAAGATACATTCATAAATTTATTAAGGCGTATGAAAAAATATGATAAATCTAATATTGTTATTTGGATTGGCTGCCATACGTACAAATCGAAAGTGGTCATTCATCTTCCATGTTTTTCAAGTGTTATAATTTTAACTGTACATTGATGATTTGTTAATTATGGTGGTTGAGAGATTTGTTAATTATGATGGTTGAGATTTATTCTTTTGATTACCTAAAAGCTTGTATTGTAGAGTATAATAACCACACTTCATTGAGGTACGTTGATTAACCCTTTTTTTATTCTTGGTTTGTATGAACGTGTTTTACTTTAATGTTATAATATTGCCAATATGTATAACACACATATATGCTGTTATAACTTACACATTCAAAGAATTAATATATTTGGTCTTATTTATAGGGAATTATAATGGTGTATATATTTATTACATCAGTTTTCTAATGGTGTAAATATTTTTTGGACCTTAAGTTTTAAAAAATCTATTTTATAAAGATGAGAAGATATGTCCATATTACTTATAACTTTGGCCAGAAGTTCAAAGTTTTGAAGGTGTGTAATAATTTAACACCGTCTCATCAATACAATATATTCATATTGTATAAGTGAAAGTGGCCAGAAGTCCACATGTAAATGTTATTCATATTGTATAAGTGTAAGTGGCCAGAAGTCCACGTCTATAAGTATATGAACCGTTGTTCAATTTAAAGCGGTCTTTATGAAAGACAAATTTATTTGCAAATTAATTCTTGTTCACCTGAAGTTGAACAGTATAATGAAATATGAAATTTGATTCATTCTTTGAAGTGAATGTGACATCTCATAAAGACTCTGTCTGTAGTATAGATCGAGAATATGGCGTTATGATAAGCCTAATGTTGCGGCCTTAATTGAGCCTAATGATGTGACCTTATTGAGCCAAGTAAAAAAAAGGCCTTAATTGAGCTTAATCATGTGGCCTTATTGAGCCAAATTAGTTCATTGAAAGAAATGAAAATATCTCATGAAAAGTCATGTAAGAATATGAAATTCGTATATGCAAGAATTTGATATGAGAAAGGAAAAATTATTTATGCGTTAAAATTTTGACATTTACGCTATGGCATGAAGTTCATAGTATTTGCAAATAATGAAACTATGACCCGAAATTCAGAGTATTTAATTACATATACAGAATCATGACCTGAAGTTCATAATAATTACAATTACTAAAATTGTGACCCTAAGTTCACAATATTTACAATTCTTGACCAAAACCCTCTTTTCTAGTCTTGACAAGTATTTACGATCATTGAAAGTCGCATATTATATTTTACATTGTTGCACCTACCTATTAGAATATCAGTGGTTAATAAAATTAGTTAGTCTGATTTGGTTGTTTGCTACAAATACTTACTTTTAATTGTTTGATATATCTCTTTATTTGTGATATGATGTTTTTTATTTGTGATATATGTTGGATATTTATAAAACTAATAAAATTAATCTTTTAGTCTTTTGTTTAAGTGATTAGTGATGATATATATAAGTGAAACAATTAGTATATTGATGTACTTATATGCATTTTTCATGTCATACGCCTGTTTAAATTTAGTTAATGTTTGTTGTAGTGGACCAACCTTTTTTGGTAATAATATGATTAATCAATTGTTTCACTACACTTGTCTACTCTTAAGTGAAAAATTTGATGATTATTGTTTGTATCTAACTTGAAAAAACAAAGTCGTTTGTGCTTGACACATATCTTATGAAAGCAATTTACATACTAATCACACATGCAATTTTTAATCATTAATCGATTTGGGTTAGCCAACTTACATATTAATTGCATATGGAGTCCGACTTGTAATGACATGTAAAAGGTTATATCAATTACAACTGATAGTATATATGAAAGGATAATGCTATAATTTGATTGTGGTATTTTATAATTGCTGTTTATATTGAGGAAATTAACATGTGCATGTCATTATTGTATTTATTGTTAATTAAGGCCATCCGGGTTTTTATTATACCCGTTTTGATAAACCTGAAGTTTATCTTAAGAAAAATATAAGTGCTGAAACTCTCTCGTGTAAATTTATTAAAGGCATAACATTACACGAAGACTGCGTATATTTATTGGAGATCTAACTACTACTCGGAGTGTAATAAAGAACTTAAATGTTCATGTAATATTAAGTGGTTTATAGCCACATAATGATTTTCCGAGTAGTTATTGTGTGGAAATCACAATTTAATTATAATATGAAATCGTTAGTCTCCGAATTGGGCATTGTGATTCAACACATTTAAAAAACCAACTGCATAAGACAATTAAGGTGGATATAATGATTTATTACCCATTAAATCTATCTGGTATAGATAGTTTTTACCACCTTAGGGAGAGAATGATAAGGAAAAGCTGGTAAAAACAAACCAGTATGGTATTCCTAACTGAACTTGAAGTTCAGCGGTTTGTTTTCAATATGAAATACATCAAGTAGAGGTTCATTGAATTATAAATGATGGTATTTATTTGGTTATGAAGATGTATTATGATACCAGTTTCATCACCTAATGTATATTCATACATTGAATTCTATGATTTAATTATAGACAGATTAACCATATATGTGGTATAGCGAGCTATAAATTAGTCATAGAAAATATATAATGAAAAATTAGATTCTTGCCAATTAAACAATATCCACACGTGAAATGTAGTGTGAGAGTCATATCGGTTCACATATTTCAAGTAATAAGAAAATGGCAAGCATGGGCAGTTGGTACTCCTATGGAGTAACGAAATTTGGATGTCCCGGAAGTGACATATATATCTGAATGATAATAGATGACCTATATAGAAAAGGAATAATACCGTATTTTATATTCAGATATCATTGATTCAGTACTGACAATCTTACGAGATGTTGAAATTATATCGATATGGTTAAGGAACCGATACGCATTTGCGCGCGGAATTTAATAGACTAGATAATGGGGATCTTGTAAATAAGTCCAATTTTATTGTCGACATATAATCTATGATTATAAATGAGCTCATGGACCCGAAGTCTATCCATTGACGTGGAGTCAATCAAAATTATGAATATTGGAAAAGAAACTGTACAGTTTACATTATCGAGTCATCATCATGTGCATTTAGAGATTATGTTCATCATTTGCATCTTAGTTTTAATATATATACATTATTGCATTGTTTTATTTTGTTGTTTAGAATTATTTACATATCAAATGCATGCACATAATTAATTATATTGTTTTACTTTGATAAATGTTTAAATGGAGAAATATATTTTTTACTCCAACGAGGATAACTCCCTGTAGGAGCCTCTTAAATGATCATCATATGACGATGCTTAATCAATTGAGTTTTGGGAACGACTCATGATTATGAACCTCTACGGTACGATTGAAAGGTTATCGTGATTATTTCCAAAATGGAATATTCAAACTCATATAGAGTTTACTTGATAAATTATTATTTGTCTCAACCTGAAGTTTGAGCATATGAGAATTCAGATTTAAATGAGTTTTTTGCTAAACATGTGAAATTAGTTTATGGTCCAGAAGTACCATAACGATTGGAAAATAATGTAGTCAAAGTCTACAATGAGAATGTCAATCCACACATATGTTGGTTTAGCAAAGAAAATCACTCAAAGGTATTGGATGATTTATTCAATAATTATCGAAATGATTCTTTTAAGACAGAGAATGATAGCTACAGTCTTTTTCCCTTCGACTAGGTTTTTTTGTCCTAATAGGTTTTTCTTAGCAAGATTTTTAACGAGGTAGCACTATACGCGCATTATTACGCTATAGTCATGATTGTCATTATTGTTGAGATGACAATTATTTTCGACATATAATGTTATGTCATATATTGAGAAGAAACTCCATCATAATTATGGAGGTATTATTTGTAATGAAGATCCAAGAGTTATTATGAAATGATCATATCCGGATTGTGAGTTCTGATGAAATATGATGATTGAAGTTATCAAGAATTTTTACTAATTGAAGATATCAGTTATCGGCGAAGGTGGATTATATTTTAACAATAATCGAGAAGTTATGTCAAAGCATGGATCATTTCAAAATATATCAAATTATATAATCATCAGGGGAGTTGACACGCGCTGTACTCTTTTTTCTTATCCATAATTTTGTCTCACTGGGTTTTCCATGGAAAGGTTTTAACGAGGCAGCTATTATTATGCGTGTTTGAAGATTATTGTACTCTTTTCCTTTCTAGCGTTTTTCCCATAGGGTTTTTCTAGTAAGGTTTTTAACGAGACATCTTCTTCAGTAATGGACATCCAAGGGGAAGTGTTATGAAATATTATTATATGGATGTTCATATCTTTGAATACTCTAGAATATATTGTCTTATGGAAACTATATCCCATTGTATTGTATATATATACCCTTCATGATGGAATAATATGCAGTTCAGTCTCCCTTATTATCTCTCTATATTCTCTCTATTATTATCTCTCCTCTTTATTTTACAACACTTTTTTCTTTATTTCAAACCATTTATAGATTTTTGGGATATTCTACATGGTACCCCTCAATTTTTCGACTTTCTACATGGTACCACTACACTTTTTAAAACATACATGGTACCCCTTATTGTTGTCATTATCATTAATTGTATCTCTAAACTTTATTTTCCATCAATTAAACTCAGTTTTAGGCATTAGGTAATGACTTGGGCGCGTAACCAAACTTGTCATCTATTATCACATGACATAAGAACTCTATTAGGCTTAATATCCATTTCGATCCTAATATTTATTGATATATATGGGTTAAAAAAAATTTGACGGGAAATTTATTGATTCCTTGCCAAATTATCACGTCCAAAGATGAATATTGAGCCTAATAGAGTCCTTATGTCATGGATGATAAATGACAAACTTGGTTACGCGTCCAAGTAATCACTTAACGCCTAAAACTTATTTTAATTGACGGAAAATAAAGTTTAGGGATACACTTAGTGATAATGACAACAATTAAACTACATGTATGTTTTAAAAAGTCAGAAATCTCATGTAGAAATCGAAAAATTAAGAGCACGTGTAGAATATCCCTTTTTATATAAGCACAAGAAAGCGTAGAAAGGACATCTCTCTTCCATTTCCTACCACCCAAAACCGAGCTAATAAATTCGTAAACTATTGATTACAATGGACTCAAATATGTAAACAAGACATGAGTATAATATATGTTGGCTCCATGTGTGAGCCGGATACTCTGACAACGATCATCTCCACCAACTCAAAATGCACATAAATTTCTCATTAAACGATAACTTCGCCACTATTGTCTATACACACAGTTTCGTACTTGCACCCACAGCGATAAAAGAATGTATATTATAACAAGGACCCATTATTTGAACAAGTACTACTATCATTGAACATTAGTCATTCCATTTATTTTTAGAGAAAATTATGGTTACAAGTTTTAAAGTAAAATAAATATTCAATATCAAGTAACAGAAACAGTGACAAGGTACTGCATGTGAAAGTATACCATATTTAGAGACTGAAAACTGCTGAAAATCCTGGTGTCTGGCTACTGCATTTGACTTGATGCAATAGATTCCCCTCAATCTTGGGATTGGCCAGATTCAGCTTGACTCGATGTATCAGAACACTGTTTCCTTTCGGCTTGTAGAGAGCGACATAATGATTCAAGCTTATCTTTCTGATTCTTTGTCTTTTCCAGCTGCTTTTTCATGCGTTCCCGCTGCTCGATCAAATTAACTTCATGAGCATTCTAAGCTTGCAAATTAACATATAAAACATTGGACAACCCAAACCGAATTTTGTCTGTCGATAATCTCATCGATACTGTGAAGACCCGGGGAGAACGAATTAACAAAATAAATTTGTAAAACTGTGAAAAGACAAGTAATCACTGAATCATGGCTGAGATGGTGAGACCAGGGCAAATCCTTGTGAATTGTCATTTAGTTGTAGGTTCATGGATTTGCCTTACATATAGGACCGTCTCATATATGTTTTTGTCTCAAGTGATATGCAGTTGACAGCAGTCTGGTTTCAGGGTACCAAAACGACCATTGCCTCATATTATTTCCCAAAATAAACCACCTTGTGGAAGTATTTTCTAATCTGACCATAATCAGCCATTAATCCTTAAAAAAAAGTGTCCTACATCCTTCGCCCCTCCAAACCTTATCAATAATCTCTCTCCACCAATGGCTCCACTCCCAACCCACCTTCATCACTATCCTCCCACCCCCGACAAACCCATTTTAAGGTTACTGTTTCATAAGACCATTAGTTAATCAAACATAAATATTAATTAGTGCCTAATTGGACGAGCGAGTGATTTACTAAGACGATTGCATCAAGAACCATAACTTTTGTAAAGTACTTGCGACTGTAGTTTTGCTACACGGACTTCATAAAATAAATGTTACTGAAATTCTCTATATGATGCTATTCAATCTCTGAAACATTGAAATAAGCTCTTAGCTAAGGGAGAAAAATCCGCACATCATTTCTATCTCTGACATATTGAGAAATCTGAATGAGTAAACACATGCGTTGCTGTGACTTAGGATCAACATTTTTGGAAGAGAGGTGGTCAGAAAGTGAACTAGTGAATATAAATAAAGGTGAGAGATAAGAATGAAGGCCAAGGAGAAACAGAAAGGGGGATGATAAAAATTTTAACACTAGAGCTTTACACCTCATGGAAATTGATGATCATGCCGTTTAGTTCATTGAGAAAAATGAAGAGAGACACAATAACATGAAAATTGGTGTGTTGCTGGGAGGGAAAACATTTTTTCCTTTTTCTTTTCGAAAATATCAATAGTTAGTTTGTTATAAGGCGGTTTTACACAACTATTGTGTAAAACGGATCTACTCACCACGAAATCATGGCCCAATTAGGGGAACGTAGTTATAAAAGTAACCCGTTTTACAATATACTTGTGTAAGGCCGAATTACACAAGTATTTGTGTTTGTGCTTTGGCAAACGATCCTTGGTTTCATGGAGTGGTCTTACACTAGGTAGCACCGAAACGGATACGGATACGGACACGAACACGGCATCCAATGAAATTTGGGACCCAGGACACGTTATTTAAATTTATTAAAATATATATTTTCTAGTTATAAACGTACGATTTTATTTTTGTAGAAGTATTTGATATGAAATTTAAATAATTGAAGGTAAAACTTGATATTCACTATAACTCATTTCGACATTTCATTCATCGTCTAAAGAACATCATTCACCACTTCACCCTCAATTCAACTAATTTCCCACCAAGCTCCACCATAAAATAACACAAACCATCCACCTTAATCGGCGTCGGACACGGTATCCGACACGAGTATAAGGGTTAAGAGGAGTGTTCGTGCTACCTAGGTCTTACATGTAGAACCGTCGCATATAAGTTTTTGCATGAGATCATGCACAATTTACAGCAATGCCTTAGTTTGAAAAGGCGGAAGGCACACTGAGGTGCTATGAGGCCGTGGCGACGAAGCGCAAGGCTTTTGGATGTGTGGCGCCTGGCGCCCTATTTTTAGTAACAAATTCGTACTCCCTCCGATCCAGACAAATGGTAACATAAGGAAAAAGGGGTTATTTAAGAAAAGGTGGAAAAGTGAGGGGTAAAGTTGGAAGTTTTGAACGGGGCCACAAGAATAATGTATTGTGTAATTAAACATTGAGTGAGTGGGTGAGTGGGCCATTTGATGACAAACATGTAAATAGGTAGTGGGGTATAAGGGTAACTTAGTCATTTTTTAGGCCAAATAAGGTATGTTACTATTGGTGTGCATCGTCCGTTTTAGGTAAGTGTTACCATTTGTCTGGATCGGAGGGAGTATTTTACAACTACAATTTTGGCCAACATTACTTTTTTAGGAGTTTTCATGTTGATTAAAATGTGGAGTGAGTAAAAGTTTGGAATAATGGGGAAAAGAAATGGCATAATAAAGATCTTGATGAAAAAGATATGGAAAGTGTGTACTAACAAGTCTTGTTAAGTGAGCCTCATCTAAAAGCAGTGGCGGAGAAAATTTTGAAACTTCTAATTGAAAATTTTCAACTGTCTAGAAGACGTACCGAAAATGCAATGAGGCATTTTGGCTAGCACGCCTTTCTAAACTAAGAGCAGTGTCTGATTTCATGCATATGATTAGGGGTGTCAAGTCCTTAACGATAGTTTAGAGATTTTAAGAGAATGTTTTTATTATTGAGAATTGCAGAAGAAATACAAGTACAATAAATGTGTTTATATACACAATTAAGGAAGAAGAGGCAAACTAATACTAGCCTAAACCTAGCAGTGGGAAGCCTTGGTGCACAAGACAAGGATTATACGACTTACCTAAACTAAGAATATACAGTTGAGAGAAAAATAGAAAAGATATGGTAAAGTATTAGGTAATATTTACAATACTTTATGCGTTGGGTTTGGACGTGTTGGGTCATTTCGGGTTCGGGTCTTGTCGGGTCAAAAATTAACCGAGTCGATTAATGCTCAAGTTGGGTCACTTACGGGTCAGTCACTTAGAAATTTAATTGTAATGGGTCTGTTAGAGTTCAGATTGGGTCATTTAATGGGTCGAGTTATGTCAGGTCGATTTTGGTTCATAGCATTAGGGTTCGGTTCATCAAATTTCGGGATCTAACGGGGCCATTTTCAGGCGGTTAAAGTCGGTTGCATGAGTCGGGTCATCTTTGCCGGCTCTGCTTATGACCCAGAGAAACATCCTGCCGCCATCCTAAAAATAAATGGTCGCCTTTCTATTCTCCCTTGTTCTAGAATAATAGGTCACTTTTTCTACTTAGTACGTTACAATGGTAACATTCTCACTCTGCCCTAAATTAAAATGGCAAACTAGAATAAGTCAAATAGGAGGAAGATATTACTATCGAGCATAGAAGAACGTTGATTATCCCCATCCCCCACCCAAAAAAACTTCAAGTAAGCTTCAAATCAATGCACCGTAAACCAAGAGACAGGAGTTTACCTCTTCAACAAGCTCTATAAGAGTAAAATCTGATCTCTCGCATTTGGTTTTTAGGAAGCTATTTTCCTTTCTCAGTTCCTTCGTCGATTTGCCCATCTGATTAGGTCACATAGTAGAGGGAAAATTATGAGAAGGATGAAATATGTGATGTAAAGTGTAAACTATGGTTTAGGTGAGAGGCAACACCATGAGACAACAGAAATACCTTTTCAATTTCTAGTTTAAATGTTTCGAAAACCTCATTGCTCTTCAACAGTGCATCCTGCATAAAAGGTCAATCCTTCGGTCAGTGGTGGAATCAGAAATCCTATTGCAAGAGGTCGCTTTTAGAATCGTTGTCAATTATTCCGTTTCACTGATGGTATATTATGATATAAAAAAAATTCATACCAGGCAAATTTAAAAACAAACTCCCTACGATTCATTTGTTTCTTCACATTTCATTTTGCATTGTTTTTTATGGAATTGGTTACAATTACCTAATTACCCTTTAACCTGATAAATCCCCCACCCCCACACACACACAGAGGCACACAATTTAAGGAGAGCAATAAAGTGAGGATGAGAATGCAAGTTAAGAAATATGTGGTGACACAGTAATCACAGACGAGACCAAAAAAGCAATACAACAAAGTGTTTCTAATGGCCAGAAAAAGAAAGTGTGAATTTTATTGTGACGCAAAGGGAGTATGTTGATGTGTGCCTTTTATATAGTCTTTTTAAGCCTTATTTGCACGCATTTCTAAGTGATTTACATAGTATTATGCTACAAATGTCCCCCGAATCGTATACTTTGGTTTGCTTTGTCTTTTTGGCAGGAATGTACCACAGAAGACGGAATTGAGCCTTTTACTGCCCCTTAGCTTGCATTTATGGAGATAGAAGAATTGGAGCGAGAATGCCTTTACCTCGGGAAGCGTGAAGTCGTCTCGGAAGCAATCAAACGTCCAAGTATGCTGATTTCAGTAGCAGTAAATTCGATCGAGTACTTTTGCTGACTAAGTCACTCGATCGAAACCTTTTTGGTGTTGAGAAGACCTCGATCGAATACTTCATATGTTCGTTCGATCGAGAGGTGCAAATATGGTGTTCCTCGATCGACTAGTGATGTACTCGATCGAGAGGTTTTGCTGAAGGATTTACTCGATCGAGTAGTTCCAATATCGAGCACTTTGCTATTGGACGTAGGACTTTAATATCTTTAATATTGTATTAGGTTAAATAAATATCTCTCCTATAAATAGGAAAGACTTAACTAGGTTTAATGATCTTTTATCATCTTTTATTCACTAATCATTCAGTATTAAGGAGACACATTTCTTCTCTTGTTCGACGTTCATTTTGTCGGATCTTGAATTGTGTAATTCTTATTCTCTTTCTACTTCAGTTTAACTCCTTTTGCAACATTAAATTTCTTGTTTCTTAATTGTTATTAGTATTTAATTTCAGTTTATGCAATTTCTTCTTATTCATCCTTATACCATGTTTATCATTGTTTCATCAATCGTTGTCAGTTTTATTATCGCCATGAGTAGCTAATTTCTTAATTGCTAGGATTACCTTGCTGTGTCGGCACCAGTCACTTCTGCCCTTGCCCTTGTTCCTGCTGGTGTCGTTACTACTGTTGCTGTCGTTACTACTACTGTTGCTGTTGCTGGTTCGCGCTCTGAGATGAGTACGGGGTTTCGTGCTGCTGCCTTACGTGCCGGTGCTAGGCACAATGCTGACACTTCCAAGGTACGTTTTATATCCCCGTCCCACCGAACTCGATTTTTAAATTTATCGACCCGTTTCCTGTGTCGACCTTCCTTAGAGAGATTAGGAATTTTAGAGCCCGTTGTTAGCTGCTCAACGGGACGGGAATGTCGGGATTGACCACCTTGAAAGAGCTCACCTATCGACAACTGACCTTAGAATTCTTTAGCTCTTTTGCATTTCACCCCGCAGCCTATGCGACTGACCATGGGAGCAAGTGCATTACTTTTAGACTGTTTAACACCACCTTTACTTGACTTTAGCCGAGTTTGGGGTTAGTTAGCGACGGCTCTCTCGAGCCTCCTAGGAAGCTCGTGTCTCAGATTTGGCCTACACTTGCACACACTCCCTTCGGTCAGCGACGTGGTGCCAACGTCCACTTACCCCCAACCCGTTACTTTCTCCGTCTGCTAGGAGAGACCATTTTTGGTCGTCACGAACCTAACAATGTTAATAATGTTGAGCTGTCTATTTTAGCCGGGTACCTGAACATTGATAGCGGTGCCCCTTTTGTTTTTAACATTGCCTAACATTTTAACACTGTCGGGTCCAAAGTATCGGGCACGATAGCTTGTGGTGGGTTAATGACTCGCATTGCCCACGGCCTTTTCCCCGACTTTCCCCGTGGTCTTCGTTTTTTTTAGATAAGGATAATGTCATCGACATTTTAGTCATGTCTTCTATGAACTGGCTGGTAGCTGACCATCGGACGTGGAAGATAGGCACCTCTCGTCCGTGACTTTACCTTCACCCTCTCTACCGCATCTTTCACCATTGACTACTGTGACGGGTAGACTTCCACCACCTCCACCTTCTTACCTCCTTGACTTCACTCCTACCGCTTCCAGGAAGCGGAAGAGGACTTCCGCTTCTGTTAGGGACGTCGGAGAGGGGTCTACACCTACACTGCGTCCGCGTCCACGCCCACGCCTACGCCTACGCCCTCTATCTCTCAACCGGCTTTACCGGCTAATTTTGTTGCACCTCCTACCTTTGAGGCGCCTGAGGTCATGGACCAAGGGCGTCGTTATGCGCTTCTTTTGGACATGTGCAGGAGAGTGGCTCGTATGGAGCGGGATCAGGCTCTTGCCTTATTCCCTCTTTACGAGTACCACATGATGCGAGGTCGTCCTGTTCGCTCGTATGGAGCGGGATCAGGCTCTTGCCTTATTCCCTCTTTACGAGTACCACATGATGCGAGGTCGTCCTGTTCCTGCTGGCCACACCCGTCCTGAGTTAGACGCGAGAGGTCGTCAGAGGAGAGGAGGAGGAGGACCCCACCTACCAGGTGGTTGACGAGGAGGGTGGTGACGAGTAGTGTGCTGGCTACTCACTTCCCCAGTTTTGGTGAAGTTCATCTGGTAAGTATTTTTGCTCTTTATTTCTTTTTATCTCCTTTCATTTTATCTCATTTGTTTGCATTTGGTTGTATTTTCCCTTTCCCTATTATTCTGTTGGTGTATGCTGGAGGACAATGAGGGTATTGTCTGTTTTGATTTGGGGAGGGTAATACATCCTTTGAGTCTGCATTTGCATTTGTTTTGCATTCACGTTTATTGCATTTTTTTTTTTTTTTGAATTTTTCATTTTTTTTTTGAAAATAAAATACAATGCAAACAAAAATGAGGGCTTGGTTGTTGTAATAGGAGCCTCCTTGCCTGAATTGTTGAAAAGCAAAGACTTGCTCCTTCTCAGCTAAGCTAAGCTAAGCTAAGCCATTCCACTGCAGTACCACCACATCTCTCACATGAGACGGTCTCTTGTCTAGACAACAAGTGAGCCGTCCGCGGCCTCCAACTTCAGCTTATCAAATCTTGCATTCATGGCTTCCACTTCTTGGATTCCCATATTCTGCACAATGGGTAGCCATCTCTTCTATATTACCCCAGCCCTTATCATCATCAATGTTTTTCTGAAATCTTCCGTTAGCTGCAGCATCTAAAATAGCCCGGTGGTCATCATACAACCCATTGTAGAACTGGTTGCACAAAAACCACTGGCCAAACCCGTGATGTGGAATTGACCTAACCAGCTTCCCCCTTCTTAAACCTCTTCTTAAACCTGCACCCTGCCTTATACAAGTTCTCAGTCGGATGTTGTTTAAAACTTGTAATCTGCCCTCTCAATGAGTTCTCGGATGTTGTTTAAAACTTGTAATCTGCCCTCTCAATGAGTTCTCTCTAGAGGGTAGTATCTCTTGTAAAAAGCAAGGGCTAAGGTTTCCCAATCAGCATAAAGGAAGTCTTATTTCATTTTTGTTTTCATTGTCTTTTATTTTCAAAAAAAATCAAAAATTCAAAAAAAAATCAAAAAATTCGAAAATTCAAGAAATATTTCACGTTTATTGTTGCATATAGGTTGAGTTGGAACGGTGTATTTCGATGATGAAATTGCACTACTTTTAGTCTTTTTTCTTAAGCCTTGCATAAACTAATATTCTTTTAGCAATGTCTTATTGCATAATCTACGAGTTAATGTTAAAATTTAGCTGAACGAATAGACTTGACCTGAAATTTTGGCAACCTACTTATAATTTCTAAGGAATTAGAGCCGTATAAGCTCGTGTCATTCATGACCAGTTCGGATTGTGAGTAGTTACTCCTTCCATAGCATGTATCATTAATTTGCACAAGTATGAAATTCGATTGCTTATTGTCTGCATATATTCGGGTTAGTGGTTGGTGTCACACGCAGGGAGGTGCTTATTTTCCCTTTTCTTCCATTTTTACCCATAAATTCCACATTTAACCAAATTTGCCTTTTGACCCTTAACTACATCCAAATTTAGCCTGCCTTGTCAAGCTAGTTTAGTGATTGTTTTGCGGTATATTGTCTATTGAGCCGAATTTGGTTTGTATTGATAATCGGGAGTTGGTAATATGGAGGAGGATGAAATGAAAAAAAAAAAAAAAAAAAAAAAAAAGAAAGCAAATAAAAAAAAAACCGAGAAAAAGAAAAGAAAGAAAAGTGAAAAAATTTGATGAAACGGTTTTCGCTCCTATATTCTTATTCTATATCTTACGAGGAGTCGATATTATTCGGTTTGGTGAGTTTGTATGCCGAATTAAGGGCATTGTGCTTAATTTTGATGGATTAGAAGTGGATTTGTTTAATTTGGTTTTGTTTAGGTAGCTAGCTTGACTATTACCCTCACATCCCCAAAAATGTTTTGCCTTTCTTACCCATTACCTCACTTTTCCATACTTTTGTAAGCCCTCGGCTGTGACGGGACCCTGTTTGGTTGGAATGTATGTGTACGGTAGCTAGAATTGTCTTTCATACTATATTGCATGCATGTTTATGTCGGTCGTAGTTTAGGTGAGCGGCTATTTTTCCTTCTCTCTTACATTTATATGTTTACCCTTTGCTTCATGAGAGAAGAGTGACCCGTGAGAGTCCATTATCAAAGGTCTTGCAAGGTCGACGGTTCAGCTTTATTATAAACATCTTAAACTCGTTTGCATTTGACAGTTTTTACTTTTAAGTATTAGTTTGCTATTCAAATAGTTTAAGTGGACGATTTGTAGCTAGCTCTGAGTTCTTACTCCGTTCCATTAGTTCGTTAGTTGCATATAGTTGCTTGGGGACAAGCAAAGGTTTGGTTTGGGGAGATTTGATGCGTGCCTTTTATAGTCTTTTTAAGCCTTATTTGCACGCATTTCGATGTGATTTACATAGTATTATGCTACAAATGTCCCCCGAATCGTATACTTTGGTTTGCTTTGTCTTTTTGGCAGGAATGTACCGCAGAAGACGGAATTGAGCCTTTTACTGCCCCTTAGCTTGCATTTATGGAGATAGAAGAATTGGAGCGAAAATGCCTTTACACCTCAGGAAGCGTGAAGTCGTCTCGGAAGCAATCAAACGTCCAAGTATGCTGATTTCAGTAGCAGTAAATTCGATCGAGTACTTTTGCTGACTAAGTCACTCGATCAAAACCTTTTTAGTGTTGAGAAGACCTCGATCGAATACTTCATATGTTCGATCGAGAGGTGCAAATATGGTGTTCCTCGATCAAGTAGTGATGTACTCGATCGAGAGGTTTTGCTGGAGGATTGACTCGATCGAGTAGTTCCAATATGCTCGATCGAGCACTTTGCTATTGGACGTAGGATTTTAATATCTTTAATATCGTATTAGGTTAAATAAATATCTCTCCTATAAATAGGAGAGACTTAACTAGGTTTAATGATCTTTTATCATCTTTTATTCACTAATCATTCAGTATTAAGGAGACACATTTCTTCTCTTGTTCGACGTTCATTTTGCCGGATCTTGAATTGTGTAATTCTTATTCTCTTTCTACTTCAGTTTAATTCCTTTTGCAACATTTAATTTCTTGTTTCTTAATTGTTATTAGTATTTAATTTAAGTTTATGCAATTTCTTCTTATTCATCCTTATACCATGTTTATCATTGTTTCATCAATCGTTGTCAGTTTTATTATCGCCATGAGTAGCTAATTTCTTAATTGCTAGGATTAGGGGAGCCATGATAGTAAAACAATGATGTTATAATTAGATTAGGAGGTTTTAAATGTGAGAATTGTTTCGTAGCAATATAATTGTAATTGTTTAGTTGAGTGCACGCTTCTAAATTAATTAAAACGGTTAAATTCATACCTAGATCGGAAGATTAGAATGAATAGACCTGTTATGAACAATAGACTACTCTAATGAGGGCGGAAGCTAAGTTAGTAGTCTTTTAGGGCGGATAGCGGACCGGAAGGACCTTTCCTTCACCCTTCTCACATCAGACCCACTGACCTTACCTTTAGCACAACTGTGTGATATCATGGTGAACCGACATCCTAGCATCTTTCTCTCTTTTTGATAACATCCTTTCATCCTTATTAGTTTTTATCGTTGTCTCTCTCATTGCTTTTTATTTCGGTTCATTAGTTTAGAAATCAAAACAAAACCCCCCAATTTGTGACCGTGACGGACTAGATAACAAGTAGATACAATAGCCTCCCTGTGGAGTACGATACCCGACTTACCCCTGCTATATTAGTTGGAGCCGGTTGGTTTATTTTTGATAGGGTTGCGACAACCGTGTCATATGTAATATACCACAGCATTCGGCAAAATTGACTCCATTGAATTGCAATTACATTAACAGGAGTGACAAAACATATCCCGTTAGAGTGATACTCACTTGAAACTGCTGAAACTTTTCACCATCAGCGCTTAATTGTAAACGGAGGTTTTTCTCCGTTTCTAAGAGTTGAGATATTTTATCTGCATAAACCTTCATTTGTGCCTGCTCATGGGCTACTTTTTCCTCATTTTGCTGAATTTTCAGTTCAGCAATCTTAAGTTCCAATGTCTTCTGCTTAAGCTGCATAACAATTACACAAAATCCCAACGCATAAACAAGTTACTCACCTTACATAGCCAGGTGATCGCAAACAGAGCACTAGCCTAAAATAAAATAAAACAAAATACCTCCTGAGCATACTGCTGTTGAGAAAGAGTGTATTGTTCAGCAAGCTGCTTTAACTTGACTCTTAACCTATTCCAAAAACACAGTTATGCCGACGACGACAACAACAACAACAACCAACAACTGCTCTGAGACTACAACCATCAGTAAAAGAGTCTACACAGTGAAATTATATCCTTTTGAGTAAAGTAGGACAGAGGTTAAAAGGCATCTACAGCGCCATCCACCATGCCATCAAATAGATAACTATGTTCATCCTGAGTGCACTGGACATCCTATCTTTTCGTACAAGGACATTCCTAATTTACCTTATATCTACCCGTCACACAACCCCATAAACCTTTCACTCTTTCAGCAAGGACGCTAACCACTTTCTTAAGAAGTCTCGAGCAAAAAACAAACAGGCACACATCACGTAATCAAATACCACAGCATCAAAAGTCGTACTAGAGCACTAAATTGTTTTCTTACAATGACATCTAGTGGCAGGATTAATTGTCATACACCACTTTTTGAATATTATAAACTACTCCCTTTTATTTTCATTTTAGTGAAACGCCACCTTTAAAATCTAACTATGTGTCTAGCTTTCCTCAAGTTCACTTTCCAGGTAACAAATTCAACTCTCCGGCTTTGACCACCAGATGACGCATGTTTTTTCTTATTTCTTTTATTTCCATCCAACTGTTTTTGCTTTGGCTTTTTTCTCTCTTTCTTTTGGGATAGACACGATCACGAAATCCAAAAAGTAGTCGCTTTTTGATAGCTTTCTTGACACATGATGGAGACTATGTGCTATAAAAGGGAGTAGTAAGTAGTTCATAAAACAAAATAATTTAGAAGGCAGTATTAACCAAATTATCCAAGAGAGAAAAAAAAACTCTTGGTCAAATAAAGAATGTCAAGCTCCCTTAGCGCTCTTCCTAATATTTAGAATTATTTTACAAAAACAACGCTAAGATCTTCCACAAACTTACATTTCATTCTCTTTTAGCTGAGAGAGGCATTCTCCTTTTTGCTCGTCCAGCTTATTGCTCACCTCCTGCACCAGTGAAATAATGTTCAACATTAGTAGTAATAATGTATGAGAACAGCATCAGCCATCTATCACAACTCAGAGGCACAGCAGAAGCAGGATAAGCAACTCCTTCCTTACGAGAACAGCATCAACCATCCATCATAGCTCAGTAGCCACAGCAGAAGTAGATAAGCAAAATCCCTTTTAAAGGCATGTCACACTGTCAAAGATAATTTCGAATTTATCGAAAATTATCCCAAACTTAAGTGTACATCGGCTAGAAGTTCTGGGTAATAGTTTGTAGCACATTAGCTGATAAAGAGGCCCTAATTTGGTCAAGGGACAAGGAAAAATTTTGGGATAAAACTGCCTTTTCACCATCTAGGGTTCCATCTACCCATATCCTACTTACTAACAGCAAAAGATGCTACATCACCAACAAAAATAAAGCCTTAGTGCCAGAATGATAAGGATCGGCTAACATGAACAGTTTTCCAAAACCGCTTAGACAAAAGATGCTAAGGCCAAATATTTATTTGTATTAGAAAGGTGGTTCATAGAGAATCAACATAAGGGGATTAAAAGTGATTGGTTTTCATAGAGAATCTACTCATATCTACTTAGTAGTATCTGCTTGAAAGGATGGTTCTTAATAGCTAGAATGATATATCAACCATCGACGTCTCAAAAACATTTTCCTTTGTAAGTGAAATGGAAGAGAAGTAAAGGGTTATACGATAATCTTCATTCCATGCTAGATAATTAATAGTCAAATGACTTCCTTCTCTTGACACCTATCAATAGTTGTATATATATATGATAAATGTATTCAAGTAATTCAACCATATTAGCTATACCAGGTGAGTCTTTTAAAGCTTCGAACACACAAATACAAAAAAGTAATAAAATCAAACATATTATTGCAATGCTGGTTACAGAAATCTTCTTCCTTCTATTATGCCCTCAAAAACTAAAGAACTAAGGACTAATTCCACAGTCCAATAATGATCTACAAACATCAATCTTAGAGTCACGGGAATTACATAGCAGAAAAGAAAAACTGCTCCAATAATTCTCGAGTTTGTCATGTTGACTCATGTGTACCTCCACAAAATGAACTTAGAAACTTCTTGTGTCATCTACTTATGTGGCCTCTACCAACAAACTAATACTTACAGTATACTGCACTAACTTACAACAGCACGCAATAATAAGCTTGCATTAAACAATTTCACATTCAATAAGGGAACCTTAGTTAAGTTCCCCACTTTCCCTTCCCCATACTTGGATGTGACAGCAACAATCTTGAAATGCAGCAATCAATCCAACCATTACATGAATACAAATTATAAAACATTAGAAGTTGAAGTTATAGCTACAGATCTCAAATTTGCACCAAAATCAAAGATCAGTAGATATAAATTGAAATTTAACTTTAATAATCAGATAAATTAAAATCAGACGTATCCACAGATTAAAATAAGATTATAATCTTCTTCATGATGAGTATGCAAGTGGCATTAGCTTTGATACAGAATTGACTGTAGAATACAAACCTTTATCGCATCCTCAAACTTGGTAGATAGATCTAATCTCAAACTTTGCCCCTCCTCTGACACTCTTTTAAACTCATCCTGTAAATACATGCCCGATCCATTAGCCTCTTACAAAAAGCATGACAGGAATTATAGCTTGAATAATGAATAAATGAAATTAATAGGACAACTACAAGATCTTTGATCAAATTACTAGATAGGAAAAACACAAGAACGATTCAAATATGGAACAAAAAATTTGTGAAATTGAAGGAGAAAAACAGCAAGAACAATTGATACTGAGCGCTAAAAGTCACTTTAAGAAAATCAATGTTCTCAAGAGCACCTCAATATGCTAGTGTGGTCATCTAGTGACTAGTGAGAGCTTATGAACATTGAGTAATTAAATTTCATAGCACTAGTCTAGAAAATTAGCAGCAATTAATTTCTTGAGAGATTCAAATGCCTACTATTAGGCGTAGGCGTGTAGCTACATAAAGGTAAGCATGACAGCCACATAACAATATGCGGATCTAAACGACTAAAATTTCACTAGCCTCTTGTCAATAGCAAAATTCAATATGAGAAATGCAATGTTGTTAATATGCTTACATAAACTCAACATAACACGATGTATACAGATATAAAGATGTAAATCTTACAGGAAAATCAAAAACAGCAAAAATAATTTGACCGCCCAGACCTTAAACTGACTATATCTCATAGAACATATAATATGACATCTAAACTGTCCACTAATAATGACCCCTGCAGTATACAGTATACCATACAAGTGAACTAAATAATAAAGCAATTTACCATTAGCATCTTGTTCTGACGTTGCAACTCCCTGCACAGAGACTCGAGCTTGTCTCGAACAGCAATAGCTACAACAACAAAGAGCTGACTAAATACTTGTTTCACAAGAGCACAGTCGCGAAGTAATCAAAACAATATTATCTAAACATCATTGTCAAAGAATAATCCCGTCAAAAACCACTCAACGAACAACCAATAATTCAAATTTCTGTAAGTGGTTCTGATTTCCCAAGTTCCAATATTTGTGAAGGGTGGAAAACAATCTTAAAATCTGGCTCGATGAGTGTCTTTCTTACATAATAAGCTGCCCTGTGTTGTTCACTCTTTTGCCAATCATGTCCTTTAAAGTGAAAACTCGAACAGACCCAGTTTGATGGCAATCCATTTCTTACTTCCAGATGGTAGATTACTCAATCTTAACTCTAAAGGTTCCGTGATGGAATAAACTTCATAACCTGTTCTCATTAAATTAAACATGGACTAGTATCTTTTACCTGCATCTCTTTCAGCAAGAACATGTTTATATTTTAATGTGAACTCCAGAAATTCCTGTTCTGTTTTGATGCTGCGCTTTGAACTTTTACGCTTCACTTCTGGTACTTCCTATAGCGAAAAAGAAATATAAAACCATAATCATTTATCTATTACCAAACTTATACAAAAGAAGACATTTATGAAAGACAAGAATTGGAAAAGGCACAGAATGAAACTGTACAACCATTCTATTGTGTACAGAACCATATTACTATGAGTTACAAGATAAATTGAAATTTTTCTCTATAGTACATCTCATATAGACAATGTAACCAAGGAATACACAAGCTCAAACCTTGTCTGCGTTTCACAAATCTAGTATCTGCGAAAACGGAAAACTTATTGTAAAACAGACACATGGGCAATAAATTTATAGAGAACTTTAACACAGAAATTGTACAGCAACCTCTGTTCTAATATTTAAGAGAAGCACCCCCGAGACGTTTTGGGTTTAAAGGAAGAGAAATTAGAGGGGACGGAAAAAGAAGAAAGGCAGTAAAACTACATCAACAGAAAATGCTAAGAGCTAATGATGTATCAGTATCATGAGATGACACTTGAAAAAAGGAAAATATATCAGTCATGTTAGATCAAACTGACAGGTATATACCTCAAAAGGATTTTCTAACAGATCAAAGTTTACTCATAATATTCACCAATATCCTTAACTCCGAAGGTTGTGTCCATCCAGTGAACAAGTTTGCTTGATAACACCAAGAAGGAAAACATCAAAATTGCTACACTCCATATTCTTTTATAACACGCTGTTTCCAGGTCCCCATACTACATATATTTTTCAGTGAGCAATATAGGATATGCCGATATGGAATATAGGACACCAAATGGATGTTCTTCAAGTACAAAAATATACCTTGGGGGGGGGGGGGGGGGCACACTTATATAGAGCTAAATGACTAAGTTCTGATGAGTGGTCTTATCAACAAAGAGAAGAAAAAACAAATACCGCTGAGAGTGAAACCCCTGAAAAATATACGTTACATAATAATAACATACTTTTCGGCTCTTCAGTGTCTCCGATGATTCTGCATCCTTTGTAGATAGCGCATCTGCATCTGATCCTCCAGTAGAATCTGGAATCATCAGATAATAAACATAAGCATAAGAAAGATGCAGCCTTACAAGCACATGTTTAAAGAGCTTCAAACACTCACGTTCCACACCCCATCAACCATGAACTGGCCCTCTCTCCTACGACCGGCCTTGTTACAGTTAGACTTACATTTACAAATGTCCATTCATAAGACTGCACATGACCAAGACCAATCTAGGTTTCCTATGAAAACGCCTAAATGCCTGTGATTAGTAAGAAAATCTAACATGTTGACAATCCTATGACATGTGAATTGGTAAATGTGTCGGTGTTAATTTTGTAAGCATGAGGAAGATAGACTGGGGTAATGTTGTTGTTGTTGTTGTTGAGGAAGATAGACTGGGGTAAAGATGACAATACATAAGTACTAGAAAATTTTCTTATTTTATATATACATTTTATCCATATTTCAAAAAGGTTACATTTGATACACATTAATTATAAGATATATGTATAACCTTCTTTAGACCATGGATATATTTTGAAACATATGGGTTAGCTACATTTTCTACAGAAATTGATTATACAATGTGAAGTTATATTGACTGAAAAGTCAAGGTTTACTCAACTGAAATCTTAGGATACCTTACTATAATTACAGAAAAATCAAAACTTCTAACAGCAAATTACCCAATACCTATGGTGGAGACAGTATACAGTTTGCGAGCTGTAAGGATGCGAACTCATTGGTAAGACAGCTAGGCTAAGTTTAACGAGGTATCTGAAAAAGGTTGATCTGTTTAGGTAGCATAAACATAGAGGCATAGACAACTTGCAGCATCCAACTATATAACTATACTACTCCGAGGGTCCGAAGGATCCTCATGAGTCGTGATCACATTTTTCCTGAACTTCAAGTGTCGGATAACTGGATTCTTAACACAACTTGGATAGTGTGGCAAATCTTAAATACTCATCAGTCATGTGTACGGTGTACCTACAAACAGTTTTTAACTTAAAAGTGTAAAACAGTCCTACAGCACAATGCGCTCTGGAATTCCAGGTCTCAAGGTGAGTGTTCAAGTTAAAAACTCGCCTAAAGACCTTGTACAGATCACCGGAACTAATACTAGGACACTCATACTCGAAACAATTTACAAAATAAAACCCTAGTAATCAGGAAGATACAGCATCGGGCATAACCTAATGGCAACTAGTTACATGCTTGGGTTCTCTTTTGGACTTCTATGATTAGTCCATAACACTTATTGTGGCTATAGTTGTCAAAGCTACACCATAGACGAATCTTAATAGTAGTAGTCAACTTATAGTCCTATTTGTGCATTAAACAGCTGCATTTGGAGGAGCAACAAGATGCCATCAGCTTGGAGGAGAAGCACTCTTGTCCCTTTGTACAAGAACAAAGGTGATGTTCAAGAGTGTTCCAACTATCGGGGAATCAAACTTATGAGTCATACGATGAAGTTATGGGAGCGGATAATCGAGCAAAGGCTTAGGAGATGTGTAGACATCTCGGATAACCAATTTGGATTTATGCCCGGGAGATCGACTATGGATGCGATTTTTATCATGAGACAGTTGATGGAACAACATCGGGACAAGAAGAAGGACTTGCATATGGTTTTTATTGACTTGGAAAAGGCATATGATAGGGTACTAAGAGAAGTACTTTGGTGGGCTTTGGCGAGAAAGGGTGTGTCTCGAAAATATATTGACCTCATAAAGGACATGTATGAGGGGGCTAGTGTAAGTGTTCGCACTAATGTTGGGAGAACGGAAGAATTTCCCATTACAATCGGGGTGCATCAAGGTTCCGCACTTAGTCCTTTTCTCTTTGCCATAGTTATGGATGAGTTGACGAGGGATATTCAGGACGACATCCCTTGGTGTATGATGTTTGCTGATGATATTGTGTTGATTGATGAGACGAAAGAGGGGGTGGAGAGAAAGTTGAAATTGTGGAGGCAGACTTTAGAGACTCGTGGGTTTAGGTTGAGCAGGAGTAAGACTGAGTATTTGAGGTGTCCGTTCACAAAAGTGGCGGGGTTGAGATCGACAGAGGCGGGGAGTATTATTTTTGATGGGAATGTTGTTGAGGGGTCAGATTTCTTCAGATATCTTGGATCTATTATTCAAAAAGATGGGGAGTTAGACGGAGATGTGGCTCACAGAATTAAAGCGGGATGGTTGAAATGGAAGGGTGCTTCGGGGTTTTTATGCGATAAAGATATGCCCCAAAGATTAAAGGGAAAATTTTATCGCACGGCAATTAGGCCAGCCTTACTTTACGGTTCCGAGTGTTGGGCCGTGAAACATTGTCACATTCAAAAGATGAGTGTGGCGGAGATGCATATGTTGAGATGGATGTGCGGACATACAAGGAAAGATCGATTAAGGAATGAGGTGATTAGGGAAAAGGTAAAAGTGGCGCCAATAGAGGACAAGATGATGGAAAACCGACTAAGATGGTTTGGCCATGTGAGAAGGAGACCTATGGACGCACTTTTGATTAGGAGGTCGGAGACTTGGAGAAAAGAAAAGGTCCCTAGAGGTAGAGGAAGACCGAGACAGACATGGTTGAGAGTGATAGAGCACGATATGAGATTTCTGGGGCTTGAGGAGAGTATGGTGACGGAGAGGGCACAATGGAGGGAAAGGATACATGTTGATTTCTAGTATTTGATATTTTTTTTATTTATTTTTTTGACATATTTAGTGTTTTTATTTAATTTAAAAATTAATTATTTGTTCTTCTCTCCTTTATTACATTTTTTTTCTACAGACCACTTTCTTATATATTTTACTTGGTTCACTTTTAAGGCATTCCGTATCCTTAATTCTATTTCGGTTTTCAAAATCGTTTTAATCTTTTCTCTCGATTTAAATTTTAAGTTTTTATAAAAGAAATCTGAAATTCGATTTTAAAACCTGTAAGTTTACCGTGACTTTCCATTACATTTTCGCTCCCCCTTTTGTTTTTCATTTTCCCTTTTCTATTCGCTTTTTGAGGTGTGCGTTCACCTATGGATGGTTCTAAAGGATGATTCATGTCAGCCGACCCCAAATCATTTTGGGATTAAGGCTCGGATGTTGTTGTTGTTGTAATATCAACCCAATGGCCAATGCCACAAAAGACAGTATAGATTTATATAATATACCCTTTCAGTTAAGAGACAATATAGCTATAAATATTGAGGAAAGGGGAAAGCAAACATAACGGAAGTAAATCGTGAGAGGTTCATTTGATGCCAAGGTAAACTTACTAGCACTTAGGGATTCTGTCTGGCTGTTAATATTATTTGATCGTATGTCACACTCCTCTGAAACTGCAAAAGAAGCGGACATAGGTTCGGCTCCTATGCCATCATCAGAAACACCAGCTGATTCTCCGGATGCATCATAGCCATCCTTATCAGACAATGGAACTGGAAACGTGCGAACCTTTGGTGCCTTCTCCACCTTTCCTTGAACCACAATAAAATCTTTAGCTGCCGCTTGATTGCTTAAATGAACAAAACTATCCGGTTTGCCTAATTTAGATTCCTGGTACGCATGTAATGGTTTTTCCTTTACAATCGATGGGGTTACAGGAGCAATGGATTCTGCAGAACTCTCGACAAACCCATCAGGCAAAGAACCCACTTCTGGAAGCTGGTTGGCGGCTGAGTTCTCCATTTAACCTATGATAACCAAAACTATTCTGTCACTTGGTTTGGACATGTATTCTTCAAACAAAGGTTTAATTACTCTTCAAACCAAAACGAGTGTCCGTCCAATTCAATCATTAAGCAAACATCAGCAATATATAAACCGTATAGCGAAAACATGAACACGAACAAACCGTGAAACGTCTATTGAAGCAACAAACTTCTAAATTTGACTCGCAAGTATCACGGTCCAACTAATACACGAAACCCTAAACCATTCAATAAATCAGCATATCCGATCAAAAACATAGTAGCGAAACGAGGATTGATCATGATAAACTCAATAAACATGACAAATTTCAAAAATTTCGCAACAAAACCAATGATTATTCACCGTAAACGCAATGAACATGACACATTTCAAACAAACATCAAAACAAATAACGAATGTTGCTACAAAATGATATCGCAACAGCAATTAAGTGAATGTAGGAGGGAAAAGTCAACTAAAATAGAGTAGAGTAGAATACCTGATGAACAGTGAGAAGATTGACGCAGGTACGATGTCAGAAATGTGAGGAGTGAGTTGAGTGAGAAAGCGGAAACCCTAAAATTTAGGGATTAATTTTTTTGATTTTAAATCTTTAATTTCCCAGTTCCTACTTCTCCCTTCACTGCTTCTTTTCATGTATACACTGCAATTAAGGGAATGTAGGAGGGAGTTGATTCTATTGCTGAGGGGTCTTAGTTAAAAAAACACACACAAATTCTTGTTTGTGACGAAGTACCCACTTTTTCTCTCTCTGCAACACTATTTATATGGTCCCCTTTCTCCACTAACCCATTTTGTTACCATTTTAACTCACAAAATATCCGCCACAAATGGTAACCCGTCACAAGGGAGACCAATTGTTAAAAAAATTTCTTCACTGGTATTCGGATCATTTGCATGTGGGGTAAAGTGGAGTAGAGTGTTTTTTATGGTTCGTAATCATTTCCTTATTTTTTGTGTAAAATGGGAGGGAAAAAGATGAATAGGAGGGAGTAAAAAATACGGACTAATAAATAGGTCCTAAATTAGATTAAATTAAAATTATAAAACGAATTAAAAATTACACCGCACTAAAATATAAATCTTACTTAGAGCAATAGCAATAGGTTGTTTTGTTCTTGTGTCACAAGAACTTTATTTCGATGAGTTTGTCCATTGTGACAAAAAGTTTTTGTTCTTGGGTTCTTCATTTGACAAACTTGGTTTGAAAATAAGAACCAAGTTTGTCCCAAAAACCAAAAAAAATTGATCAATGAATATATATCTTTATTTTAATTTTGTCAATTACCAATACTCTTTAAGAACTTTATTTAAAGTTCTTCCATTGTAGGTAAAAGTTTCAAGTTTGTGGAGTTTGTCAAAATATGACATGGAGATGAAGAACTTTATTTTAAGAACTACCATTGTACTTGCTCTTATATTTGTTTTAGGAATTGAAGAACACAAATTCTTGTTTCAGATGGACACTTTTCGTCTTATTTTTCAGACTGACATATGTGACCATTTTATAGTTAAATGTAAACACAATGGTATAGGCAGTGTTACAGGTAACTGGTTTTTCAATAGTAGTCATATTTAACTGTAAAATGGTTACAAAATCTCGTCTTATTATTTCAGACCAAAAAGGCCCGTCTAAAGCAAGCCGCGCTATTAGAAGAAAGATAGGATATCAAGTTTCTTGTTTTCATTACCGAATTTTGTGTATACGAGGGAGGGGAGGAGTCGGAGCCACCAAAGATAATGTCCCTAACTCCTTGACAACCTATTAATAGAACCCACAATTAAGATAAAGCTCACAAGAGTAGGTGTCGATGACAAGGAGGCCGTGGTAAGTTTTCGTGGTGGGGGAGTGGTTTCGTTTTTCTAGGGAGTGAATTTCATAAGCCGACATATACTGCATTATAAAATTGTACCAGTTTATTATTGTGAACCTAGGTCAACTTGGTTATGAAACTTTTTCTTTGTTGATGATAAAAGTCCAAGGGCGGATCTAGGGGGCGGTGGGCAAGTGCCCACCATAAACTTTTAAAAATAAATACTTATTAGTATCATAACTATGCACTAAGATATAGTAGATCAGTTGGTAGAGATGTGTTTGTATAGCTGGAAGGTTCCAGGTTCGATCCTGCCATTATGCAGATTCGAACTCCAGACTTCTCGATAATATATCAATTACATAACCATTGAACCACTTGTGCTTATTGTATATTTAGGTATTAGAATGGGATATATCCTATAGCTAGTAAATATAATGAAATCTGTATTTTGGAAAAAAAAAAAAAAAAAAAAAACAATCTAAAACATTATTTATTAGAAAAAAATATCGATCTAACCAATTAATTTGTCATTTTTCTTACTTTCTATGACATTAGTTTAGAGAAAAAAAAAATCAAAATATTAAAATGTTCTTAAAGATAACAATAATGTACTAAATTTTTTTCGGTGCCCCCCTTATTCAAAATTCCTGCGTCCGCCCCTCATAAAACATAAATTTTTTTACCTTCATTATAAATTTGATTTGATATTCGAGTGTTCAATATCATGTCTAGGGGTGAACAAAAAGTGGTCCGGACCGGCAAACCGGACCGACCCGGACCGTCTGGTCCGGTCCGGTCCAGACCGGATACATACCGGTCCGGTCTCCGGGTCCCAAAAAATATGGTGACCGGTCTCCGGTCCGGTCCACATTAAAAAATAAAAAAAAATTTGCCTTATAAATTAGTACCGGTCCGGTTCAAACTCGGAAAAAACCGGACCTAAAGGGTTCCGGTCCGGTCCGGTCCGGGTCCCCTTCTAACTGGTCCGGTCTACGGTCTTGGGATATGTGGTTATCCGGTCTGCGGGTTCATCCAGTCCGGTCCGGTCCGGTCCAGTCCGGTTTTGAACCGGTGAACACCCCTAATCATGTCAATCGAAGCACAAACAATCTCTTGTCTAGTATGTAGACTAAAGGTAATAAATAATCAGTAAGTCTCAATATCCGTCATAAGCTGAAGACGGGTCAAGTAATATCTGAGTGGGTAGATAAGAGAAAAGCAGAATGTCTAGGGAGTAGCATTAGGTTGTCTTATCTACCCACTTGGATATTACTTGACCCGTCTTCAGCTTGTGACGAATATGTCCGTCTTCAATGAGAATTTGTGATAAACAATAGGAAAAATGAACAACAATAATCCAAATTATGGACGACTTCTCATATTAATCCATACTACACTTTAACTTAGAGTAATCTCAACTATCAAATTTTCTTTCAAAACACTTGCTATTGGAAAACTCCCAATTGTATTAAATGTCGGACAAACGAATATGAAGAGGTGCATAATACTAGTTTTTTTCATCAAAAACAAGAAGTTAAAATCTACCCTTATCTATTTTGAGAAGATGAGGCGACTAATTGAGATTATAAGTTAAAACATAGCATGAATTAACATGGGAAGGTCGTTCATAGTTTGGATTATTATTGTTAATTTATCCTAAATAATAGTCAAGTTGGTTTTGTCTAGGTAGGATCAATCTTATCTATCTATATTAATACAAAAGACAATACTCAATCCTCAGCGCGCCACGTCATTAATGCAGCTTTTTTTTTTTTTTTTTTGGAAATTCATGTTATGGTGGGACCCTTTAGTGTGCAATGTATTTATTTCTTCAGATTTTCGTCTTTTCAAACATGCGATAAATTCCGTCTTGCAACAAATTCTATGAAATAATATTATGAAAAAATTCTATGAATTAATATTATGAAATAATTTCATACATTCCGTGTAAATAAAATTAATAACATATACGCAGAATGAATTACAAATGGGAGTAAATGAAATTGAATTACATAATTTTTAAAACAAAATTAAATAATAATAAAATTACATAATTACGAGAAGGAATTACATTTATATATGGAATATAACATAAAACGCAAATGAATTACATACATAATTTTTTAAAACTACATGGTACAATAATTTTTGTTTAAAAAATAATTCTTGACGGAGTATTTACTTGGAGTATAAAATATTCATGTATTTTGGTTAATATTATTGTACCATGCAGCAACAACATAACAACATAATTTTTTAAAACTACATGGTAAAAAAATTTCGTAGTTTATTTTCGCAGTACACTTTTTACTCATTTCATTACTTTTTCTCTCCAATTTTCCATTTGTTACCCCTACTACCAAAGACATTAAATTCAACTCTCTCTATCGTTAGCACTTACATGTCCCAAAATAAACGAATATGGATGATAATTTGGGTATAAAACACATATTAATTCATTAGTTATCTTAATATTAATCAAATGAATGTTTTCCTTTCATGTTTAACGGTTGTTCTTTTAATTAAACCAAAGTTTGTGTAATTGATTTAGGGTTTTTGGTAATTGGGGATGAAGGGGGAGTGGGGGATTGGAGGATGGACGGAGATCCGCATCGGCGTTAAGACTAATGTGTACTGCACATAGCCACATACGACATGTCGAGAAGGCCAGATATTAATGTACTCAAAAAGAAAAGAAGAAAAAAATTAAACTAAATTACCAGTAATCGTAAACCCATTCCCCTTCTAATTCCTACTCCCCTCTATTTCACGTTGCAAACCCAAGTACTGCCCCACCACCACATTCCCCGGTAACCCACCCACCCATGTCCCAAGTATCTGCTTTGCTGGCCGTGATTAATGGTGGTAGTTGGCGTTGTCAATGGGGTAGTTGGTGAGAGAAGATAGGAGATAAGAGAATAATTTTTAGAGAGATATAAGATGGGAAAATGAGAATGGAAATGAAAGGGGTATAGGTATAATTGTCAAAAGTGTACTGAGATGAGTAAAATCCGTACTGCGAAAATCAGGACCCAAAATTTTTTGTTTAAAAAATCAATCATGACGGAGTATTTACTTGGAATATAAAACTCGGCAACTTAACTATCAGCCGCGCACACCGAAAATGGTAGGTGACAATGATAGACAACCGAGTTAATTTAGTCTTCAACTAGCATTTAAAGCAAATTTTAAATTTTTTTTACTCTAAAAAAACAAATAAATTTTAATTTAATTTACAAGTGATTAAAAAAAAACTTTAATAAAATTTTTTTAAATTTTTTTTTAATAAATAATTCACAATTGTTGTAATAAATATTTTTTTAATAATAACAACACGATCAGTTAACAGTGGAAAAACTTTAAAATATGTTGTTTTTAGAAAAAATAATCCTCTCAGATCTGTATAGAAAGTCGTTCATCACCGAGGATTTATGTACTTGGCGCAAAAATTCTGGCAATTTTACTATCAGTCTCGCACTCCGAATTCGGAAGATGACAATGATAGGCTACCGAGTAATTTCTACTTCGACAAGTACGAATGATAGGCAACGTTAATATCGTCATGATAAATACACTTTTTTTTATACACTTTTTTTATGTATGCAATTTTTATTTACAAGAGTAGATTACGTTATTTCCTTATAAACCAGTGCATGTGAACACGTGTTTGTAACAAATTTAAACATTAATTATGTACATCGTTGATTTAGACCAACTAGATAAGTACAATAGAAATGCAAAAACAAACATACATCCAAAAACATTAATACTGACCCAAATACATACCCGTGCAATTTTGCACGGGTTTAAAACTAGTTCTAGTAAGTAGTAATTATCTTCGCTCTCAGGCCCGTCTTTGAGGGTGTGCGGCCCGTGCGATCGCACAGGGCCCCCAAAAATTTGGCCCAAAACTGGTCCGAGGCGCATAGAAAAACATGAGAACTGATAAGATAATATTAACAGAGTATATTGACATGTAGTTGAACGTAGCATAGTGGTTACAATTTTACATTTAAGTTTTGATTTAGCAAGACATCCCAGGTTCGAATCCTGCTGGCATTTATAAACTCTTTGATTTTACGTCATCTTTAGGTAATTGTATTCTTTTTTTTTTCTTGGGTTCTTCAAGTTCATTTACATACCTTATAGAATTACATAAGTTAAAGATAACATATTTAAACTAGTTGGGATAAAAATAAGTTAAAGATAATATATTATTATACGATGGCAATGTTAGAATTTTTACATTAAAATTTTGAATTTTTCCGTGTTTAACATATGAAATTCACATTCGCCCCTTGATTTTTTCTCACCTAACTGCGAAGTTTGACTCCGTCACCATTGGTTTCAATTTTAATTTATATAAAACCGATAGAATTTAACCGAAAAAATTGCTATAATAGGGCCTCAATTTCACATTTTGAACAGGGCCCTGAAATGTTGGAGACGGCCCTGTTCGCTCTAATTCTTTTTAGTCAATCGAATCGAGTTAATTTTGTTAGGTTCGTGAGACATTGTGGAGGTTTAATGCGAGAGATGATGTTGTCAAGATTAGTCGAGTCAACTAAGTGAGGCTAGTTGTACTAGGTTCATGAGGTCATTCTCGAGGTTTAATGTGAGAAATATTGCTCTACAGAATCATAATTCATAATTGTGTGTGTGGTTTCATCACCGTTGATTTGAAGAAAAACCATGTCGAACCCGCCAAATTCACTCCCAAAGAGTAGAAATTCCAAGAGTGCGAAGTACTACGCCATGTACTAGACCATTACAAATCAAACATTGTTATGAAATTTTTTGAGCTTGAGACCACAACCGATAGACCGTTCAGGCGAGAAGGTTAAGAAGAAACCCAAGTCCATGGTTGTTGAGACATTGTCGAAATACCTTGTCTATTCATCATTTCGCAGGTTGCTGGCCTGGGTTGGTGTTTTAGAAAGTGGTTAACATTGTCGATCCCCTTTGAAACACTCTTATCCATTTTTCAACTATATCCCAATTAACTTGACAATATAAAATTTATGCTGAGAATGCAAACGCGTTCTACACTGTTGGAGAGTATATGAAGACTCACATTGCTAAAAGTCCCTTATTGTGAAACACTCTTGTCCATTTTTCAACTATATCCCAATTAACTTGACAATATAAAATTTATGCTGAGAATGCAAACGCGTTCCACACTGTTAGAGAGTATATGAAGACTCACATTGCTAAAAGTCCCTTAATATCAAACAAGCAAATGGCATTACATAACAATGCTGCTGCATTTCCCTACTGTGAAACCAAAAGTCTGGAAAAATTAACCAAATATTTCAACCATACATGAGCAAAATCTCAGGATCCACAAATATCCGTTTGAACCTATGTAGGGCGATGTTTCAGTCAAGTCATATAAGACTTAAAAGCAGCTCAACAGCAATCTACATACCGTAGGCTATGTTACTCCAACTCTTCATATTACCTCACGTTGTCGTGCCTGAACCGCACTTCAACATGTATACGACAACAAGACAGTTTATTGTAAACAAAAACATGAGAAATTTTCATAAAGTACCCGAGTGCGGCACAAAGACACGTACCCGAGTCTGTGTAAGATAGACCATATCTTTGCTCATAAATTCTTGAAAGCTGATGCATGAGCGGGTTTCTGAGGGGTGAGTTTGGCTAGCAAAGCCTTGTTTGGACAGTGATCAGGATCCACGAAGTAGAAATTGTCATTAGCTTTGAAAGACACATATGGCCTGTTGGTATCTGCAACCCTAATATCAGAAAACTTAATGGTCTTTGTTATTGGGGTTGCCAGCCAAGACATCATTTCAACCTCGAAAGTGTCGGAACCAGGTTCCCACCTAATCTTATGGACATAAGGGCTGACAAACCAGTGAAGAGCAGCAGTAGTAGTAGCACTCATGAACATGACGGAGGCAGCGACACCTCCTTTGACGATGACGTTCAAGTCGGGAGAGGTCATAAAGGTTATTACGGGTCCCAATGAGACGGATAGGCAGCAGGTGGAGAGAGAGAGGAGCTTCACTTTTCTAATGGTTGATGAGATAGGACCATAATAAGCGATTCCAGGGTGTTTATCGTTTTCATCAGCTTCAGCTACTTTACGTGGTCCGATAGTAATCTTGCTGTCATCATGTGGTTTAAGGTTATAAGAAGATGCCCACCTCTTTTGGAGAGTAGAGAACAAATCAGTGGTTGGGTATATTGCTGGTGTTTGTAACCTGAAGGTGTTAGAAGCTGAAGCAAAGCATATGGAAAGGAGTGAATATCGAAATTAGGCATCTCAAAAATAGAATATCCAGATAGCAATACAGTTAATTCTTCAGACCCGACCCTTGTGTAGTACTCCGTACATGTACATATATATATATATATATAATGGTGAGACAAGTAGGGATCGGAGTAGTAAATTAGTTGTTCAAATTTATTGTATGGAGAAGGAAAAAGCAAGGTTTATACAACAAAAATCCTTTCTGTATAATGATGAGCAAGAAAGAAGAAATGATAATGAGAAAGGGATTGAATTAAATAGAGGCTAATATTGAGACGAAGGTGTACATAATACATAATACTCCTGAGTAATTCAACAACGAAGACCACAACAACAACAACAACAACAACAACAACAACAACAACAACAACAACAACAAGTTGTTATTAGGGTTAGATCTCACAAATATTCAAGTTGATTGAAATTGGATTAGTAAGAATGAAATAAATTAAAGAAAGGCGTAACAAGTACCTAAACAAGAGTGTCTGTAGATGAGGTGTGTGGCTTGACGACGGATCATATTCGACAATGCTACCCTCCCCATTTTCTTCTTCTTCCTTTTTTCTTCCCAACTCACTCACCCTCTTCTGACTCAAATCAAGGGTTTCACATCCCTCTTTTACCCTATTTTCTTTTTTTAAAATTAGTATTAATTATTTCCATAACTTATCATCAAAGGGCATTTGGTTTAGTGGTATGATTCTCGCATAGGGTGCGAGAGGTCCCAAGTTCAATTCTCGGAATGCCCCCATTTCTCTAACTTGTGGTCTTGTTTATACTAGTCCTTAAAAATAAGGATGTTATTTTATTGAGGCCTTTGGTTTAAGTGTTCAACAAGAATATATTTTGTTATTTCTTTAATTTGGTATGATAATTAAAGTGTGTGAGTTTTCTTTTATCATGAAATCAATTGCTTTGATAAAAAGTTGTTTTGCGGTAATATTGTTTGCTCTATTTGGATGTTTGTTCTAATTTAGACGTTGTTTACATTGGCTAAATTAACCCAATATTATTGTCAAAGTTATATCAAGATTGAAGGAAGATGTTTGTACCATCTGTTTTTTATTTAATAATGAATTAACCTCAATGATTTATGGAGACATGTAATTCATCCACGTGATAAAATTTTCTCAATTCACACTTCATTGATTATGCTAACTTTGTAAGTTAGCTTACTTTGTAACATTGTAAGTTATTCTCCTTATGTTGTCAAAAAAAAAAAAGATTATGCTAACTGGATGAATACTTGCTATATGATTTGGGTGTGCTTCAACATCTCAAAGAACATGGAATATTAAGGTACTGTTCGCACGGTTTCAAATATGGAATGTCGGCATCTTTTTGTCATAATAATGGGCTTGTATTGGGTTTTGGTTAGATCTGTCTTAATTTATATAAATCTGTAAACCCTATCTTACTACAAAATGGTATTAATTTTTATTTAACAGTTGTATGTAGCAAATGATATTCATGAGTGTGTATAAGAAATTTACTCGCCCTATAAAATTTATATATTTTTGACCTAAGATTTTATATATGTGGTGGAAAAGTTTTGAAGACGGACATATATATCATAAAAATTTGGACATAGAATTTCAAATGATTTATTTTATAAAGATATAATGCTGAGAGATATGCTCATAATACAACTTTGGCCAGAAGTTCGAAGTTTTAAAGGTGTGTAATAATTTAACACCGTCTCATCACTACAATATTCATATTGCATAAGTGTAAGTGGCCAGAAGTCCACGTCTATGAGTATATGAACCGATGTATGTTCAATTTAAAGCGGTCTTTATGAAAGGCAAATTTATTTGCGAATTGATTCTTGTTCACCTGAGAAGTTGAACAGTATAATGATATATGAAATTTGATCCATTCCTTGAAGTGAATGTGACATCTCATAAAGACTCTGTCTGTAGCAGAGATCGAGAATATGGCGTTATGATAAGCCTAACATTGCGGCCTTAATTGAGCCTAATAATATGGCATTTGATGAACCAAGTAAAGAAGCCTTAATAGAGCTTAATGATGTGGCCTTATTGAGCCAAATTCGTTCATTGAAAGAAATGAAAATATCTCATGAAAGTGAATATCTCATGAAAAGTCATATGAGAATATGAGACTCGTATATGCAAGAGTTTGATATGAGAAAAGAAAAAATGATATACGAGCTGAGATTTTGATATGCATACTATGACCAAAGTTCATAGTGTTTACATATACAAAAAATTATGACCTGAAATTCATAATGCTTATAAATATTAAAATTGTGACCTGAAGTTCACAGTGTTTGCAATTCACATTTATCATATGGTGATTATTAAGACTAGAATAAACTCGGGGTTTATTCAATTGGCTCTCAACGCTATATAAAAGTATGGCATATGAGATTTAATAAATTATGATTTTGTTGGAGAAAATTATGCCACCAGTATTGGTAAAATACGAGGATGTGATGTGTTTATTTTAAAACACTAATATTCCGAATGAAATAGGACATTTACTTTAGTCCAGAAATAAAAGTGGTCATGTGACCAATATATGATATCTGGAGAATGGTTGAACAGTACAACTAATTTGAGAGTTGTTGAATATTTTATCAACCTTGAAGGGAATAATTGATTTGTAAGTTGAATTGTGGTCAATTTACATGTATCATCATGCTACAACACATTAAAAGGATGTGATAAGTATGAGTATGTCATCATTTTATTTGTTGACGATTATAATTATTGGTCATTTGAAAATATTCAAAGAGGAATATATTCCATTGGAATATAGATGAATCTTGCCTACATATATGAGACGCCTATTGTGTCATATGTCACATCATTTATCCGGTTGAATAAAGTATTGCTAACTACACGTTTAACATGAAAAATATAGTCAACTAAAATGTGGTATATGATAAGTAATTGAGACACATTTTATTCGTATGAAAGATTGTCATGGATTGTGAGCAAACTAAGAAAGTTGACATGAAATGGTTAAAATGTGACAACTAAGGCCATCCGGGTTTTTATTATACCCGTTTTGATAAACCTGAAGTTTATCTTAAAGAAAATATAAGTGCTGACACTCTCTCGTGTAAATTTTATTAAAGGCAAGACACTACACTGATGAGATTGGTTATTATATGAGATTTGTTGATCTCCAAATTGGGCATTGTGATTCAGCACGTTTAAAATCCAACTGCATTATATGTGTTGGAATATGTGTCCTCCGACAATAATGCGATCACAACTGTTGATCATGATGATCACATGTTTAAGTCTCATTATAAAGAATACAATTGGGAAGTAATATTTTACTGTCAACTGGTCCACACATATTGGTAATGATTGGCTGACTAGAGTTTGACATTACTGTCGTGCGACGGTGGTGATCAGTTGATCCCCTAGGTCATACCTTAAGGGCAACACTCTTAATTGATCAATTAATTGATCGTATAACGTTACGAGTCAATTAAATTATTTAAAATTGACGGACGATTTTGGAAGTAATATTTACGTGTCTCATTGAAATTTGATTAAATGAGATACGGTCTGAATAATCGAATTGTTTCATTACTCAGATGAAATTATTGTTTAAGGAAACAATTGTGATTGAATGAATTATTATAAATACAAATTATTGTGATTTATAATGGGCAAAATATTTTGGTACAAGTAATTGCGGATTGCTAAGTCGATTTTTGTATATGACGTATTTTTAATAATACGTTGATTTTTAATATGTTAAAAATACATAACAAATTTATGTAACATATGACATGTGACATAAGACAAATTGACATTTTGACAAAGATAATATGGAGTCCATATTATCTATGTGTACCGAAATTAAGGGAGGATTTAGGATAATATTATGTTTATTATTTGAGTGGTAAGCATAATGATTACCCTAATTGTCTAGCCATGCACACCTAGTGTTCATTGTGAAGAACAACTCAAGCATGCATTGGCTCCCTCTAATCCCCTCTTCCACCCGGTTTTTTGAGAGGAAAAACCACTTTGGTTTTTCCTCTTATTTTACCTAATATACACTAAAATGTAGTTGTTGTTCATTCATTCATCAAAAATAAGAATTTTTAGAGAGATAAAACTTCCCCTTCCTCCTCTTTTAAACCGGTTTTTAGGAGACCAAAAATCAATTAATTTTGGGTCATTTTTATGCTAAATTAATATTGTACTAGTATTCATAATATTAATTTTATTAAGAGTGTGCTTTGGGTATTAAACTTTGGGAGAGATCCTATACTTGGATCTTTGTTCATCCATTGAGGAAAGCACAAGAACAAGAGAGAAGGAGATCTCTCTTGTGCCCTAATAAACCAATATTCAAATGTAAGATAAAGATTTCTTCTTTATATTGTTTAATAGTTTGCATGCATAAGATCACCAATTAATTTTATGACAAATTAGCTTAAAACATATATGAATATGTTAGTATATAGATCTACTTTTCCTTCAATCGGTATCAAGAGCCTTGGTTGTTTGCATGCAAATCGGTTAAAAGTTTTTCCGAGTTATAAGATTAACATATAAAACTTGTATAATTTGTGTTATTATGATATATCACGAAAATCATTATGCATGTTAAAGTTTCTGGTCCTAAAATGTTTTTAGGATATTTTGGTTAATTTATGGATTTTATTGTTCATTTTACATAATAATGGCATTAAAAATATGATTTTATGAATAAAATGTCATTTTCGGACTAAAATTAGCTAAACTTTGAATTTTCCAGTGATTTTTGGATACGTTGTCACATATATTATTTTGAGATGACCTGTAAATTTTCATAATTTTTGGACTTGTTATGCTCGAAAAATGGATTTTTCATTATTAAAATCGGATTTAGATGAAAAATAGGTTAATATGAGATAAATTTCGAATCTGGTCATATAAATTTAGTATGTTGTCACATGCAATTTTACAAGATGTGTGTAAAATAATAGGCTATATTGAAGTCTTTATGCATGATTTATGATTTTTTGAAGAAAAATAGCATAAATAGTGACTTAATTAGTGAAATATTAATAAAACATACTCCATGACTAAGGAAAAACGTCACATGTTGCATTTTATTATCTTTTTCAGATCTAAAATTGAAAAGTTGATGAATAAAATTTTTCTCATGTTTTTATGATTATTTTGTTAAAACCGATAAACCGCAACATTGTTTTTCCGGATAAATTTCGAAATTTTTAACCTAAGTTTTTGAACATTATGAGTGTCATGGTATTTTTTCAGAATGTTCATGAGTTTAAATTTCAAATTTTGAATTTATTTGAAATTTTGTGATTTATTTGAAGTTTATAGCTTTTTATTGTAATTTTAAGTCCATTAATGAACAAATTTTTAGATATATAAGTTAATTATGGTCAAGTAATTAGTGAAGACTAATTTTGAGTCCTAAGAGGTTAGGGTAATTAACTTATGCATAAATATGAATTTATGTAATTTTTGTGATTATAAAATGTTGAATCACGCAAATTCGTAAAAACCGAGTAATATACGATATTGGCTACTTAAAGGCGATTTAGCATAAAATTTGGCATGTTCATACATATTATAATGCTGCATTTTCTTTATGATTGTCATGATTTTTATTTGATTTTATGTAATTTTGAATTATGTAATTTTACTTAGTATGGCCTTAGTTTTTAATTGGTATTACCCGAAATGTATGGGAATATCGATTCGGTTGTAATTTATTGTGATCTCGTATCACCGTTTTGTAATTTAATAGATTTATTTTATTTTAGTTACAAATGTATAATAGGAAATTATGTAATTTGTTATGTAATTTTATTTATTTCGGAGTTCCCAAAGACGGATTTCTTCAAGATGGCGATACATAAAGACGGTGTTACCTCGAGATGCGTGCCACAACCGAAGTTCAAGGGACCAATGGAGTTGGTTTCCGAATATGTAATAGTTAAATAGTTTTTCTTTTTTAGGAAGGCCATACTAGGATTTATTTTTATGCTTTGCATTTTATTTATATGTCACATGCATCGCTAAATCGCCATAACTAAAACATGCATTGTCTTTTTATCGAGTTTATCGACCGTGTCAATTAAAATTATCGTAGTTCACCGCTTTAGTTCACTTAAAACGTGATAGATAATAAATTGACATGACCTCTCGCTAAAACAATCAATTGAGACATAGCCTTACCAAAGAGTAGAAACCATGAAAACCTATTTCGTGAGGGAGTGCACTCGGCCACACCGGGGTACAAACCTTGTTACGTAGGGGAAGTGGGTGATAAATGTCTATCCACCGAATTCATGTTGATGAGGGTTTTATCGGCCACACCGTGCCCAAGTTAATGTGGGTTTGGATCATGGACACATTTATTCGAAATTTGGATTGAACTCAACAAAAGTTTTTCGATAAGGGTTTTATCGGCCACACCGTGCCCTTGTTGAATGTGTTTTGGGCTAAAGATAAATGTTAATGTAATATTATCGACCAAGAGTTCTAAAAGTAGAATCGATTAAAGCGTTAATCCACCGAGTTATATTGATAAGGGTTTTATCGGCCACACCGTGCCCAAGTTAATATGAATTTGGGTCTTGGAATCATTTATCTAGTTGGGTAGAGGTCACTAGAAAAATGCATATAACTTGTTTAAATTATACATTTTTACGAGTATTATTATTAAAACGACATTTGTTTTACTCCTTCTATTTTTGTTTTGTAGACCACTTTTTTTTCTCATAACAAATGGCTACACCAACCCCTAACGCCACGCCTCTCGCTAATTCATCATGGCTCCGATCCTTCATGGATCGATGCAAACTTGAAAAGAATGGGTCAAATTTCTCCGATTGGGATGCCCAACTCAAATTAGCCGCCCAAGGTGACGACAAGCTTCGTTACCTTACCGAGGCCTCTCCACCCGAACCTACTACTAGGTCGACCGCCGCCACTAGGGAAGCATATGAGGCTTACCATAAGGAATCCGCCGCAATGAAAAACGTGTTGATCTTTGCAATGGAGGCGGATCTCCAAAGGAGTGCCTTTAAAATGGGCACCGCAAATGAGATTTACTCCAAGCTTGTGACAATGTTTTCACAAACTCCGCGGATCGTCCAATATGAGGCGGCCGCGGCATTCTTTGATCTCGACTTCAAAGAGGGCCAAAAGGTTAGCTCTCATGTGCTCAACCTTATGGAGCTTGTCGAGACCTTGAAGATTCAAAAGGTTGAAATCCCCAAAGAACTCATTGTAGATAGGATTCTACACTCCTTATCCAAAGTCAAAGCGTATGTTCAATTCCGGGTGAATTTTAACATGCAAGACAAGGATGTGTCTCTTGAAGAATTGTACAAGTTACTTGTGCAAGCCGAGAGGGACATGGGGTTAAATGTGAACCCACCAAAGGATGTGCTTAACATAAGCACTAAGAGCAAAGGGAAATTCAAGAAGAATGGGAGGAAGGGTAAGAAACAAGCTCCCACTTTCACCAAAGCTAAGACTAATGAAGTTAGCACTTCAAAAATCAAGAAGGGTCCTCTTGATAAATGCCATTATTGTAATGGTGTTGGACATTGGAAAAGAAATTGTTCCAAATACCTTGGTGATTTTAAGGCTGGAAAGATTACTCCAGTAGGTAAATGACTATCTTTCTTTTTGTGTTTCTAATTCAACTATGGTATTGTGATACAAAGTTGTGATAATGTATCTCCCTTTTTATTGTAAATATGGCCTCCACCAAGCAAAGACAAAGGAAAAGAAAAGCAAGCTTGAGAAACCATCAAGAAGCTAGGAATAACTTTCATGGAGCTTCGCTTTTGATTGTCTTATTTTAATTATGTTTTGGATTTTTAGAACCTTTAAGTTTCCGTGTTCGACATGGAAAGGTATTTTGGATAATTTGTTGTATTTTGGATAATGGTGACTTGGTTTGCAACCCAAGTCACCCGTTTTATCATTTTATCCTTGTTCTAAAATTCGTATTTAAATGCTTGCTCTTAGAAACATATGATTATTCACTTAAAGTGATCTAATAGACAACTATAATGACGGGATTCATTATATGTCCACATATTTAAGGCTTGTGTATGATCATTTATAAAGTGATTTGAGTCTATGAACTCTCTTAAAGGAATGTCAATCACCAAGTACACTTACGAAATCTAAAACTATTAGTCAACCTATGAGATAGTTCTCCTTATACTTCAAAATCATTATTTGTGTCTCATATGCTATCTTTGAATCTATAGTGTATTTATTCTAAAGATAGAGTGGGAGAAAAATGAGGACACAACTCACACCAAGATAAGTTTGTGTACTTGTGTAAATGAGATCTACGCAAGGGAGAATGATTTGAATGGAGGTATATCTATTTATATAGTATACCCAATAGATGAGATCTATGGTCTCTAATAGTTTTACATGACTAAAGAGACCAAGTGAAGTAATCATAAGAGTATGTTCTCAAGATAACTACACGAGGAGACCAAAAGAAAGTTTTGGAACAAGAATGACTAATGTAAAGTCTTAATTGACTAGTTTATGATAAATTTTGACCAATAGTTTCAACTTTACTTAAGAGCCTAAATGAATCAAAGTAACATTCTAGTAATAAACAATATTTATGACTAGAGGTTGTAAGGATTGATATACCGATATCCTCAATTGCTAAATGTAAAGTATTAACCACGCAAAAGTCATTACTTAACCACATTATGAAAATGAATTGGTTAAACCTCCTTCTGAAAGGGATATTTTGAAGGACGTGTATTAGATATTACTTATATTTGATAAATGACATTGCCACACATCATTATGACATGAATGTGTTAGAGATTAAAATCTCTTTCCATAAGGTTAAAAATGAGACCACTTCAAAATAGGTATTTTGAAAGGATATGATGGGAACATATATGGTTTTATCTCAAACAAAAAGCAATATAATGTCTAAATTGAGTAGTCAATTGCGAATCAAGTGGGAGTTAGAAATTATCATGTGAAGACATGGAATTTAGTGGGAGTAATCATCTTATAAAAGTTTAAACTCATCACTCATTGAATAATGACGAGCTAATACCTTCCTTCACAGAGGAAGATTTGAGTTTTCAATTCTGGATGAAAATGGACCATGATGAATCCAACTACATCATGAGATGTTGGATAAGTATTGAAAGATACACATCGAATCAACAAGAAACGTAGGTTATTCATTTAAATGAAAATGGAATTGCCATTAGCAGTCATGGTCGTTCCTTGAACCTAAATATAGTTGATGACATGATTAAAAGTTACTAATGTTTCCGCCATTAGAATAATCATGCACATGTCCAATTATGAATCATATGCATAAGAGCATGATGAATCATTGGTAAGCCATAGTAGAAACGTCATGAATTCTCGAGAAGAATTCGATGAGCGATTTCGGTGTTTTGAGAAATACTACTCTGTTATGTGTCAAGAGGTTGCACATATTATAGAAAATCCGAACACACGTAAAGATTTATGAAAATCCTAAACTTTTCAAGCCAAGAGGAGAAATAGGAAGTTTGGAAAGATACTTAGTTGAATAAAAAGTTGCTCAAAACTAATCTTTCCTAAATATGCTAGGACTTATGAGAAGTGCTAGGCTAATCATCTTGTCAAATTGTTGCAAGACTCTACAAAATATATACCTAGTGCATTGTGTGTGGATGGAGTACTTGATCGGTACAAGTTATATCTTTCACCACAAATTCGTTCGTTATGTGATAATCGATAAGGAAGTTCTTTCAAGATAAAGAACCGAAACCAAGGTCGGAAACCTTGATGTGTACTTGGTAAGGTTCATGCTATGAGTCATAACATGAATGTAAAGGATAACACGATTAAGAAGTTTGAACACATGGACACGTAACATGTTAAACTTCTATTGCAATCAACAAGTGTTTACACACTTACGATATGCATCACAAGGTTGTAATATGATATTGACTACCCGAGTGTGATGTCGACATTTGTCGTTTGAGTTATTATTAACTCACCTTATACTTTGTTACATCCAACGGGTTGTAGAGACAATTGAACCCCGTTTAAGTGAACAAGGATTAGAATTGTATTTGCCCATAGTTACTTACATGAGGTGACGTCTCGAAGTGACTAGAATGTGATGCGATTGATGGCAAGTTCAAGTGCCATAAAGTCATATAAGAATGACTAGTCGATCACATAAGCGGACTGTTAGGAACTTTTTGTCGGGCCTTATGACCGCTTATAGAGTTCTGGCAAATTTATATAGCTTGGTCATGGCAAGAGCTGCTATAGTATTCTAATGAGTCGATTCTTTTGACTAAAGACTATTCGCCTAAGATGGCACAGTTTCAGATTAACTTTGATTTGTGTTACTACGACCTTCGTAAATGGGGTCAAATGGGCATATTTTGGGTTATGATGGCTGTGGCTAGTTGAAGGGAATGAGTGCGATATGAATTGTCCACCCCTAGTCAGGGTTATAACAATATCTCAGGGCCACTCGAGGAGTAATGAACTGGAAATGCGTGGCCACGCTCGGAATGTATCCATGGTGGATAAATCCGGTCAATCAGTTATTCTCCAGATCGAGGAAACCACTCTCGATATGATCACTTGCAAGTACGACCTGAAAGACACCTTGCATTGAGTGGGAGATAGTAATAGGACAAGAGAATTGGTGACGCACACTTGTCGAGGACAAGTGGGAGATTGTTGGAATATGTGTCCTCCGACAATAATGCGATCACAACTGTTGATCATGATGATCACATGTTTAAGTCTCATTATAAAGAATACAATTGGGAAGTAATATTTTACTGTCAACTGGTCCACACATATTGGTAATGATTGGCTGACTAGAGTTTGACATTACTGTCGTGCGACGGTGGTGATCAGTTGATCCCCTAGGTCATACCTTAAGGGCAACACTCTTAATTGATCAATTAATTGATCGTATAACGTTACGAGTCAATTAAATTATTTAAAATTGACGGACGATTTTGGAAGTAATATTTACGTGTCTCATTGAAATTTGATTAAATGAGATACGGTCTGAATAATCGAATTGTTTCATTACTCAGATGAAATTATTGTTTAAGGAAACAATTGTGATTGAATGAATTATTATAAATACAAATTATTGTGATTTATAATGGGCAAAATATTTTGGTACAAGTAATTGCGGATTGCTAAGTCGATTTTTGTATATGACGTATTTTTAATAATACGTTGATTTTTAATATGTTAAAAATACATAACAAATTTATGTAACATATGACATGTGACATAAGACAAATTGACATTTTGACAAAGATAATATGGAGTCCATATTATCTATGTGTACCGAAATTAAGGGAGGATTTAGGATAATATTATGTTTATTATTTGAGTGGTAAGCATAATGATTACCCTAATTGTCTAGCCATGCACACCTAGTGTTCATTGTGAAGAACAACTCAAGCATGCATTGGCTCCCTCTAATCCCCTCTTCCACCCGGTTTTTTGAGAGGAAAAACCACTTTGGTTTTTCCTCTTATTTTACCTAATATACACTAAAATGTAGTTGTTGTTCATTCATTCATTCATTCATCAAAAATAATAATTTTTAGAGAGATAAAACTTCCTCTTCCTCCTCTCTTAAACCGGTTTTTAGGAGACCAAAAATCAATTAATTTTGGGTCATTTTTATGCTAAATTAATATTGTACTAGTATTCATAATATTAATTTTATTAAGAGTGTGCTTTGGGTATTAAACTTTGGGAGAGATCCTATATTTGGATCTTTGTTCATCCATTGAGGAAAGCACAAGAACAAGAGAGAAGGAGATCTCTCTTGTGCCCTAATAAACCAATATTCCAATGTAAGATAAAGATTTCTTCTTTATATTGTTTAATAGTTTGCATGCATAAGATCACCAATTAATTTTATGACAAATTAGCTTAAAACATATATGAATATGTTAGTATATAGATCTACTTTTCCTTCAATATGTTACTCCCCAAAATATTTTGTTATTATACAAAAATGCCCATATAAATTCTCATAGGTGATATGAGAAATTAAGGTCTAAAGTGGTTATAGTTTTTACCACCTTAGGGGGAGAATGATAAGGAAAAGCTGGTAAAAACAAACAAGTATGTTATCCCCAACTGAACCTGAAGTTCAGCGGTTTGTTTTCAATGTGAAATACATCAAGTAGAGGTTCATGGAATTAGAAATGATGGTATTTATTTGGTTATGAAGATGTATTATGATACCACTTTGATCACCTTATCAAAATGTGATATGTTTATACATTGAAACATCTATGATTTAGTTATAGACAGTTTAGCCTTATATGTGGTATAGCGAGCTATACATTAATCATAGAAAATATATGTCATAAAAATTGAGAAACTTGTCAAATTGAATAATAACCACACATGAAAGGTAGTGTGAAAGTCATATCGGTTCACATATTTCAAATAATAAGAAAATAGCAAGCATGGGCAGTTGGTACTCCTATGGAGTAAAGAAATTTGGATGTCCCGGAAGTGACATATATATTTGAACGATAATAGATGGTCTATATAGAAAAGGAATGGTACCGTATATATATTCAGATATCACTGATTCAGTACTGACAATATCACGAGATGTTGAAATTATATCGATATGGTTAAGGAACCGATATGCATTTGCGCATGAAATTTAATGGACTAGATAATGGGGAACTTATATATAAGTCCAATTTTATTGTCGACACATAATCAATGATTATGAATAAGCTCATGGACCTGAAGTCCATTCATTGACCCGAAGTCAATTTAAATTATGAATATTAGAAAATAAAACTGTACAGTTTGCATTATCGAGTCATCATCATGTGCATATAGAGATTAAGTTCATCCTTTGCATGTTAATTAGTTTTATTTTATATAAATTATTGCATTGTTATATAACTGTTGTTTAGAATTAGTTTTATATCATATGTATGAACATGTTTTATAATATTTTTTTAAATGGATAAATGTTTAAAAAATGAGAAATGTTATCTTATGAGATACTTCAACGAGGATAACTCCCTATAGGAGCCTCTTGAGTTTTGGGAACTCATGATTATATATGAATCTCTACGACACGATTGAAATGTTATCGTGATTATTTCCAAAAAATGAGAAATGCTACACTCTTTTTTCCCTTCAACTAGGTTTTTTGTCCCAACGGGTTTTTCCTAGCAAGGTTTTTAACGAGGCAGCAGTATAAGCGCATTATTACGCTATAGTCATGATCATCAATATTGTTGAGATGACAAATATTTTTGACATATAATGTTATGTCATTTATTGTGGAGAAGCTATATCACCATTGCGGAATTATTAATTGAAATGAAGATCCAAGAGTTATTATGAAATAATTATATCCAGACTGTGAATTTTCAAAGAAATATTATATCGAAGCTGTCATGGATTTCTATTGATCGAAGATCAAATTTATTAACCACAATGGGTACTATTTCAACGATCGAGAAGTTATGTCAAGTCATGGATCATTTCAAGATTTATCAAGTTATGTAATCATCAGGGGGAGTAGCACGCGCTGTTGGTGTCGTAGGTTTTTAAACTCGTCGTCAAAAGTTACCCAACCAAAACAATATTTATAACTTCACCAACTACTCTTAGTAAAGAGGCAAGTAAAGGTCGGATCCCAAGGTTCATAGTGTATTGATGTAGGATTTTCAATTGTAAATGGTCGTGTCTTAGGGTGTCACAATTTGGGATTGAGATAGGAGATCAATTAAGACTAATCGACAATAAAAACAAAGCAAGGTAGATAAAATGAAGGTGTAAACAATTGATTAAAAGCACTAGGATATCATGGGTTCATAGGGAAATACATGGGAGTTGATCATACAAACATGTTCTCAAATTATAAGCAAGCAACTATTGTTGTGATGGGATCGAGTTAGTGTATATCTTACAATCCCTAAGAAGGTTTGGGTCCCGGAGCCGAATCGATTAGATTGTACAACACCTACAAGTCGACTTAATCCTTCCTATTCAACATTATACATGGTCTAATGAGGCTCGAGTTGGTTTATGTCTTACAAGCCTTATTGAAAAGATAAGTGATGGTTAAGAAAATGCAAGTATTCATAGGCTCGCATTTCATCAAACATAACATGTGCATAAGTTGAAATCACAACAAGCAAGCAAATAAATTATGTGAACATATTAGATTAAGCATGAATCATTCCCCATGTTGGTTTCCCCTAATTGCCCATTAACCCTAGCTAAGGAAACTACTCACTCATGATCAAGTTTAACATGCTAACAAGGTTGGCAATCACATTAACAAGGCAAAACATGATGAATGAATGAAAATGATTAACAATAATTAAAGCAAGGATTAAGAGAATTATACCTATGGAGATTCCAAAATAATAATGTAAAGAATAATAGAAGTACTTGATGATTGATGGAAGGTTGTCAATCTCCCAATAAACCCAAATGATCTTCTAATTACCCAAATAAATGATGAACAATAGAGAAATTAAGAAAAAAATTAAGTATTGAGATTTCTATTAAGACTAGATTAAGAGTTGATTACAAGATAAAGGAATGATTACTAATTGATTAGAACTTGATTACTAGATGATTAAGAGAGCATGCTAATCTAAGTAGTACAATGGGGTATTTATACTAAAGATTAGGTATATAAATTCGGGTTACTAAGGGCTTAAATGACTATTAAGTCCTTAAGAAAAGTTGAGGAAATGCTCCCCTCGAAGGAAATGAGCATCTCCGTTTTGCTAGTCTTGCCATGATTCGAGCGGCTTGAAAACAGGCACGGGCTCTCTGGGGTACGATCCGAGCAGATTGTCAAGGGAGACGCTCGGATTTTCTCGCTTCAGGACGAGCGTCTTGGTCACGGGACGCTCAGATGATGGTGGGGAGACGCTCGGATCCTCTGTGATCCGCTTGGATCCCTTGGCAGACAACATTTCTTCTTTTCTTCCTTCATAATCCGCGAGGATCAATCTGGGGATGCAAGGATCCTTTCGTCATTGCTCGTTTCACTTCATTATCTACATAGGCCTTCTAGTATCGTCTCCCCTTTGATGCTTGGTCATTAGATGCGATCAATTTAGCTCCATTTCGCCATGTAAATGCAAGGTTTGCACTCCTCTCCTACCAAGGAAACAAAACCTCAAAGAATATGCAAAATGGGGAACTAAAGATAGTAAATGACCCAATTATGCACTATAAAGCATAGGAACGAGGCTAATTCGGGGACTAAATGTGCTCAAATATGAGTCACATCATGAAGTAAATGTAGATTCATATACATATTAACATACTCATATATGTCTAATTAATTTGTCATAAAATTAAAACGGATTTTATGCATGCAAACAATAATATAAAAGAAGAGAAATAATGTCCTTACATTATTGATTTCGGATTTAAGGGCACAAAAGAGATCACCTTTCTCTTTTGATCTTGAGCTTTCCCTTATGGATGAACAAGATCTAAGTATAAGATCCCTCCCCAAGCTTTATACCCAAGGCTTAACACTTAATCTAATTAATATTATAAGTACTAGTATAATATTAATCTTAGTAGAAAATAGACCCAAAAATATTATGTACTCTTAATATTTTCGGTTTTATGGGAGGAAGAAGAAGAGAGGATTTTGTCTCTCTAAAACTCTAAATTTTGGATTAAGGAATGAATGAATATCACTCACTAAAACAAGGTAGTGTATATAGAAAAATAAGACAAAAACTTTGCCTTTTTCTCTCTAGGAAAACCGGTGGGTGGGGGTGCTTTTAGGGGAGCCAATGCATGCCCATATTGGTCTTCACAAGGTGAATAGGGTTGCATGGCTACCTAGCTATTTCATCATTATGTTTTCTATTTAAAATATAAACACAATTTTAGCTAATGCACCTCCAATATTTCGGCACTTATAGATAATATGGATTCCATATTATTTTTGTCAATTGTCAATATGTCACATGTCACATGTCACATAAATTTGTTATGTATTTTTAACATATTAAAAATCAACGTATAAAAATACGTCATATACAAAAATCGACTTAGTAATATCATAATTACTTGTGCCAAAATATTTTACCAATTTATAAATCGTGTCATCGGGAAGCATGTCATCTAAGAGTTCTAACAAGGCTCTGAAACTCTTATCACTCCACCTATTTTCCACTTTTAAAGACATTAAGTTCATCACATCAGATAAACGGGTGAACTTATCACAATTAGGGTACAAAGGTTTCTCCGCATCACTTAGCAATCTCTCCAAAACACGTGGCTCATCCTCAAAATTAACTTGCACGTCATCAATCAAGGTATCTAGTCGGTCCCTTTCAATATCATCATCATTAACATATTCTCGTGTCTCTTGTCTACCTATTTCTATTCCAGGAAGACCTATGGGTTCACCATGAAATATCCAACGTGTATAATCTTTCATAAATCCACGTAAAACTAAATGATCCACACAAACATCAGGGGTTAACACTTTTTCCATATTTTCACAATCAATACAAGGGCATAATATGCGCGTCTCTCCTTTTCTAACTGCATTCTCCACGGCACATCTCACAAATTTCTCTTTCACTAAGGTCCGAAATTCAAGAGTTGAGCGTTTCATATTATACATCCAACTTCGATCCATGGGTAAAAAAAACAATACCTAGAAGCAATTTAAAAACATGTCAATAGCAAAGGGGACAAATAAAAACAACTCCATACAAAATAAGATCCTTGAAACAAGAAGCAATCAAAGAATGTGTTTACTAAGAAATAACTGATGACATTCTGGACTGGACTGCTTACTATGCTCCGGTTAATGAAAACAAAAAATCGACCGCAAATTACTACTACTATGCAATCTCAGACGATATGTTTTCACATGGTATCTTTGTGAGACCGTTTAAAGTAAAACGTTTCTAAAAGTAATAAAATGGTCACAAATGAGTAAACAGCCATTTTTGGCCAGCCACATGCTAACACCATTCATATCATGCTGCAACAAATAACCCGTACATCGACGAAGCCCAGACAAGAAGATCAACTAACTACTACACTTGATCGACGTCAAAATTAACTATTCAATCAGCACAAGAGTATACTAGTCTATAAGTGTGTAATACTTCAAGTTTCCAATTAATTAGCTCCTCTACATAATGTTATCAACTCCACTATCATTTCAAGCCCCAAATCAACAGAAATACTTAGTACGTTGATTCAAATACTCAGGAGATTCAAGTTGCTCAACAAAAATAATTAAAGCAGCAAATCAACTAATATATATTCAGCTAGTTTTGCTTGTGACGGGTTAATCCCGTCACAAGCTTGTGACCTCTCACAAAAAGGAAGAGGGGACAAGGTGGGGCACCCCCATGTGCTTCCCACTCACCTCTCAATGAGCATTTTATGAGAGGAAATAGTACCCGTCACAAGCTTGTGACGGATATCGCCATCACAAATGAGAATTTGTCATATTAAAAAGAGTTTTTCTATGATGTACACTCAATTTTTTTTTCTACAATATACCCGTCCTTTTTGTGAATCATCTTGTGTACCCCTCAACTTAATAAGTAATCTAAACAATAACCTAAACTTAAACTGCCGTCTAATTTTCTGTTAAACTAACGGATGATTTTCTTTATTCACTTAATTTTCCAACCATTTGTTATACTCTTGTTCAGATACATGTGCAGATGGGTATTTGATTTGTCCTCTCCCTCTCTCATTTTTCTTATTATTTCTTTGTACATAGCTTTCATACTCTTCAATTGAAATAAATACCATATAATGGGTTTAAAAAGACAAATCTTAGAATTAATAGACTATTAAGTTTTAGTAATCTAAGTTTTGGTTATTGCCAGCCATGAAGCCCTGGGTCTTACGCTTAGAGTGGATAGTGCAAGTGGGTGGGAAATGGATACCCCCACTTTCCCTCTCACTTGTATTTTCTGAGAGGGTCACTATCCCTCTACAGCTTTTGACGGATAATGTCTGTCTACAATGAGACGGATTGAAAGTAAATTGATATTACTATTGTGATTACCCAATTACTATTGTGATTACCCAATTCATGAAAAAACTAAGCTCCGGATAATCTACTGAGCAATATTCTATTATTTTGATGCTTAGGATCGGATGTCCAAAAAGATCAAACACATATTATGAATTGGTGCTTACTGCTTAGTAGAATAAAATAGTACAACACATGTATTCTTCTTAGCTCGTATATTTGATTTCCTATTATGCTTACAAATATCAGTAGTAGACTAAATATCACAATCTCATGCGTATATGTGATGATAAATTAGCATCCAATTCACCAATCATTCAAAATTGCTCATATCTCGTTAATAAATTAACTTCCAATCCACCAATCATTCATAATTTACTCGTCTATTATAGCACACTTCACATAATCATTGATTTTCAAGTGAGAAAGTAAAGTAAAGTAATTTGACATTACTATAGTGATTATCCAAGACAAAGGATAATTAAATAAATGATAAGAAATCAAATTACCAATGAATTGAAAGGAGACAAAGAGGGACAATAGCAGACGAACGATCACCAAGAAGACAAAGGATGATTAGTACTTCGCTGAATTGGAAGCAAACGAACGACAAGAGCAGTGTGTGAGAGTGTCGGAGGCGACGTCGCCGATGGTGGTGTGGTCGCCGATGGTGGTGTGGTCGCCGGAGGTGCAAGCGATTGGGTTTTTAATTAGGTTTTGATGGAGTGCGATTTAGGGATTGGGGTTTTTAGAATTTAGGTTTTGGTAGTGTATTTTTTGGAGGGAAGTAAAATGTGTTGAGCGCCTTATTAAAAGTTACTCATGTCTATTAATTTTCGGATTTTAAAAAATTTGAAAAATATATGACTACGGTTCTATTAGTCAACCGTAGCTTTCTATTTATCCTAAAATGCTTGTGGCTACGGTTATTAACTACAACCGTAGCCTTTTCAGTTTTGGCCACGGTTTTTAAACAACAACCGTAGCCTTTTCAAAAGCCTATTCTCAAAATTTTTAAGGCAACGGTTATTAACTACAACCGTAGCCATTTGTGCTTGCCAAATGTGATTTTTCTACTAGTGTTGCATGGCTACCTAGCTATTTCATCATTATGTTTTCTATTTAAAATATAAACACAATTTTAGCTAATGCACCTCCAATATTTCGGCACTTATAGATAATATGGATTCCATATTATTTTTGTCAATTGTCAATATGTCACATGTCACATGTCACATAAATTTGTTATGTATTTTTAACATATTAAAAATCAACGTATAAAAATACGTCATATACAAAAATCGACTTAGTAATATCATAATTACTTGTGCCAAAATATTTTACCAATTTATAAATCGTATTTACAATAATTCATTCAATTCCGATTGTTTCTTTAAACAATAATTTCATCCGAGTAATGATACAATTCGATTACTCAGACCGTATCTCATTTAATCACATTTCAATTTGATACGTAAATTTTACTTCCAAAATCGTCCGTCAATTTTCAAGTAATTTAATCAACTCGTAACGTTATACGATTAATTAAATAATCAATCAAGTGTATTGCCCTTTAGGTATGACCTAGGGGGTCAACTGATCACCACCGTCACACGACAGTAATGTCAAACTCTAGTCAACCAATCATTACCGATATATGTTGACCGGTTGATGATAACAAAATTACTTCCCAATTGTATTCTTCAAAATGAGATTTAATAATGATATTTAAATCATGTGATCGCACTATCGTTGAGGACACATTTCCCAACAATCTCCCACTTGTCCTCGACAAGTGTGCGTCACCAATTCTCTTGTCCTATTACCATCTCCCACTCAATGCAAGGTGTCTTTCAGGTCGTACTTGCAAGTGATCATATCGAGAGTGGTTTCCTTGATCCGGAGAATAAGCGATTGACCGGATTTATCCACTCGGATACCTTCCGAGCGTGGCCACGCATTTCGATTCATTACTCCTCGAGTGGCCCTGAGATATTGTTATAACCCCGACTAGGGATGGACAATTCCTATCGCACTCATTCCCTTCGACTAGCCACAGACATCATAACCCAAAATATGCCCATTTGACCCCATTTACGAAGGTCGTAGTAACACAAATCAAAGTTAATCAAACTGTGCCATCTTAGGTGAATAGTCTTTAGTCAAAAGAATCGACTCATTAGAATACTATAGTAGCTCTCGCCACGACCAGGCTATATAAATTTGCCGAACTCTATAAGCGGTCATAAGGCCCGACAAAATGTTCCTAATGAAATTGCCTATGTGATCGACTAGTCATCTCACATGACTCTATGGCACTTGAACTTGCCATCAATCGCCTCACACTCTAGTCACTTCGAGACGTCACCTCATACAAGTGACTATGGGCAAATACGATGTTAATCCGTGTTCACTTTAACGGTGTTCAATTGTCTCTACAACCCGTTTGGATGTAACAAAGTATAAATTAAAGATAAAAGACAAATGTGATTATGAACATGAACAAAAACAACACTTTTATTTCATTTCAAAATCTAACAGAAATTTGGTACACGTTTAAGTCCCATGGACGTAACATGCCCATCATGCTTAGCCTGCGATAAAGGCTTGGTGAGCGGATCGGCTATGTTGTCATCCGTCCCAACCTTACAAATCGCAATTTTCTTTCTTTCAATGAAATCTCTTATTACATGATACTTTCTAAGTACATGTCTAGATCTATTACTAGACTTTGGCTCCTTAGCTTGGAAGATCGTCCCACTATTATCAAAATAGAGAGTGATGGGATCATTGGCGGTAGGTACTACTTTTAGACCTTCCGTGAATTGCTTGATCCACATAGCTTCCTTGGCGCCTCGATCTTTGCTATGTACTCAGCCTCCGTTGTCGAATCCATGATTCTGACTTCCTTGAAGCTTCTCGAGCTTACGGCACCACCATTGAGCATGAAAACAAAACCAGCTTGTGATTTCATGTCATCTCTATCTGTTTGAAAACTTGAGTCCGTGTATCCATTAACACGCAACTCAGTGTCTCCTCCAAACACAAGGATAGAGTCCTTAGTTCTTCTCAAGTACTTAAGGATGTTCTTGACAGCAATCCAGTGACTCTCACCTGGATTTCCTTGATATCTACTCGTCATGCTCAAGGCATACGAGACATCAGGACGTGTGCATATCATGGCATACATGATTGATCCAACAGCGGAAGCGTAAGGGATCAACTTCATGCGTTCAACATCATGGGGTTCGGAGGGACATTGAGTCTTGCTCAATATCGTTCCGGTTACCATAGGTACCAAACCCCTTTTGGATTTGTCCATGCTGAATCGTCGAAGAATCTTATCAACATAAGACTCTTGACTTAGCGCCAATATCCTCTTGGATCTATCTCTATAGATCCGGATACCTAGTATGCGTTGTGCCTCTCCTAAATCCTTCATTTGGAAGTGGTTACCTAACCACTTCTTAACAGAAGACAACATTGGAATATCATTTCCAATGAGTAGTATGTCATCGACATACAAGATTAGGAACACAACATTGCTCCCACTAAATTTCATGTATAAACATGGTTCCTCAACATTTCGAGTGAAACCATTTTCTTTTATTACATCATTGAATCGATGATTCCAACTTCTTGATGCTTGCTTAAGACCATAAATGGATCTCTTAAGCTTGCACACTTTGTTAGGATTTTTAGAATCAACAAAACCTTCGGGTTGTATCATGTACACCTCCTCTTCTAAATGCCCATTTAGAAAAGCGGTTTTGACATCCATTTGCCAAATTTCATAATCATGAAATGCGGCGATCGCTAACAAAATCCGTATGGATCTTAGCATGGCTACGGGGGCGAAGGTCTCATCATAATGGAGACCTTGGACTTGGGTAAATCCTTTTGCCACTAGCCTAGCTTTGTAGACATCGTCATGTACTTCTATGCCATTTTTGACCTTGAATATCCATTTGCATTGGAGGGGTCTTGCCCCTTTAGGCAAATCTACCAAGTCCCAAACTTGGTTTTCAAGCATAGAATCCATTTCGGACTTCATGGCTTCAAGCCATAAGGTGGAATTAGGACTAGAGATTGTGGCCTTGTAGGTGGCGGGCTCGTCACTTTCCATAAGCAACACATCGAGCGTTCCATCTTCTTCGATAAGTCTCACATATCGATCAGGATGGCGAATAACTCGGCCCGTTCTTCTAAGAGGAGTAGGAACAACCGTGTTAGATGACGAAGGAACTTCTTCTTGCGCCTCTATTTCGGTTTGTGGCTCTTGAACTTCATCAAGTTCAAAATTTCTCCCACTCTGTCTCCTAGAAATAAAATCACTTTCTAGGAAGACAGCATCGCGAGACACAAATACTTTGTTCTCTTGAGGCTTATAGAAGTAATAGCCTCGTGAGGCCATGGGATATCCTACAAAAATGCATTTTTCGGATTTTGGGGCAAGCTTGTTGTCGTTCTTAGTTTTGACGTAAGCATCACATCCCCAAATCTTCATGTGGGATAGATTTGGAACCTTTTCTTTCCATATCTCATATGGAGTCTTTTCAGTTGCTTTGGTTGGACTTACGTTCAAAGATTTTATTGCGGTTTGAATTGCAAATCCCCAAAATGAGTTCGGTAACTCAGTTTGACTCATCATGGATCGAACCATATCAAGTAAGGTTCGATTCCTCCTTTCGGCAACACCATTGAGTTGTGGTGTTCCGGGTGGAGTAAGTTGTGATATAATGCCACAACCTTTCAAGTGTGAATCAAATTCAAGGCTAAGGTATTCTCCACCACGATCGGATCGTAGTGCCTTAATCCTTTTGTTCAATTGGTTCTCTACTTCGTTTTGAAATTCTTTGAATTTCTCAAATGCTTCACTCTTATGTTTCATTAAATAGATATACCCATATCTACTTAAGTCATCGGTGAAGGTTATAAAGTAGTCATAATTACCACGAGCGGTGATACTCATTGGTCCACATACATCGGTGTGTATGAGTCCCAATAGTTCACTAGCTCGTGTCCCTTTACCACTAAAAGGATTACGAGTCATCTTGCCAAGTAGGCAATATTCGCATGTACCATATGATTGATAATCAAATGGTGTAATCACATTAGTCGAAATTAATCTTTTGATGCGATTCTCGTTTATGTGACCTAATCGACAATGCCAAATGAACGCTTCACTTGGGTCACTTGTTTTGAGTTTCTTTGATTGTATGTTATAAATATCATTAATTGGATTTGAGGTCTCTAAAATGTAAATGCCATTGATAGAAGTAGCTTGGCCAATAATCAAATCATTCCTAGAAATAGAGCAACGATTGTTCTTAATGACAAAACAAAAACCGTCCACGTCTAGCATGGCGATTGAAATAATGTTTTTAGAGAGTGTAGGTACATAAAAACAATTATGCAAATACAACTCAAATCCGTTCGGCAAAGCTAAAACATAAGTTCCCTTGGATTCGGCCGCTACCCGAGCTCCATTTCCAAGGCGTAGATCCACATCTCCCTTGCTAAGCCTCTCCACATCTCTTAAACCCTGTAAATGATTACAAAGGTGAGAACCACAACCGGTATCTAGTACCCATGTCGTAGTGGAAGTATAATTTATATCAATAACATAAATTTCTTTAGGAATTGTACCTTTTGGAGCAATGAGTCCTTCCCTTATATTTCGCAAATACATGGGACAATTCCTAAGCCAATGTCCCATGCCATAGCAATAATGGCACTCATCATTAACTTGCTTGAAGTTTTTGACTTTCTTTCCTTTCTTCTTGAACCTCTTACCCTTTTATGCAAGAACTTGATTGCTAGAGCTCCCACTAGCTTTGACATCTTTATCTTCCAGAGACAAAGACCCTATAGATCGTATGAGGTAGTCTTCCTGAGACGGACTCACACGAGGTCTAGTAGTAGTGGGTGGTTTAGAAGTGGTGATGAAATTAAGGTTTCCATCCGAACCTATCCCGAAATGAAGTTCTCTAGTTGTATCGAAATTATTGTTGGAGCATACGTCGTCAAGAACATGGTGATATGACTCAATAGTTATTGGTGCGGTAGCATTTGTTGGATTCATTGTAAAAACTACAAATATGGAGGAAAGGAAATATTAACATTTGTCTTTTTAAATCATACTTGCAAATAAACAAGATATGAACATTTATATAGTGACCTCTACCCAACTATAATAAATGATTCCAAGACCCAAATTCATATTAACTTAGGGCACGGTGTGCCGAATTACCCTTTATTAACATAACTCGGTGGATTAACTTTTTAATCGATTCTACTTTTAGAATTCTTGGTCGATGATGTTTACATTAATATTCATCTCTAGCCCGAAACACATCCGAAAATCGTCGTGAATACTTTCGTTGAGTACAACCCAAATTTCGAATAAATGTGTCCATAATCCAAACCCATATCAATTTAGGGCACGGTGTGCCGAAATACCCCTCATTAACATGAACTCGGTGGATAAACATTCATCACCCACTTCCCCTACGTAACAAGGTTTGTACCCCGGTGTGGCCGAGTGCACTCCCTCGCGAAATAGGTTTTCATGGTTTCTACTATTTGGTAAGGCTATGTCTCAATTGTTTTATTTAACGAGAGGTCATGTCAAATTATTATCTATCACGTTTTAAGTGAACTAAAGCGGTGAACTACGATAATTATATTTGACACGGTCGATAAACTCGATAAGACAATGCATGTTTAGTTATGGCGATTTAGCGATGCATGTGACATAAAATAAAATGCAAGCATAAAGATAAATAAATCCTAGTATGGCCTTTCCTAAAATAGAAAAACTATTTAACTATTACATATTCGGAAACCAACTCCATTGGTCCCTTGAACTTCGGTTGTGGCACGCATCTCGAGGTAACACCGTCTTTATGTATCGCCATTCTTGAAGAAATCCGTCTTTTGGAACTCCGGAATGAATAAAATTACATAATAAATTACATAATTTCCTATTATACAATTTTAACTAAAATAAAATAAATCTATTAAATTACAAAACGGTGATACGAGATCACAATAAAAATTACAACCGAATCGATATTCCCATACATTTCGGGAAATACCAATTAAAATCTAAGGCCATACTAAGTAAAAAATACATAATTCAAAATTACATAAATAGAAATTATGACAATCATAAAAAAAATGCAGCATTATAATATGTATGAACATGCTCAATTTTATGCTAAATCGCCTTTAAATAGCCAATATCATATATTACTCGGTTTTTACGGATTTGTGTGATTTCAACGTTTTATAATCACAAAAATTACATAAATTCATATTTATGCATAAGTTAATTACCCTAACCTCTTAGGACTCAAAATATAGTCTTCACTAATAATTTGACCATAATTAACTTTTATTTACAAAATTGTTCATAAATGGACCAAAATTACAAAAATAAGCCATTAAACTTCAAATAAATCACAAAAATTCCAAATAAATTCAAAATTTGAAATTTAAATCCATGAACATTCTGGAAAAATCCATGACACTCATAATGTTCAAAATCTTTAGGTTAAAAATTTCGAAATTTTTCCGGAAAAACAATGTTGCGGTTTATCGATTTATAATAAAATAATCATAAAAACATGGAAAAATTATTTTCATTAACTTTTCAATTTTAGATCTGAAAAAGATAATAAAATGCAACATTAGACGTTTTTCCTAAGTCATAGATTATGTTTTATTAATTTTCCACTAATAATGTCACTATTTATGCTATTTTTCTTCAAAAATCCATAAATCATGCAAAAAGACTTCTTTATAGCCAATTATTTTACACACATCTTGTAAAATTGCATGTGACAACATATTAATTTTCTATGACCAGATTCGAAATTTAACTCATATTAACCTATTTTTCACCTAAATCCGAATTTAATAATGAAAAATTCATTTTTCGAGCATAACAAGTCCAAAAATTATGAAAATTTACAGGTTATCTCAAAATAATATATGTAACAACATATCCAAAAACCAAGTGAAAATTCGAAGTATAGCTAATTTTAGACCAAAAATGACATTTTTACTCATAAAATCACATTTAAATGCCATTATTGTAAATTATGAACAATAAAAATCCGAAAAATTAACCAAAACATCCTAAAACATTTTAGGACCATAAATATTAACATGCATGTAATAATTTCGTGATATATCATAATAACACAAATTTTACAAGTTTTATTTGTTATTCATATAACTCGGAAAAACTTTTAACCAATTTGCATGCAAACAACCGTGGCTCTTGATACCGATTGAAGGAAATGTAGATTCATATACATATTAACATACTCATATATGTCTAATTAATTTGTCATAAAATTAAAACGGATTTTATGCATGCAAACAATAATATAAAAGAAGAGAAATAATGTCCTTACATTGTTGATTTCGGATTTAAGGGCACAAAAGAGATCACCTTTCTCTTTTGATCTTGAGCTTTCCCTTATGGATGAACAAGATCTAAGTATAAGATCTCTCCCCAAGCTTTATACCCAAGGCTTAACACTTAATCTAATTAATATTATAAGTACTAGTATAATATTAATCTTAGTAGAAAATAGACCCAAAAATATTATGTACTCTTAATATTTTCGGTTTTATGGGAGGAAGAAGAAGAGAGGATTTTGTCTCTCTAAAACTCTAAATTTTGGATTAAGGAATGAATGAATATCACTCACTAAAACAAGGTAGTGTATATAGAAAAATAAGACAAAAACTTTGCCTTTTTCTCTCTAGGAAAACCGGTGGGTGGGGGTGCTTTTAGGGGAGCCAATGCATGCCCATATTGGTCTTCACAAGGTGAATAGGGTTGCATGGCTACCTAGCTATTTCATCATTATGTTTTCTATTTAAAATATAAACACAATTTTAGCTAATGCACCTCCAATATTTCGGCACTTATAGATAATATGGATTCCATATTATTTTTGTCAATTGTCAATATGTCACATGTCACATGTCACATAAATTTGTTATGTATTTTTAACATATTAAAAATCAACGTATAAAAATACGTCATATACAAAAATCGACTTAGTAATATCATAATTACTTGTGCCAAAATATTTTACCAATTTATAAATCGTATTTACAATAATTCATTCAATTCCGATTGTTTCTTTAAACAATAATTTCATCCGAGTAATGATACAATTCGATTACTCAGACCGTATCTCATTTAATCACATTTCAATTTGATACGTAAATTTTACTTCCAAAATCGTCCGTCAATTTTCAAGTAATTTAATCAACTCGTAACGTTATACGATTAATTAAATAATCAATCAAGTGTATTGCCCTTTAGGTATGACCTAGGGGGTCAACTGATCACCACCGTCACACGACAGTAATGTCAAACTCTAGTCAGCCAATCATTACCGATATATGTTGACCAGTTGACAGTAACAAAATTACTTCCCAATTGTATTCTTCAAAATGAGATTTAATAATGATATTTAAATCATGTGATCGCACTATCGTTGAGGACACATTTCCCAACACATCAAACATCCCCAAACCGAACCTTTGCTCGTCCCGAGTAAAGAGGTGACAAAAAATAGGACCCTTATTCAAACTAACCTACTAATATAGCCGATGTGAGACAATTAGCGGGTCTCACTCCGCCCCTTCAACTCACAACAAGACAACCATGAGGTAGGATGCCTTCTTGCAAGGCAAGGTGGGGCTTGCCAAAATGGCGATACATCCAATCATTAAAGCACACAAATCAAGTAATGGACGCATCTACAAAAATGAATAGCCACTTTCCTCATCTAAGTGGCAGAAATTATCTACAAGGGAAGCAATCTAAGGGTACACATTCCAACATAGATACGGTTTCTTCAAACTACTAAGCCTAGAAGGATACCAATAAATCACCTCCAAGTTGTGTCAAGCTAGGGTACCTTTGTCCTCAATCGTTAAATGCTTTCATCAAGAGTATGCTCCCTATGGTGTTAGAAACACTAGAGGATCGCGGAATTCCCCTTCTTACCTAGACAAGAAGAAGGGTCGTCCCCTCTCTACCATGCACAAAAGTGGATACGATGGAAAAGGGATCAATAGAATTTGAGTTTCGTGTGGGAGTTTGCTTTTTGTTGTTGTTATTCCCCCCAATTTCTTGTGGCATTTGACATTTGAGAACACTTTCTTTTTGCCATTTCTTTTGATGTTTGGCATTTCAACACTTGACAATTTTAACTTTTTCTTGCATTTTCTTTTGAACATTTTCAAAGCTACCCCATTTATAGTGAGGGTGCTTGTATTTGAAGCATAGGAGTTTTCATTTTTGTTACTCCTCTTTTCTTTTGATGCAATTGCAAACTTTTTGACTTTCATTTCAATTCTTGAACTCAAATTTGAACAATTTTTGTGCCCATTCCCTTTTTGATGACAAAATGTGGTAGAATATGGACGATGGTTGCATGGTTTCAAGGGTCACCTTGGAATAAACGGTAGCCAAGGAGTTATCACACCACATGGTACTCTTGACTAGGCCTTAATCCATGGGTCAAAGGATACTAGCATGACACATTCTAGAGTGTTTTACAAGTATTCTAACAAGCAAAGTCTCAAGAAGAAAAAGTATCTACAAGGGCCTATATACACTTGTCAAGTTTCCCAAATAGATGCTTTCACAAAATTTTTCTAAATGCAACTATATGCCATGATGCAACTAACATTTATACCACCTAATGCATATGCTTCTACTAACTAGTATACCATATAATCTAAATGCAATCCTATAATCACATTGTTTATACCGCATCAATCAAAATAAAGCCACATAGTCATTAACATAAAGAGGAAGAAGGAGATTGGAAAGATCATACCATGCGGTCTTCAATATCCTCATGTCTCGGATGTGGCGTAGTCCATCAATGTGAAAAAGGATAAACAAACAAGCAAACATACAAGTATATACAATATATACAATTCTATACTAAAAAGGAATGAACATGTTTTTGGGTTTTTGCATTTTTCAAATTTTTATGGTTTTTATGTTTATGAAATAAAAAGACATATTTTTGTATTTTTCAAAATTTTTCAATTTTTATCATTTTTGTTTTATAAGTCATGTTAGAATTTCCCATCCCCACACTAGTATGGGCATTGTCCTCAATGGCCAATACGATAGGAAATTATGCAAGCTATATGAAAATGCATGATTTCTAAGCTAAATGCAAACTATATGATATATATACAAAAGTAAATGCAAACTAAGCTATGCTATATGATGCATGAATTTTTGTTTGGTTGGAGAGCATAATTTAAATTAACTCCCAATGCATATGCTTGAACTTCCCCAAACCAAGTGAGAGTTAGGGAGTTCATGCATAAAAGATGCTACGCATGAATTTAAAATTGTCATTTTGGATTTTTTCATGTGGGAACAATAAAAGACACCTCAATTGAACCGAGGTGAGAGTCCTCTATGTGGTGCTAGGACTCGAACTCATGATCAAGAATAAATTAAAAATGTTATAAAGACAAAGCTAAAAGGAGAGGTAGGAAACTCACAATGGGTAGTGGTATCCTCCAAAAGCTTGTCTAATCCTCAATCGTCGCTCATAGCGACATCACTACCATCTCCATCATCATCATCATCATCATCCTCACTAGCATCATTGTCATCATCTACCTCCATAGACCTGGAGGCTTCACCACTATCACTTGAGCTTTCTTCTTCTTCCTCACTTCCCTCTTCTTCTTCACCTTCTTCTTCTGCATCACCACTCTCAACAACAACCTCCTCATCACCCATGCTAGCATCCCTAGGAGCATTAGGAAAGAAAACTTCCCTATCCACCCAACTAGGCAAAGGACATGATGGGTCAAGAAGTCCTTGCCTAGCTAGGTGTAAGAGGGGCGGATATTGAGCTCTATATGCATTGACTCGGTCTTCATGGGCTTGCTTATGCATTTCTTGCATCAAAAGAGTCAAGTAATCATTCCCCACCATAACATTTTCGGGTCGGAATTCATGGTAGGTGAACGGGTAGGGTGGAGTGACAATAGAGGAGGAGGGCTCGGCAATGGCCTCCCTATGGTGTTGCATTATGGACTCGACTTCCTCGGAGAGTGGGAGAAGATAGTGCGGGCTTCGGACATTTAGTCGGCAAATTTTGTTCGGTAGAATGAAGGACTTGGCATCTTTTGTAAGCCACTCAAATTTGTTGTCAAGATTGTCGTTCTTGACCCAATGGAATTTGTGAACCATAGTGGCTAGATCAATGAGGTGGCCTCCCTTAACCGGCTTATAAGTGTCATCTTTGTTGAAATTCCGGTTGAAGTGCTTTGCCAACCACGTTACCAATCCCTCATTTACTATAAAGGTCGCGCCTTCCTTGCCATGATCGATATTAAGCCACCTTTCGATTAAAAGTTAAAGGATATTGTATTTCTTGGTGAACTTCTTATCGACATTCAAGGTTGACTCGAGATAGATGAAATCTAATTCAATGAAGTGATTAGTCCCCTTCCTAGCAATAAGAGTATTTCCCACAACCTTGTGCCACACCCTTATGCCCGAGTGATGAACATAAAGGGCACGACATTCATGGAAGGACTCGAATTTCCTCCCGGTAATAGCTTTCCACAAAGGGGCGGGATCATATTTTGTTGAAGGATTCTTCACATAAGTCGGGTCATTATCAAGACCGAAAACTTTGCCAAACTCATTAAAGGACATCTTCCTATCCACATTCTCAAGGCGGAATTCAATGTTCGTTCGAGTCTCCACCTTTGTAACTTTCAATGAACTTAGAAATTCCAAGGTGAGGGAGGGGTAGGTCAATTCTTGCATATTAAACAATGTAAGCAACCCCATAGACTCAAAGAAATTCTTGGTTCTTTCAAGGACACCCAATTTGGTCAAGGCATCTTGGCAAATAAACTTGGTGGGTAAAATCGATTTCTTAGCAAGAGACACAAAATTTTTCCTATGAGAATCGGATGTGAAAGTTACCTCCGGATAATTTTCTAGTTGCTCAATAACTGGGATAGAAGTAGTAGCTTCCACCATAAGAATAAAAGTTTCTTGAATTTTCATTCTTGCTTGTTGAACCACCAAAGCCTTTGAGGCTTGAAGTGCTTGTTGCCTTTTGGAAAGGTTTGGTTTTGTAGGTTCCTTGCTTCCACCTTTGGTCCTAGCCATTGTTCTTCTCCTTGTATGTATCAACAACCAATGATTTGCTTGAATTCTTCTAGTATCCTCAAGTTTCAATGAATCCCAAATCGATTTAGAATTTTCGAAATTTGCCTTTAACCCTAGAAAATCGATTCAATTTTTGAGGATTTGGATGTTTGAATGGCTTTTTGTTGATAAAGGGGTGATTTGTTTGAGTTTTGAGGAAGTTTGGAATTGATTTGGGTGAATTTGGTTGAGAAAATTGATTTTTATGGATGGAGGAATTGAGGGTTTTGAGGGTTTTGAATGTGTGTTTATGTTTTGAATGAAGGAAATGAAATGGAAAATGGGGTTTTAATCCCGTGTTTTTGAATTACAGCAGAGGGAGACGAGCGTCTGCAATACAGGACGCTCGGATTGTTGCCCAGTCAGTTTTATAAAATGTAACCCGTGATGAGACGAGCGTCTTCAGCAGGAGACGGGCGTATTTTGCCTGGAGACGAGCGGATTCCTGAGGAGACGCTCGGATTCATACCCAGTGCAAATTTTTCCTTTTCAGCTCTGCCAGGACGCTCGGATTCTAGTCAAGACGCTCGGATTTTCACCCAAGACGAGCGGCTTCTTCTTGAGACGCTCGGATTGCCTCTGTACCTCACGGGTTCAGTTCCACCCGTGGGTATTTTCATAACCCAAGTCATTCCATCTTCGTTCCTTTGGTCTTCATTGTGGGGGCACTACGAAGGCTTGGATAGCCTAGGCAATTGCTATCCCCACACTAATCAAAACACTACACATCAAGAAACATATAAGTCCCTCCCTCACTTTCTCTCAAAATGATAATCTTGATCGAAGTAAAATAGTAAATCCAAAAATTGACAAAAATGCAATAAGTAAAATGCAAGTTAAGGGGTTAGAATATTTAGAAATGGTGGTTTAGGGAGGACTCCACCAAACTCTCATTCATGTATGAGATGTCAAGGAGGCATAGCCAAGGTGTTGTTGATGTTGCTCAACACCTTGAAGAAGTAGTCGAAGGCTTGTTCATTGTGATTATAAAGATCTTCAATAGACCTTTGCATATGTTGTCCTTCATTGTGGTGATTTGAGTTAACATGGTCACCAAAGCCTTGGTCTTGGGTCATAGCATTACCAATATAAGGATTGAATAACCCTTCAAACTCATCATCCCATAAACCGCATACTTTATTAGCTTGCTTCCCAATAGTATCATGAGTTGATGAGAACAACTCCCCTTCCTTCTTGTCATTATGGCCGATGAGGCCTTCTTCTTCTCTTGTCATGAGTGGTGGTGAGCTATTCAAGCTCTCATTCTTGTTGAAACTTTCTTGCTCTTTGGATGGAGCATCTTGGATATTATCCACTTTCTTCTCCCATATGGGTGGTGATTATTTGCCCATAGCTTGTCCTTTGTATTGAGATGCCAACTTCTTCCTATCACTTTCTCGGCTATAATGATCAACCATGAAACATGGCCCATGTAAGCGGGGAGCTCTCATTGTCTTGTCAAGGTTAAAAGTGATTGTTTCATCTCCCACTTCAAGTGTGAGCTCTCCATGTTTCACTGTAACACCCCGGTTTATGAAGGAGCCTTTAGCAAGACATTCCCTAATAAACCGGACTGTTACCATCTCGGTTTCCCGAGGTAGTGAATAACAAATTAAACTCCAAGGCAAAATTATATAATTACTTTAACTTAATTATTACAAAACCTCTTTTATGTCAAATTACAAAGAACTAACATAAATAAAAGTGAAAGTCTTCTAGATGATGATCTAGCTACTAAGTCTTCTGATCCAGTGTCTCACGCCCACCAAGCTCCCGTTCTATCTCTTAAACCTGTCAAGTCTGCTCGTCAATATTTGGGTCATCACAGGTGTTCACGAATACACAGGGTCAACCACGAGGTTGGGTAGGGAAAACAATGAAACAACAAAAAATATGATATGCATGCTCCTCCGTCACCTCCATCTCCATCTCAACTCATATCTCATAACCAGTCTCATAACTCATAACCCGGAACGCCCAGCCATACCGATCCCCGGTAGACTATATATATCGACCGTAGCCGATCTGCCCATGCTCGCTTGTTGAGGACACCAGGGCAAGTCCTGCAGAACCCGCCTGGGCCTTATCACAACATCATCATCACCACACCACATCACCACAATATCCTCCATCTCCAATGCATATGAATGCTCAAAAGAAATTAATGCAACACAATATATATATATCATTGAACTGATAAATCATAAAATCATGCCGGTTACCCGATGTTGTGATATCATACTCAATACGATCAATTCAGTCAATCACCTTCCCGTATATGAATCATAACGTAAATCAACAACTATGAATCAAGTCAACACAATTCAACAACAACGATAATAAGTCAAGTGTATTTCCCTACCTCAAAGATAGCAGCAGACATATAAGTAGATGCTCAATAATATTCCCCAACAAATTCGCCCTCTGAAAGATAAATAATGATAAATGATTACTTAACTATTCCCGTTCCCAAAATAGAAAGTTACTAAAAATAGAACTTCTTAAAATGAAACTTTCCCGATATAGTAGCTTTTCCATTTTAACAAACGACTCATAACCCGTTTCTAATTATTTCAAAAGACTCGGGAATTAAATTAAATAACTAATATGATAAATTAAAAGATTCTAACGATTAAACTATGACAAAATCGTTTCAAAGCTAAAACAACCGTCATCAACCACCGTCCCCTTCACCCGCTCTCCCACGCTCCCACGCGCCACCTCTCCACCGTGTCAGCCACCAGACCAAACCCCCACTCTGACCCAGCCACCAACGACCACCCCTACTAGGGTCGACTGTCGCCGGCGGGTCAAACCAGGGCCGTCTTTTGGCCTGGTTCAGCACCGAGCCTCACCAACCACCCCCTGTTCTCACCTTACCACCACCGCAGCCAACCCCTATCCCCTGCCAAACCACCACAGCCCTGCTTGCCGTCGAACAACACACCCAGACGCCGTGGCGCCGCCGGTTCGACCTCCCCCGAGTCCACGGTGGCGCCACCCCAAACCTACCCATTCTAAACCCACCTGAAAACCCGCATTTTAACCCGTTTGCCACCCCCTATCGCTGCCGCCTCTATCTGCCACTACCACCGCCTAAAACCACCCTAACCACCACCACTACACTCGTCACATACCACCCAATTCCCTTACCCCGTCAACAACCACCAGCCTCACCTTCTTAAGACACGAAACAACAACCAACAACTCGACAGAAATGCGGAAACAGAGGAGAAGGGTTGTGCTCTTACCTTTCCTACCGCCACAACTGCCACCAGAGCCGCCCATGGTCGTCGACAATAGCCTCTAGCTCTTCCCTGCTGTGCCGTCAACACCCACAGCCACTCTCTCTCTCTCTCTCTCTCTCTCTATGGGTGAAAGGCTGAGATTGGTGTTGATGAAGAAGGGAGGCGGGTTGAGGGAGTAAGAAATGAGGGAGGCGGGTTGGGTAGTGTACTATTAGGGTTAGGGTACTATTAGGGTTTAGGGTTAATTGGGCTGAACAGTTATTGGGCCAACTCAAATGGGTTAGCTCACATTTCGAATTCCATATAAACCCGTCTTAATTAACTTAGATCGATACAACTCGAGTCAAGTAAAATAACCTAACATAATTATCGACTAAACAATTAACCCGACTTAATTAGTAATATAAAATGTATCATAACTAATATATAATAATATCCGTTTAATCGATTATATAAAAAATACGGGGTATTACAGTCTCCCCCCCTTAAAATGAACTTCGTCCCGAAGTTCGCTCCCGTACTCAAACATCAGAAGGGTATTGTATATCGTACATACGGACGTCACGCATTTCTAACACAGTTAACACACACTTTTGATACATCAATTAAACACGAAATGTTACATTCTGCCCTCCAAAAAAAAAACTTCGTCCCGAAGTTTAACTCATCTTCACTTAACCCAACTAACTACAACTAATAACTACCTGAGAACACAAATGTATAACAACTAAATAATCATCTGAGAACACCGTCATCTTCCATCTAAATTCCGATCTCAAACTCAAGTAACTCAATAACCATGGTCACACTGGACCGTAAATGTAACTCGGCACAAAGGCCCCACAACTCAATACTAGTGGCCAATCTCAATCTCAATATCAATTGTTTAACTACACTCTCCTTTTACACATCAACCAACTAACAGAAGTAGGAACAAAACATATAGAACTCATTTGCATAGGTACCCCACAACGAAACATCAACTTGATCAAAACTACAATCGACAAACAAGTGCAATATAAACATTAAGATTTTACAATCCTACCCGACTAGAAACATGGTTACGTCCTCGTAACCTCTTTTCAACTTTCATATCCATATGCAACAAAATCACTGTCAACCACATGTAACAGGAAATAACACATGATAAGAGATTGCGCATTAACATTAAAGTCGAAAACGATGTTTTATTATGGAATTAACTGATTGTCAACAAGTAACACTTATTACTTAGCTCATGCTTAACTTAAAAACACAACATCAAATTAAAAGAACTACAAGAAAGGAACCAGGGTTTTGGTCAACTCAGGATTATCACAGTTCGCATTATCTATCAGAGGACAACTACCTTAGAAAGATCAACCATAAGGATATACGTATACCAGTATACAATTTAATATTGACCCCACCAAATTCTCTCCCAAGCCAAAATTATTACTAATTCCGAACAATTGACCCATATGCGCATTCATTCCGCCCTACTACTAATAATCACCAGGAGTATTAAAACATGCGGTGCATATGCACTACTTAAACACTTTGAAACCATAGAAAACATAACATGTAATCAAAACCATTTGACTTATCAGACATGCAACACGAATTAGTCAGTTTGTAAGATATAAATTCTGAAAACATATTTCCCAATAAAAATAACAACATGTGATCCATGACAACAACAACATTACTTCCATATCACGCATGTGTTTAACATTTTAGCAACCATATCATTCAATTGTGTCTAGCAACTTAGTATAACTCATTTTCAGCAAAACAAACGATATCGTATAAATAGCTTAAACATATACATTTGCCATCATATACTTTGTAGAACACTAGCTATGATAAAAGATTAGCAATTTGAACAACTTCTCTGATTTGCACGATTTGAATAATTAGGCAACTCGTAGGCTCAATTAAACGTAACTATGACGACTATCATTTAAACCAATGCATAACATGAGAATCATCAAAGGGTTATCCCATTATAATTGTCAACATAGTTATCATAAACAATCTTTATTAGAATATAATTGATAGTAACGACTCGAGAATATAGATATGCCAAATGTCGTGCTACATCAAACAATTTCCTTTATATCACGCCCATACAATTGCAAGAATCACTTTAGCATTTTATGACAATATAATAACGAACATATTCAATAAGGAATAACAACACTGTTTATTATTATGTCATAGGTTTAGGTTCAACTGAAATAATTTAATGCGATGAAGGTAATAAGTATAACTATAGGCACACAACTCACATGAAAGACATTAGAACTCAGATGACATTCTACATGTGTGAACATTTACACATAATCATTACTACCATCCATGTGTAAACCTTTAAACATTATTATTATTATAAATATTCATGCGAGTATATTAGAACAATCAAATTATCATTTAACGCCATCAACTTTACCAAGATTTGACAATATAGCTTTATATTTATATATATCCGACCACTATGCAAATATGATGAACACACCAGAGATATTACAACATGCCAAACGTATGTAAAATATGCAAACAACTGGACTCGTATAAAATATTTCAGCCTCGATTAAGAATCAAATTAAGCTATTCAATTTCACTCATACTATCATGCCAACAATGTTATCAACTAAACTTTAATTTTATCACCTGTTAAGATACATAACTACTGAACATGCGTGCTACTATCATCATATAAATACTATAATTTCACATTAATAAGGCTCATGAAATAATCGAACAACTGTTTGAAAACTCAACATAGAATTCACATTTTAAAAGTTATGATTCGCGTTGTAACTTCCAAAAATCACGAATAAATAACCGTTCAACGAATACTTGAGTTAGATTATTTTTTATAACATAAAGAGAGTTAATAATACGTGAGAAAAATAATGAGGTCCAAAGCTCAAGAATTCAATTTTTAAAGGATTTTGCAACTCAGTTGGTCCAAACAAGTATGTGACAGTAATTGGTCCGAAACTTGGGTCAGTTTGCAAAACTTACCATTTAATATAGAAACATCAAGAATTTTCGTGGCTTATCAATTTGAAAACATATGTGAATCTTCTGATCGATGGAGTTGGAATTATGCAACAATTATTAATACAATTTAAATGAGGATTTTTACAAAATCGTTGGTCAAAACATCACTGCATCGGAACTTCCTGACCACAGCCCACTAAAATATTTATTAATCCTAACCCATATATCATATAAGCATGAAACCAACGCCAAATGAACACTAACTCACGAGGCTATCTCTCATAAAATTTTCATCCATAGGAAATAAACAGAAAAGAAATGGCAGTAAGGTCAATTAAAGAGTAAAATCAAACAAAACGAGTTTCAGCACTAAGTCATTCATTTTCTATGTTCCAAACTCTTACAACCATACTATCGATACTAACCCATCCTAACTTAAATCTCACACTGTGTACTTTGTAACATCTACCCCATAGAATCCCTTCGCATCTCGATCTACTCCGTACATCTAAATCACGATTGCTATGACTAAAAACATGCAATTCAATAGTGTTTCTTATTACTATCACAATACTATACTAGCATGGCTTCGGGATCACATAACCGCATATTACTAGACATAATAGTACTATCAACACATCATTCAACATCCATCCAGATAATTATCATAAATTCGCAATTATTTTCACGCTCGCGACTACCACAATTCAACACTTCATTGATTATCAACCTGAACTCGAAAATTTATTTCTCATCTCCACAACATCATATGATCACGCCATCAATCATACAAAATACTTACCGTAGCGTTGTTCTGCAGAATGGTTAGAATATATGGGTCTCAATGTAACACCCCCATTTATTTAGGAGCCTTTAGCTAGACATTCCCAAATAAATAGGACTGTTACCATCTCGGTTTCCCGAGGTAGTAGATAACAAAGTCCAACTCACCAAAGTACTTTAAATAAAAACTTTAATGATTACATATGTTTTACAATTTTAATCAACTAAAACTTAATATAAAAATAAATACATCTCGCAGCGGAAATAAATAAAGTGATAAAACATTCTATGTGGTCTAGACTTCTAGGTAGGTTGTCCAAGTCCTCACGCATTCCCATAAGCTCCCAAGTCAGCTAATCTTTGGTACCTGTCAAATCTGCTCCCCATAAAACGGTTCACCGCAGGTGTTCACGAATACACAGTCAACCGCGAGGTTGAGTAGGAATAAAACTAAACAACAAGAACATACAATTATCAATCCAATTCAATTCACTTTCATTGCACAACCCCCTGACAACGTGCCCATCCTTTTTCTTTACTTAGCACAACTCCCTTAACAACGTGCTCACATTTCTTTGGTACCCTCCCTTAACAACGTACCGCAATATGTAATAGTACCCCTCCCTCACAACGTACGTATTACCATCACCCCAGTGTACAAACTCCCTCAACAACGCAAACTGATCGTCGACATGACTTTACACATTAGTCACAATCACAACCAACATAATTCATCCTGTCAACATTATCAATATAAACAATTCCAATTCCATTCACCTTGTCAATATTATTAAATACAACCAACACAAGACAATTTAATTCTCCCATTTCAACATATGAACAATTCCACCTTAACGTAAGTAATTCACCACACCAAATATAGATAATTAAAAGTCGAGTTGAGTAGGATTATCCCTACCTGGCAAGCAAGCACTCCAATTACGCAATCCAATAATTAAAGCGAACAAATCCGATTATAAACTCTTCACAATTTCCGTCACCTATATAATAATAAGAATTACAACAATTATAATTACTAACTTATTTATCATTTATTTATCTATTTACTCCTTTTATTTAATTATTCAAATTAATTATTTATTATTAAAGGTTTATGATAATTAAAACCCGATTTAACTACGAACCCGACTCACCCGAGCTAATTAAATAATTAAAACCCGTCACACTACAAACACATACCACCTTAACATGGTTTAGAAACCATGACCAACACCTCTCTTAAAACCCACCCTTATTATTATTATTATTATTATTATTATTATTATTATTATTATTATTATTATTATTATTATTATTATTATTATTATTATTATTATTATTATTATTATTATTATTATTATTATTATTATTATTATTATTATTATTATTATTATTATTATTATATATATTACTATTACCACAAGTAGGATTCTCTTATTTTATCTTTACTAATTTATTATCGCCATAACTTATTATTAGTATCAATATAATTATTATCTTTATATATTTATTATCTCCATATTATATTATAAATTCCCGACTTGCTTTACTTAATTTATTATTCGACCAACGTTTTATTTGTAATTATTATTAGAAATGCTTTTAACTAATTATTAAATTTCATAAATTATTAATAACAAAATACGGGGTATTACAGTCTTCCCCCCTTAAAATGAACTTCGTCCCGAAGTTCGCCCACAACTACTATCGCAATACTACGCATCATTCAACATAATCAATTATAAAATAAACTAATTATTAAACTCACTTAATTATTATAAAATCGTATCATACTTATTAGATTGTATCACAAAACTAATTTCCAAAACATAAGAATGTATTGTAAGAATAAACTTAAAATATGAGGTATTACATTCTACCCCCCTAAAAATAAACTTCGTCCCGAAGTTTCGGAACTACTTTATTAAACTACTAACAATTAAAATATTTATGTAAATGGTGAGAGTCTAATCACCTCACTAACTAGTTACCCTTCTCCCCATTTCCTTGCACGGTACTGGCTGTGCCAAAAGTCTTTCCACCGTTGCTCTGATTACCCCCATTGCCCTGTCTATTGTTGTAGCTCCTATGGGTACTCCATTTTCCCGGATACCTATTGCTCCCAACACTTGGTCCTGGAGTTCGATAGCCCCCTTGATTACCTCCTTTATTATCATTCCTGGGTGCACTCCTACACTCAAAAGCTCGGTGACCTAACTTGTTGCAATTGTAACATCTCCACCCAAAGGCTGCACCAGAATGCTGACTCCAACTACTACCACCCAAGCTCACTCCACTCCCATAACTAGGTCCTCCAACAGAAAATTGTTTAGGTTGAGTATAGTTTTGCTTCTTACTACCCCCAGCTCCCTCACTTGGTGTCTCACTCTTCCTCTTTTCCCCCTTCACCTTCTTCTCTTCCTGTAACATATCCGCAATCCTTTCTGCGTGCCTGACTCTCGATAAACATCCTCCATATTACTTGGTGACCATCGCAAGCCTCTTCTTAATGGTTGTTGTCAACCCCTTCTCAAACCTTAATGCTAACATCTCCTCTTTGAAGTTCAAATCGACACATATTCCGCTAACTCCATAAACCTATTGTGATAACTCTCTACTGTCATCTCTTCAGTCATTTTTAAAGAATCAAACTCAGCTCTCATCTTACTCCTAATATGTTCTGGTACAAAAACAGCCCTCATAGTCTCCTTAAAACCTTTCCAAGTGATAAAAGGTTCATCACTCTCCCTCCAAGCTTCCCTTAAAACTTCCTTACTACGATTCCACCACAAACCCGCTTTTCCTCTCAAATAGTAAGCAGCTTGATCTACTTGCAACTCCGCAGGACATCCTAGCAACTCAAAAAGGTTATCAAATTCCCTATGCCAATCCCCAAGTAAAGATGGTTCTCCTAAGCCGTCATATTTTGTCGGGTTGTGCCTTGCAATGCTAGCACTCATCTTTGCCGGATCTGACCCGACCCCTTAGCCTTCAATGCCGCAGTTAGAGCCTCATTCATAGCTATCAAACGGTTAATCTCCTCTTGGGACATGGTAGAGGGTGTAGGTGTAGATCTTTTTGGCGGCATGGTTCTATAAAAGGTAGAACAAGGCAACGTAAGTTTCTATCCGAGGTAAGATGGCTCAACATTTTAAACATTCTATACTTGCAAAGATAAGGTGTGGTCAATTCTACTCATTAGGTCCCCCGTATCCACTCATATCTCTCAACTAACATAGGTTAAGATTTGATAAAACATTTACACTAAATTTTTTTTTTTGTAAAACTTGTGTTTTCGGAAATTAAGGTCAAGCTGTAACTTTCAAAATTCACCATTAATTAACCATTACATTCCACGTTTAGTTTTCATATTCTCCAGAGAATATAAAGAGTTTTTAAAGAATGAGAAAAAGAATCAAGTCCAAATCTCGAATAATCAATTTATAAAGATTTTTACAATTCAGTGGGTCGAAACAAAAACTGATCAGCAAAAAGTCAAAAATTTTGTCAAAAATTCACCTTACAACGTGGCTTATCAATTTGAAAACATATTTGAGTCCTTTAAACAGTGGAGTTGGAATTAGGTAAAAATCTTAAGTACAGCGTAAATAAGAGATTTTACAAAATCGTTTATCGGAAACTTAACTGTACAGGAATATTCCGACCACTGTCCACTAAAATATTTATTTCTCCCAACCCATAAAACTTTTAAACATGAGACCAACGGCATTGGTAAGCTAACTCACTGGGTTATCACTCATAAAAATATCAACCTTGTATGATAAACGGAGGTGAAATGGAAACTAAATCAAATAGGGGTAAAATTAGACGAAATAAAGTTCAGCTCTAGGTTCCCTTTTTACTAGGTCACAAGTCCTTATTAACACCCTCCTACTTCTATATCAACACAATTTGGTCAATAAAATTTCATACACAATTATTATCTATTCTAAAGCATTAATATCACAAATTAAATCATTCAATAATATTCTAAATAGCATGGTTTCGAGCTTCACATAACCGCATATCGCTAGACATGATACTACTATAATCATCCAATCAAATAATCAATACAAATTTGACAATTACTTTCATGCTCATGATCATAACAATTCAATATCAAATCCTTATTTCATCCATCCCGTCCTCCTTAAAATCAAGGTTACGTCCCGTAACATTGGTTATCATCAATACATATCCAATCAATAAATCAATACACCTTCAAGTCAACAATGAATCCTAAGAAATATTCAATATTTATTTTAATTTTCCTCACTCTTAGTTATCTCTCGAGGTAACCGGTTCAAAACTGGAAGGGCCGGGGTTCGGAGTGAGGGTACCTTCTCATCCTAAGCCTAAAGGGGCACCAAACAGTTTCTACCCGGGTTCATTTTATAAGACACATCCTAGGTTCATTATTAGGTTCATTGGTTAGGCCTGAGGATCGTTTTGCTCTGATACCATTTTGTAACACCCCCATTTATTTAGGAGCCTTTAGCTAGACATTCCCAAATAAATAGGACTGTTACCATCTCGGTTTCCCGAGGTAGTAGATAACAAAGTCCAACTCACCAAAGTACTTTAAATAAAAACTTTAATGATTACATATGTTTTACAATTTTAATCAACTAAAACTTAATATAAAAATAAATACATCTCGCAGCGGAAATAAATAAGGTGATAAAACATTCTATGTGGTCTAGACTTCTAGGTAGGTTGTCCAAGTCCTCACGCATTCCCATAAGCTCCCAAGTCAGCTAATCTTTGGTACCTGTCAAATCTGCTCCCCATAAAACGGTTCACCGCAGGTGTTCACGAATACACAGTCAACCGCGAGGTTGAGTAGGAATAAAACTAAACAACAAGAACATACAATTATCAATCCAATTCAATTCACTTTCATTGCACAACCCCCTGACAACGTGCCCATCCTTTTTCTTTACTTAGCACAACTCCCTTAACAACGTGCTCACATTTCTTTGGTACCCCTCCCTTAACAACGTACCGCAATATGTAATAGTACCCCTCCCTCACAACGTACGTATTACCATCACCCCAGTGTACAAACTCCCTCAACAACGTACAACTGACTGTCGCACAGCTTTACACATTAGTCACAATCACAACCAACATAATTCATCCTGTCAACATTATCAATATAAACAATTCCAATTCCATTCACCTTGTCAATATTATTAAATACAACCAACACAAGACAATTTAATTCTCCCATTTCAACATATGAAAAATTCCACCTTAACGTAAGTAATTCACCACACCAAATATAGATAATTAAAAGTCGAGTTGAGTAGGATTATCCCTACCTGGCAAGCAAGCACTCCAATTACGCAATCCAATAATTAAAGCGAACAAATCCGATTATAAACTCTTCACAATTTCCGTCACCTATATAATAATAAGAATTACAACAATTATAATTACTAACTTATTTATCATTTATTTATCTATTTACTTCTTTTATTTAATTATTCAAATTAATTATTTATTATTAAAGGTTTATGATAATTAAAACCCGATTTAACTACGAACCCGACTCACCCGAGCTAATTAAATAATTAAAACCCGTCACACTACAAACACATACCACCTTAACATGGTTTAGAAACCATGACCAACACCTCTCTTAAAACCCACCAAACCCGACACCACAAGCCACCACAGCCACCACCCAACCTCGACACCCCCCTAGCCTGCAACCCCACGCACCCAACTCACCCTTAACCGCCAGCTACACCACCACCAACAACCCACAAACCCACGCCCTATCTCACGACACCAACCGCAACACCCACCTGACACCCCATAAAACACGCCTCTAACCACCACCTAACGCCACCTTCACCGCCACCTACAACCACCAATCCACTCCCCTATCCTCCCTCGACAAGAACCACCCAAAAACCCCCTAACCCAGACCACCAACAACCCCCAAAATCCCCCCGAAAATCGCCTGCCCAGAACAACACCTCCTCCCCTGTTTTCCGTCACCACCGCACAAACCACCATACCTGACCACCCCAACACCACCAATACGACCGCCCCCTGCCGACAATACCAACCACCCAAACCCCAAGTCAAGACGTGTCCAATTAGTGGGTCAATTAACCATCCCAATTACCCACAACCAACCCGTATAACCCTTCTGCCCAGCCACCTTTAGGCGCCTGTCACCGCCACCCTAGGCCTTCCCAGACACCACCAATACACCCATTCCAACCCTTGCAACCCCACGAACTACCTCCCAAAGTTTCGTCTCATTCCGTCAAGGTTTGGGTCAGTTTTTAAGTGTCTTAAGACCGTCTGACATTCAGCTGTATAAGAAAATAAAACGAGATTAAAAGTTATTACCTATTAATTACCGCTTGCTAATTCCGTCTCCAAAAGCTCTTTATTTTTCTTTGTCAATTGTGAATTATATTTTCAGATTTATCATGGTATTTATAGGGTAAGATTTAGAGAATACGAGGTTAATTAGGAAACTATTATGACTTACCTTATTCTAATTAGTATAGAAATTGCTATTACAATTATATTATTATTATTATTATTATTATTATTATTATTATTATTATTATTATTATTATTATTATTATTATTATTATTATTATTATTATTATTATTATTATTATTATATATATTACTATTACCACAAGTAGGATTCTCTTATTTTATCTTTACTAATTTATTATCGCCATAACTTATTATTAGTATCAATATAATTATTATCTTTATATATTTATTATCTCCATATTATATTATAAATTCCCGACTTGCTTTACTTAATTTATTATTCGACCAACGTTTTATTTGTAATTATTATTAGAAATGCTTTTAACTAATTATTAAATTTCATAAATTATTAATAACAAAATACGGGGTATTACACTCAAGGTATACAACAACTCGATTATATCCAAGGCTTTCCTTCTAACTACCCCATTCACTCAATTTATCTCGGGTTACCTGGTTCAAAACTGAGAGGGCAAAAGAGCACGTATTAAGGGCGCCTTCTTAACCGCACTATGAGCTCCTATCAGTTCCTACCCAGGGGTTCATTTTAATTAGACACATCCTACGTTCATTGGGCTCATTGGTTTAGGCACGAGGATCGTTCGCTCGATACCACTTTGTAACACCCGGTTTATGAAGGAGCCTTTAGCAAGACATTCCCTAATAAACCGGACTGTTACCATCTCGGTTTCCCGAGGTAGTGAATAACAAATTAAACTCCAAGGCAAAATTATATAATTACTTTAACTTAATTATTACAAAACCTCTTTTATGTCAAATTACAAAGAACTAACATAAATAAAAGTGAAAGTCTTCTAGATGATGATCTAGCTACTAAGTCTTCTGATCCAGTGTCTCACGCCCACCAAGCTCCCGTTCTATCTCTTAAACCTGTCAAGTCTGCTCGCCAATATTTGGGTCATCACAGGTGTTCACGAATACACAGGGTCAACCACGAGGTTGAGTAGGGAAAACAATGAAACAACAAAAAATATGATATGCATGCTCCTCCGTCACCTCCATCTCCATCTCAACTCATATCTCATAACCAGTCTCATAACTCATAACCCGAACGCCCTTGACCATACCGATCCCCGGTAGACTATATATATCGACCGTAGCCGATCCGCCACTCGCAGCGAGAGGACACCAGGGCAAGTCTGCAGAACCGCACGGGCCTTATCACAACATCATCATCACCACACCACATCACCACAACATCCTCCATCTCCAATGCATATGAATGCTCAAAAGAAATTAATGCAACACAATATATATATATATCATTGAACTGATAAATCATAAAATCATGCCGGTTACCCGATGTTGTGATATCATACTCAATACGATCAATTCAGTCAATCACCTTCCCGTATATGAATCATAACGTAAATCAATAACTATGAATCAAGTCAACACAATTCAACAACAACGATAATAAGTCAAGTGTATTTCCCTACCTCAAAGATAGCAGCAGACAGATAAGTAGGTGCTCAATAATATTCCACAACAAATTCGCCCTCTGAAAGATAAATAATGATAAATGATTACTTAACTATTCCCGTTCCCAAAATAGAAAGTTACTAAAAATAGAACTTCTTAAAATGAAACTTTCCCGATATAGTAGCTTTTCATTTTAACAAACCGACTCATAACCCGTTTCTAATTATTTCAAAAGACTCGGGAATTAAATTAAATAACTAATATGATAAATTAAAAGATTCTAACGATTAAACTATGACAAAACCGTTTCAAAGCTAAAACAACCGTCATCAACCACCGTCCCCTTCACCCGCTCTCCCACGCTCCCACGCGCCACCTCTCCACCGTGTCAGCCACCAGACCAAACCCCCACTCTGACCCAGCCACCAACGACCACCCCCACTAGGGTCGACTGTCGCCGGCGGGTCAAACCAGGGCCGTCTTTTGGCCTGGTTCAGCACCGAGCCTCACCAACCACCCCCTGTTCTCACCTTACCACCACCGCAGCCAACCCCTATCCCCTGCCAAACCACCACAGCCCTGCTCGCCGTCGAACAGCACACCCAGACGCCGTGGCGCCGCCGGTTCGACCTCCCCCGAGTCCACGGTGGCGCCACCCAAACCTACCCATTCTAAACCCACCTGAAAACCCGCATTTTAACCCGTTTGCCACCCCCTGTCGCTGCCGCCTCTATCTGCCACTACCACCGCCTAAAACCACCCTAACCACCACCACTACACTCGTCACATACCACCCAATTCCCTTACCCCATCAACAACCACCAGCCTCACCTTCTTAAGACACGAAACAACAACCAACAACTCGACAGAAATGCGGAAACAGAGGAGAAGGGTTGTGCTCTTACCTTTCCTACCGCCACAACTGCCATTAGGGCCGCCCACGGTCATCGACAATAGCCTCTAGCTCTTCCCTACTGTGCCGTCAACACCCACGGTCACTCTCTCTCTCTCTCTCTATGCGTGAAAGGCTGAGATTGGTGTTGATGAAGAAGGGAGGCGGGTTGAGGGAGTAAGAAATGAGGGAGGCGGGTTGGGTAGTGTACTATTAGGGTTAGGTTACTATTAGGGTTTAGGGTTAATTGGGCTGAACAGTTATTGGGCCAACTCAAATGGGTTAGCTCACATTTCGAATTCCATATAAACCCGTCTTAATTAACTTAGATCGATACAACTCGAGTCAAGTAAAATAGCCTAACGTAATTATCGACTAAACAATTAACCCGACTTAATTAGTAATATAAAATGTATCATAACTAATATATAATAATATCCGTTTAATCGATTATATAAAAAATACGGGGTATTACATTCACATCAATCACCGCTCCCGCGGTGTGTAAGAATGGTCTTCCTAAAATGATAGGAATATTGAAGTCTTCCTCCATGTCAACAATAACAAAGTCCATCGGGATGAAGAACTTGCCAATTCTTACCGGCACATCCTCCCATACCCCTAAAGGTGTCTTCGTTGATCGATCCGCCGTTTGAAGTGTGATATTAGTGCACTTGAGTTCTCTCATTCCTAGCCTTTTTCATACCGAGTATGGCATGACACTTACACTTGCTCCAAGGTCACATAGAGCTTTGTTGATTGTAGTGTCGCCGATGGTGCATGGAATAGAGAAACTTCCCGGATCCTTGAGTTTTGGAGGTGAACTTCCTTGTAGGATGGCGCTACTCACCTTGGTGAATGCAATAGTCTCTAGCTTCCGGATGGATTTATTCTTTGTAAGAATATCTTTCATGTATTTCGCATAGGCCGGAACATGGTTAATCAATTCGGTGAATGGGATTGAGACTTCCAAGTTCTTCACAATCTCCATGAACTTTCCAAGTTGTTCATCAAACTTAGGCTTAGCTTGACGACTTGTAAATGGAAGTCTAATCACAATAGGCTCTTTCTCCTTAGCCTTCTCTTCATTCTTTTTCTTTGAAACTTCTTGAATGGTGGTGGGTTCTTCTTCTTTCTTAGAGTTTTCCTTGTCACTAGCATTCACAACATCTTCATCAATGGGCCTCTTCGGCCCTTCATACCTTATACCACTCCTCAAATGGATAGCACTCACCGACTCATGTCTTGGGGGATTACCTTGAGGTGGTAATTGCCCATTTTTTCTTTGAGAACTAGAAGATGCTAATTGAGACATTTGGGTTTCCAACTGAAGGAAAAGTAGATCTATATACTTACATATTCATATATATTTTAATTTAATTTGTCATAAAATTAACTAATGATCTTATGCATGCAAACTAACAAACAAAATAAGGAAGAAATATCCATTCTTACATTGGATTTTCGGTTAATATGGGCACAAGAGAGATCACCTTTCTCTCTTGTTCTTGTGCTTTCCTTTAATGGAAGAACTAAGATCCAAGTATAGAATCTATCCCAAAGCTATATACCCAAAGCTCACTCTTAATAAAATTAATACTATGAATGCTAGATAATATTAATTTTGTAGAAAAATGACCCAAAATAATTTGGTTTTAATCTCCCAAAACCGGTTAGGAGAGGAGAAGAGGAAGTGGAATATTTTTATCTCTCTAAAAATATTTTGATAAGATGAATGAATGAATAATCAAAAGACAATAACATTATTGTGTATAAGGTAAAATTGAGAGGAAAACCCAAGTGGTTTTCCTCTCTAAAAAACCGGACAAGAGGAGGGGGAGGGGAGCCAATGCATGCACTTATTTGTCTTCACAATGCACAATAGGGTTGCATGGCTAGATTAGTAGGTAATCATCATGCCCTCCACTAATATAATCAACATATAATTAGCTTAATCCTCCTCTAATTTTCGGTACATATAGTTAATATGGATTCCATATTATTTTTGTCAATTTGTCAATATGCCACATGTCACATAAAATTGCTATGTATTTTTAACATATTAAAAAAATCAACGCATTAATGAAAATACGTCATATACAAAAACCGACTTAGTAATTCATAATTACTTGTACCAAAATATTTTACCAATTATAAATCACAACAAATTGTATTTATAATGATTCATTCAATTTTAATTGTTTCCTTAAACAATAATTTCATCTGAGTAAAGATACAATTCGATTACTCAGACCGTATCTCATTTAATCAAATTTCAATGCGATACGTAAATTTTACTTCCAAAATCATCCGTCAATTTTCAAGTAATTTAATTAACTCGTAACGTTATACGATTAATTAAATGATCAATTAAGAGTGTTGCCCTATAGGTATGACCTAGGGGATCAACTGATCACCACCGTCGCACGACAGTAATGTCAAACTCTAGTAAGCCAATCATTACCGATATATCTTGATCAGTTGACAGTAAAAATACTTCCCAATTTTATTCTTTATAATGAGACTTAAATATGTGATCATCATGATCAACAGTCGTGATCGCATTATTGTCGGAGGACACATATTCCAACAATCTCCCACTTGTCCTCGACAAGTGTGCGTCACCAATTCTCTTGTCCTTTTATTATCTCCCACTCAATGCAAGGTGTCTTTCAGGTCGTACTTGCAAGTGATCATATCGAGAGTGGTTTCCTCGATCTGGAGAATAACTGATTGACCGGATTTATCCACCATGGATACATTCCGAGCGTGGCCACGCATTTCCAGTTCATTACTCCTCGAGTGGCCCTGAGATATTGTTATAACCCTGACTAGGGGTGGACAATTCCTATCGCACTCATTCCCTTCGACTAGCCACAGCCATCATAACCCAAAATATGCCCATTTGACCCCATTTACGAAGGTCGTAGTAACACAAATCAAAGTTAATTTGAAACTGTGCCATCTTAGGCGAATAGTCTTTAGTCAAAAGAATCGACTCATTTGAATACTATAGCAGCTCTCGCCACGACCAGGCTATATAAATTTGCCAGAACTCTATAAGCGGTCATTAGGCCCGACAAAAGTTCCTAACAGTCTGTCTATGTGATCGACTAGTCATTCTCATATGACTCTATGGCACTTGAACTTGCCATCAATCGCATCACACTCTAGTCACTTCGAGACGTCACCCCATGCAAGTGACTATGGGCAAATACATTGTTAATCCACATTCACTTTAACGGGGTTCAATTTGTCTTCACAACCCGTTTGGATATAACAATGTAAAAGGTGATTTAATAATAACTCAAACGACAAATGTCGACATCACACTCGGGTAGTCAATACCATATTACAACCTTGTGATGCATATCGTAAGTGTAAACACTTATTGATTGCAATAGAAGTTTAACATGCCATGTGTCCATGTGTTCAAACTTCTTATAATCGCATTTTCCTTTATGTTCATGTTATCTTCTCATAGCATGGACCTTACCAAGTACACATCAAGGTTCCCGACCTCGGTTTTGGTTCTTTATCTTGAAAGAACTTCCTTATCGATTATCACATAATGAACAAATTTGTGGTGAATGATATAACTTGTACTGATCAAGTACTCCATCCACACACAATGCACTAGGTATATGTTTTGTAGAGTCTTGCAACAATTTGTCAAGATGATTAGCCTAACACTTCTTACAAGTACTAGCATAGTTAGGAAAGATTAGTTTTGAGTAACTTCTTATTCAACTAAGTATCTTTCCAAAACTTCTTATTTCTCCTTTAAGCTTGAAAGGCTTAGGATTCTCATAAATCCTTACAAGTGCTCGGATTTTCTACAATATGTGCAACCTCTTGACACATAACCGAGCATTTTATCAAACACCGAAATCGCTCATTGGATTCTACTCGAGAATTCATGACATTTCTTTTATGGCTTACCAATGAATCATCATGCTCTTATGCATATGATTCACCATTGGACATGTGCATGATTATTCTAATGGCGGAAACATTAGTTACTAATAATCATGAGATCAACCGTTCTAAGGTTCAATGAACGACCATGACTGCTAATGGTAATTCCATTTTCATTTACATGAATAACCTATGTGAATGTTGATTCGACGTGTATCTCTTAATACTTATCCAACATCCCTTGATGTAATTGGATTCATCATAGTCCATTTTCATCCAGAATTGAAAACTCAAATGCTTCTTTATGAAAGAAGGTATTAGCTCGTCATTCTTCAATGAGTGATGAGTTGTAAACATTCAAGGGATGAAGGCTCCCACTAAATTCCATGTCTTCACATGAAAATTTCTAATGCTCCCACTTAATTCCACATGTTTCGAAATTGATTACTCAATTGAACACATTTCAAAATTTGGAATGTATGTTGCTTTGCAAAGTTATTAAGATGAAACCATATATGTTCCCATCATATCCTTTCAAAATTCCTATTTCGAAGAGGTCTCATCTTAACCTTATAGAAAGAGATTTTAAATCTCTAATACATTCATATCATAATGATGTGCGGCAATGTCATTTATTAAATATGAGTAATATCTAATACACATCCTTCAAAATATCCCTTTTAGAAGGAGGTTTAACCAATTCATTTTCATAATGAGGTTAAGTAATGACATCTGCGTGGTTTAAAACTTTGGCTATTGAAGATATCAGTATATCAATCCTTGCAACCTCTAGTCATAAATATCGCTTATTACTAGGATGTTACATTGATTCATTTAGGCTCTTAAGTAAATCTCAAGGTTGAAACTATTGGTCAAAATTTATCATAAACTAGTCAAAAACCTTGTTAAGACTTTACATTAGTCATTTTGTTCCAAAACTTTCTTTTGGTCTCCTCGTGTAGTTATCTTGAGAATATACTCTTATGATTACTTCACTTGGTCTCTTTAGTCATATAGAACTTACTTGAGACCATAGATCTCATCTATTTGGTATACTATGTGAATAGATATACCCTTCATTCAAATCATTCTACCTTGCGTAGATCTCATTTACACAAGTACACAATTTTATCTTGTCTCGTGTGATGTGTCCTCATTTTTCTCCCACTCTATCTTTAGAATAAATACACTATAGATTCAAAGATAGCATATGAGACACAAATAATGATGTTGAAGTTATAAGGAGAATTATCTCATAGATTGACTAATATTTCATATGTGTACTTGGTGATTGACATACCTTTAAGAGACTTCGTAGACTCAAGGTAACTTTGTAAATGATCATACACAAGCCTTAAGCATGTGGACATATAATGAAACCCGTCATTATATTTGTCTATTAGATCACTTTAAGTTATATGTTTCTAAGAGTAAGCATTTAAACATGAATTTTAGAACAAAAGGATAAAATGATAAAACGGGTAACTTGGGTTGCAAACCAAGTCACCATTATCCAAAATACAACCCATTATCCAAAATACCTTTCCATGTCGAACACGGAAACTTAAGGTTCTAAAATTCAAAACATGAATAAAATAAGACAATAAAAAGCGAAGCTCCATGAAAGCTATTCCTAGCTCCTTGATGGTTTCTTAAGCTTGCTTTTCTTTTCCTTTGTCTTTGCTTGGTGGAGGCCCTATTTGCAATAAAAAGGGAGATACATTATCACAACTTTGTATCACAATACCATAGTTGAATTAGAAACACAAAAAGAAAGGATAGTCATTTACCTACTGGAGTAATCTTTCCAGCCTTAATATCACCAAGGTATTTGGAACAATTTCTTTTCCAATGTCCAACACCATTACAATAATGGCATTTATCAAGAGGACCCTTCTTTATTTTTGAAGTGCTAACTTCATTAGTCTTAGCTTTGGTGAAAGTGGGAGCTTGTTTCTTACCCTTCCTCCCATTCTTCTTGAATTTCCCTTTGCTCTTAGTGCTTATGTTAAGCACATCCTTTGGTGGGTTCACATTTAACCCCATGTCCCTCTCGGCTTGCACAAGTAACTTGTACAATTCTTCAAGAGACACATCCTTGTCTTGCATGTTAAAATTCACCCGGAATTGAACATACGCTTTGACTTTGGAAAAGGAGTGTAGAATCCTATCTACAATGAGTTCTTTGGGGATTTCAACCTTTTGAATCTTCAAGGTCTCGACAAGCTCCATAAGTTTGAGCACATGAGGGCTAACCTTTTGGCCCTCTTTGAAGTCGAGATCAAAGAATGCCGCGGCTGCCTCATATTGGACGATCCGCGGAGTTTTTGAAAACATTGTCACAAGTTTGGAGTAAATCTCATTAGCATTGCCCATTTTAAAGGCTCTCCTTTGGAGATCCGCCTTCATCGCAAATATCAAGACATTTTTCATTGCAGCGGACTCCTTTTGGTAAGCCTCATATGCTTCCCTAGTGGCGGCGGTCGACCTAGTAGTAGGTTCGGGTGGAGAGGCCTCCGTAAGGTAACGAAGCTTGTCGTCACCTTGGGCGGCTAATTTGAGTTGGGCATCCCAATCGGAGAAATTTGACCCATTCTTTTCAAGTTTACATCGATCCATGAAGGATCGGAGCCATGATGAACTAGCGAGAGGCGTTGCAATAGGGGTTGGTGTTGCCATTTGTTATGAGAAAAAGAAATGGTCTACAAAACAAAATAGAAGGAGTAAAACAAATGTCGTTTTAATAATAATACTCGTAAAAATGTATGATTTAAACAAGTTTTATGCATTTTTCTAGTGACCTCTACCCAATTAGATAAATGATTCCAAGACCCAAATTCATATCGACTTAGGCACGGTATGGCCGATGAAACCTTTATCAATATAACTCGGTGGATTAACGTTTTAATCGATTCTACTTTTAGAACTCTTGGTCGATAAAATTACTCTAATAATTATCTATAGCCCAAAACACATCCGACAAGGGCACGGTATGGCCGATGAAACCCTTATCGAAAAACTTTTGTTGAGTTCAATCCAAATTTCGAATAAATGTGTCCATGATCCAAATCCATATCAACTTGGGCACGGTATGGCCGATGAAACCCTCATTAACATGAACTCGGTGGATTAACATTCATCACCCACTTCCCCTACGTAACAAGATTTGTACCCCGGTAGGGCCGAGTGCACTCCCTCGCGAAATAGGTTTTCATGGTTTCTACTATTTGGTAAGGCTATGTCTCAATTAATTGTTTTAGCGAGAGGTCATGTCAATTTATTATCTATCACGTTTTAAGTGAACTAAAGCGGTGAACTACGATAATTCTAATTGACACGGTCGATAAACTCGATGAAAGAAGATGCATGTTTTAGTTATGGCGATTTAGCGATGCATGTGACATATAAATAAAATGCAAACATAAAATAAATCCTAGTATGGCCTTCCTAAAATAGAAAAACTATTTAACTATTACATATTCGGAAACCAACTCCATTGGTCCCTTGAACTTCGGTTGTGGCACGCATTTCGAGGTATCACCGTCTTTATGTAACGCCATCTTGAAGAAATCCGTCTTTGGGAACTCCGAGATAAATTAAATTACATATCAAATTACATAATTTCCTATTATACATTTGTAACTAAAATAAAATAAATCTATTAAATTACAAAACGGTGATACGAGATCACAATAAAATTACAACCGAATCGATATTCCCATACATTTCGGGAAATACCAATTAAAACTAAGGCCATACTAAGTAAAAATTACATAATTAAAATTATGACAAACATAAAGAAAATGCAGCATTATAATATGTATGAACATGCCCAATTTAATGCTAAATCGCCTTTAATTAGCTAATATCGTATATTACTCGTTTTTTACGGATTTGCGTGATTTCAACATTTTACAATCACAAAAATTACATAAATTCATATTTATGCATAAGTTAATTACCCTAACCTCTTAGGACTCAAAATTTAGTCTTCACTAATTATTTGACCATAATTAACTCATATTTATTAAATTTGTTCATCAATGGACTTAAAATTATGAAAATAAGCTATAAACTTCAAATAAATCATAAAAATTTCAAATAAATTCAAAATTTGAAATTTAAACTCATGAACATTCTGGAAAAAAAAAAAATACCATGACACTCATAATGTTCAAAAACTTAGGTTAAAAATTTCGAATTTTTCCGGAAAAACAATGTTGCGGTTTATCGGTTTTATCTAAAATAATCATAAAAAAAAATGTGAAAAATTATATACATCACTTTTTCAATTTTAGATCTGAAAAATATAATAAAATGCAATATATTATGTTTTTCTTTAGTCATAGAGTATGTTTTATCAATATTTCACTAATAAAGTCACTATTCATGCTATTTTTCTCCAAAAATCCATAAATCATGCAAAAAGACTTCACTATAGCCTATTATTTTACACACATCTTGTAAAATTGCATGTGACAACATACTAAATTTCTATGACCAGATTCGAAATTTATCTCATATTAACCTATTTTTCACCTAAATCCGAATTTAATAATGAAAAATCCATTTTTCGAGCATAAGAAGTCCAAAAATTATGAGAATTTACAGTTTATCTCAAAATAATATATGTGACAACATATCCAAAAATCACTGGAAAATACAAAGTATAGCTAATTTTAGTCCGAAAATGACATTTTTACTCATAAAATCATATTTTAATGCCATTATTGTATAATATGAACAATAAAAATCCGTAAATTAACCAAAATATCCTAAAAACATTTTAGGACCAGAAATTTTAACATGCATAAATTAATTTCGTGATATATCATAATAACACAAATTTTACAAGTTTTATATGTTAATCTTTATAACTCGGAAAAACTTTTAACCGATTTGCATGCAAACAACCATGACTCTTGATACCGATTGAAGGAAAAGTAGATCTATATACTTACATATTCATATATGTTTTAATTTAATTTGTCATAAAATTAACTAATGATCTTATGCATGCAAACTAACAAACAAAATAAGGAAGAAATATCCATTCTTACATTGGATTTTCGGTTAATATGGGCACAAGAGAGATCACCTTTCTCTCTTGTTCTTGTGCTTTCCTTTAATGGAAGAACTAAGATCCAAGTATAGGATCTCTCCCAAAGCTATATACCCAAAGCTCACTCTTAATAAAATTAATACTATGAATGCTAGATAATATTAATTTTGTAGAAAAATGACCCAAAATAATTTGGTTTTAATCTCCCAAAACCGGTTAGGAGAGGAGAAGAGGAAGTGGAATATTTTTATCTCTCTAAAAATATTTTGATAAGATGAATGAATGAATAATCAAAAGACAATAACATTATTGTGTATAAGGTAAAATTGAGAGGAAAAACCAAGTGGTTTTCCTCTCTAAAAAACCGGACAAGAGGAGGGGGAGGGGAGCCAATGCATGCACTTATTTGTCTTCACAATGCACAATAGGGTTGCATGGCTAGATTAGTAGGTAATCATCATGCCCTCCACTAATATAATCAACATATAATTAGCTTAATCCTCCTCTAATTTTCGGTACATATAGTTAATATGGATTCCATATTATTTTTGTCAATTTGTCAATATGTCACATGTCACATGTCACATAAAATTGCTATGTATTTTTAACATATTAAAAAAATCAACGTATTAATGAAAATACGTCATATACAAAAACCGACTTAGTAATTCATAATTACTTGTACCAAAATATTTTACCAATTATAAATCACAACAAATTGTATTTATAATAATTCACTCAATTTTAATTGTTTCCTTAAACAATAATTTCATCTGAGTAAAGATACAATTCGATTACTCAGACCGTATCTCATTTAATCAAATTTCAATGCGATACGTAAATTTTACTTCCAAAATCATCCGTCAATTTTCAAGTAATTTAATTAACTCTTAACGTTATACGATTAATTAAATGATCAATTAAGAGTGTTGCCCTATAGGTATGACCTAGGGGATCAACTGATCACCACCGTCGCACGACAGTAATGTCAAACTCTAGTAAGCCAATCATTACCGATATATGTTGATCAGTTGACAGTAAAAATACTTCCCAATTGTATTCTTTATAATGAGACTTAAACATGTGATCATCATGATCAACAGTCGTGATCGCATTATTGTCGGAGGACACATATTCCAACACCAACATCTTTGTGTGAGCTAGTATGTTGTTGATGGTGATGTCTTTTGCTTGGCTGTCCTTTTGCATTTGAGTGAAAAATTCTTGTTGGTTCTTTTGCATTTGGAGGACCGCTTTTTGAACATCAAAACCTTGGTCGTTTGTTTGATTGTATGGAGGTTGATTTTGATAACTTTGGTTTTGATTGTAAAAGGGTCTTTGAGCTTGGTTTCTCATTGGAGGTGGGGTGTATGCTTGAGGGTTTTAAACATTTTGACTTTTGTATGAAAGATTGGGGTGAAATTTGGTATTCTCATTGTAATAGTTGGAATAAGGGGTGCCACTTTTGTATGCTTGGAAAACATTCACTTGTTCACTTGTTCCCCTACATTCACTTTGGTCATGTCCCAAAGTTCCACAACTCTCACATACTCCACTTGGAATTGATGATGATGCCACCATAGCATTAACATGTTGCTTGGGTGATTTGGAGGCCTCTTCAAGTTTAGTCATGGCCTTCTCAAACTTCAAATTAATGGTATCAATATGAGCACTAAGTTGAGCACCTAATTGAGTAATGAAGTCCACCTCATGCTTTCCTCCTCTAGTAGCCTTCCGAGGTCTACTATATTGCGAGTTATGGACCGCCATTTCCTCAATTTTGTTCCATGTTTGATTGTCATCGACTTCGGTGAACATACCATTTGATCCCATATTGAGAATGTTTCAGGAGTCTTCATACAGACCATTCCAAAATTGTTGTACAAGGAACCACTCGCTAAGTCCATAGTGTAGACAAGATCGACAAGTGTCCTTGAATCTCTCCCATGCTTCATACAAAGATTCCTCATCCCTTTGTTTGAACCCGGTGATTTGGGCTCTCAACATGTTAGTCTTTTCTGGAGGATAGAACTTCTTGTAGAAAGCAAGTGCCAATTTCTTCTAAGAATCAATACCAAGAGTAGCCTTATCTAGGCTCTTCAACCATTGTTTCGAGGAACCAATCAAAGAAAAAGGAAATAAGACCCATCGGATTTAGTCTTGAGTAACTCCGGTTTGAGAAATCGCATCACACTAGTCACAAAAAGTCTCCATATGGGAATGAGGGTCTTCACTAGGCATCCCTCCAAATTGACTTCTCTCAACCAATTGTATGAATGCGGATTTGGTAATGAAATTACCGGTTAAATGTTGTGGTGTAGGAGTACCATTTGGTAGGTTCTCCTCGGTTGGTACGGAATGTGATGAAAATTTAGGCATTGTGGGTTGATTTTGTGGTGGGTTTTGTATTGGGTTATCCTCTCCTTTTCTTGAAAAAGGGTTGATGAACTCAATGTTATTTGTTTGAATGTGCACAATCTCACCAATACCTCTCAAAGTATTCCTAGCAAGTCTTCTATTGTTGGTCAAAGTTCTTTCGATTTCAAGATCAATGGGTAACAAGTTACCTTGTGATCTCCTAGACATGCAAAATATCAAACAACTTGAAAACAATTAGAACAACCTTGAGGAGATTGACTTCCCCAAGGTAAAGAAAGACACAACTAACAACAATTAAAGAAAATCAAATCAAGTTAACACCGTCCCCGGAAACGGCGCCATTTTTGGCGTCGTAGGTTTTTAAACTCGTCGTCAAAAGTTACCCAACCAAAACAATATTTATAACTTCACCAACTACTCTTAGTAAAGAGGCAAGTAAAGGTCGGATCCCAAGGGACGGGTATTGATGTAGGATTTTCAATTGTAAATGGTCGTGTCTTAGGGTGTCACAATTTGGGGTTGAGATAGGAGTTCAATTAAGACTAATCAACAATAAAAACAAAGCAAGGTAGATAAAATGAAGGTGTAAACAATTGATTAAAAGCACTAGGGTATCATGGGTCCATAGGGGAATACATGGGAGTTGATCAAACAAACATGTTCTCAAATTATAAGCAAGCAATTATTGTTGTGATGGGATCGAGTTAGTGTATATCTTACAATCCCTAAGAAGGTTTGGGTCCCGGAGCCGAATCGATTAGATTGTACAACACCTACAAGTCGACTTAATCCTTCCTATTCAACATTATGCATGGTCTAATGAGGCTCGAGTTGGTTTATGTCTTACAAGCCTTATTGAAAAGATAAGTGATGGGTAAAAAAATGCAAGGATTCATAGACTCGCATTTCATCAAACATAACATGTGCATAAGTTGAAATCACAACAAGCAAGCAAATAAATTATGTGAACATATTAGATTAAGCATGAATCATTCCCTATGTTGGTTTCCCCTAATTGCCCATTAACTCTATCTAAGGAAACTACTCACTCATGATCAAGTTTAACATGCTAACAAGGTTGTCAATCACATTAACAAGGCAAAACATGGTGAATGAATGAAAATGATTAACAATAATTAAAGCAAAGATTAAGAGAATTATACCTATGGAGATTCCAAAATAATAATGCAAAGAATAATAGAAGTACTTGATGATTGATGGAAGGTTGTCAATCTCCCAATAAACCCAAATGATCTTCTAATTACCCAAAATAAATGATGAACAATAGAGAAATTAAGGAAAGATTAAGTATTGAGATTTGTATTAAGACTAGATTAAGAGTTGATTACAAGATAAAGGAATGATTACTAATTGATTAGAACTTGATTACTAGATGATTAAGAGAGCATGCTAATCTAAGTAGTACAATGGGGTATTTATACTAAAGATTAGGTATATAAATTCGGGTTACTAAGGGCTTAAATTACTATTAAGTCCTTAAGAAAAGTTGAGAAAATGCTCTTCTCGAAGGAAATGAGCATCTCCGTTTTGATAGTCTTGCCATGATCCGAGCGGCTTGAAAACAGGCACGGGCTCTCTGGGGTACGATCCGAGCGGATTGTCAAGGGAGACGCTCGGATTTTCTCGCTTCAGGACGAGCGTCTTGGTCACGGGACGCTTGGATGGTGGTGGGGAGACGCTCGGATCCTCTGTGATCCGCTCGGATCCCTTGGCAGACAACATTTCTTCTTTTCTTCCTTCATAATCCGCGAGGATCAGTCCAGGGATGCAAGGATCCTTTCGTCATTGCCCGTTTCACTTCATTATCTACATATGCCTTCTAGTATCATATCCCCTTTGATGCTTGGTCATTAGATGCGATCAATTTAGCTCCATTTCGCCATGTAAATGCAAGGTTTGCACTCCTCTCCTACCAAGGAAACAAAACCTCAAAGAATATGCAATATGGGGAACTAAAGATAGTAAATGACCCAATTATGCACTATAAAGCATAGGAACGAGGCTAATTCGGGCACTAAATGTGCTCAAATATGAGTCACATCAGCTGTACTCTTTTTTCTTAGCCATGGTTTTGTCCCACTAGGTTTTCCATGGAAAGGTTTTAACGAGGCAGCTTGTTATGCGTGTTTGAATATTAGTGTACTCTTTTCCTTCACTAGTGTTTTTCCCACGGGGTTTTTCTAGAAAGGTTTTTAATGAGGCATCTTCTTCAGTGATGGACATCAAAGGGGGAGTGTTGTGAAATATTATGGTATAATATTATATGGATGCCAATATCTTAGAATATTCTAAAGTGTATTATCTTATGGAAACTTTACCCTCATTGTATGTGTATATATACCCTCTCATAATGGAATAATATACAGTTCTGTCTCTCTCTATATTTTCTCTAACTTCTTCTTGTCTTTATTTCACAACAAGATTTATATTTTTTAGTGAATTAACGGTAAGAAGTTTTGAAGCCTGACCTCCAAAAAGTAGGAGTTTGATGTGAATTGGAGGGAGTATCCTTTATGTTCCCCACCCCAACCCTATACTTGTACTTACCTAAATTTAATGCATGTTTCTATTTTTTTTTGAGGGAATTCTATTTCTTTTTCTAGACAACTTTTAATGTTTGTTTCTATATATAATATTTTTATAAAATCTTGATATATGAGTTGTGGCAGGGCGGGTGGCTATGTACGTATGCTTCTCTCACCGAATCAGTGTTATCCATCTTTTTACTTTCTTCTTTTTTCTACGGATATGGAAAACTAGTCCAAAATACTCCTTTCAATCCTCCTTTCAATCCACACCAAACTCCCCATTTGCTTTTGGTGGTCTTCGAGGTGACGCTTTGACTGTAGTTTTCGTCCTATAAACATAGAAATTTTCACAAAAAATATAATTTTGTGAAAGATATTTGCATAATAAAACTAAATATGTAAGTTTTATTTTTCAAAGATTTATATTTTTTAGTGAATTAACGGTTAAAATTTTTGAAGCTTGACCTCCAAAAAGTAGGAGTTTGATGTGAATTGGAGGGAGTATCCTTTATGCACCCCACCCCAACTCTATACTTGTACTTACCTAAATTTAATGCATGTTTCTATTTTTTTTTGAGGGAATTCTATTTCTTTTTCTAGACAACTTTTAATGTTTGTTTCTATATATAAGATTTTTATAAAATCTCGATATATGAGCTGTGGCAGGGCGGGTGGCTATGTACGTATGCTTCTCTCACCGAATCAGTGTTATCCATCAATTAAAATTTATTGCTATAATAGTTTCAGTATCGCTCACTGCGAGTAAAAATGTGTTAATCTATACCCGTCCTAACGGTAATGATTGTAGATACGAAGTCATAATTCTCTCATTTACCCACTACTGATTTATACCAAAACTTTAATCAATATCTTTTTTAGTAAATTTCAATTTCAATTTAATTGATGGATACTTTCAAATAGTTTTGATATTAACTCTATATGCCTAACGAGTCACCAACTATGATACATATAATGTTTGATGCTTATAAACTTTTCATCACAAGCTAAACATTTTACTTATAATCACTCAAGGTAAAATGAATATGAAGCAAACTCTTACCTTCTGTAATACCCGCCTTGTTTAAGGACCCTTTGACTGACCGTTTGACCCCAGAAGGTCATGAGAGGGGATATGCGAGAGGTTAAGGGAGCCGTGTGATTGGTTGCTCGGCCGAGTGTTGTTAACACTCGACCGAGTAGGGCTTACTCGGCCGAGTATGAGAGTACTCGACCGAGTACAGCCGGTGTTGACGCGTTATTATAAAACGCAAGTTCGTAAGTCTAATTTCATTTTCGACGGTTCCCTTTCTCTCTAACCCTAATATATCACCCACTTCTCTTTATACTCTAACCTAGCCTAGACACTAACCAAGGATGGGGATTGGTTTATATGCGGGATGTGTGAGTAAGGATGTCATCGTTGTCGACTTCGGTACATGTCTCAAGGTAAGTCGTCGTTTCGTTGGTTGTCTTTCAGTAGGTCTTTGGGGTAGTTTTATAATAGGACGTGGTTACTGCTTATAGGGTTCGTCTCGGAGTCTTGCTTGGCTAGTGTTGCATTTTCATGGATTAGCGATATGGTAGGGTTTCCCAACTCGTTTTACTGTTTAATCATTATAAGTATATGTTTGTATTGTTGTACGATTGTTTATCTGCTGATCGTTGTTGGTGTGTTCGAGTTGATGTTGGTGATGTGATGGTTGTTAATGATGTTCGTGAGGCGCGTCCTCGGCTGATTGGAGTCACTTGCGGGAGTGGCTTCACGCCCTAGTTTCACCCTCTGTGGAACCCGCCACAGGAGGGGATGTGCACATTAATGAACAGGGTTATCGCTCATTGATGAGCGGGGATTTGGTGGGGATTGGCTGCGGTCCCCCACTGGCGGTGTGGATTACCTGTTGCGATGGGTAATCCGGCAGGGCTACACACTTTAGTGTGTAGTCAGGTACTATGTGAGATCGGGAGTTGGTGGTGTGATGATCAGCAGTTGCTTTTGGTACTTGTCTTATTTTGTTTATACAATAACTGGCCCCGTTTAATTGTTTTAAAAACTATGGTGATCCATTCGGGGATGGTGAGCAGTTTGTTTAGTGGGTACAGTTGGTCTTGTTGCTTGCGGGCTTGGAAAGGAATCGAGTCACCACGCTACCGGAGTAGATGTCCTTGCCACATATGTCTAATAGTTATCATAGCTATCACGTTGTATCTTGCTACGCTGTTTGTATTGTAAAGACTTCAACTATTTTAATAAATGTTTCTTCATTGTTTATTTGATCTACTACCTCGGGCAACCGAGATGGTAACACTTTCATACATTGGGGTGATCCTTGGTAAGGCACCCCACTACCTACCTTGCCTGAATGGCCGACCCGTTCCTAGTGCTAGTGCTATGTTGATCAATGATGTTCAACATGTGTCCTTCCGCATGTTTCTTAGGATGATGACTTGCCTTTTGTTTGCAAAGGATGATGTGAGTAAGCTGAATTCTCATGAGGTCATGTTGTTGATGTCTTACCTTAACATTCGTCGGGGTAAGCCTTTTTACTATAGTGCTCTGGGGGTAGTATGCTCTAGTTTGGACCATACGGCACGGTCTCCGAACCGTCACATTTCTTGTGGGGACATAGTGACCCGTTTGGCTCAGAGGCTAACTGACTTTGAGGCTCCGCCTCCATCGGGGGATGAGTTATTTGAGATCGTACCTACGATGAACGCAAAGTATTGGTTTAACAACAGATGTCTTAGGAAGTTAGAGGATGGGTCATATGCTTGGAGGGTGAGAGGATCTTCGTGGATGGTGCTCCCTGATCCTGAGCACCTACCCGTGATAGACCATTTGGCTGAGTATGACCCGGGGAGTGGTTGACTTAGACCTGACCCTCCGTCCTACTTGATCGACTCCACCATTCTCCTACACCTACCCGAGCCTACCATATTGTCAGAAAGGCAGTCGCTTCCTCCGCCACCACGTGAGCGCCGTAGACGGAGAGCGTCTAGGGTGGACGAGGTTGAGCCTGAGCCTTCTTACTCCACACCGAGCTTCTACCCACAGCAGTACTCGCCCTACCCCACCGTCCATGACCCCAGGATGTAGGTTAGTGACTTGAATGAGCGGATCTCCACTACCTTGGTGCTCCGGAACATGCATGAGATGGCCCTCAACCAGGGCATAGGTACACAACTGGCACATCCCGTTTGGTAGAGGGGACTCGGGCTGGATACGGGAGTCTTTAATAGTTACAACATGGACCATGGCTTTTGGAGACCACCATAGGAGACAGAGTTTGGCTTGTTGGAGCTTGTGTCCTCCACAAATTAGTGTGATAACATTTATAAATCTCTTATAGGTTCACAAGGGTATACTTCGTATTTTATCAGTTTATTAACGATTACTTAATAACGGTTGGCTTGCTAGAAAGTTTGACGTTATTATCATACTGATGGCGGTGATCAACTGGTCCCTAAAAGTCACACCTAAAGGATGTGTTTGAGAGATGTGATTGTATGAAAATATAATCACATTGATGCCTGACTAAAAGGTTAGTCCAAGTATTTGACTAAACAGTTAGTCAATGTGTTGATGAGACGATTATTTAATAAAATTAAATAATATTAGCTGAGACAAATTAACTGTCAATTCGTAAATTGAATATAATATGTTATATTTAATTAATGTATATAATGTTAGCTTGAACGAATTAAGATGTTAATTCGTAATTAAACGTAATCGGTTATATTTAATTAGCTAATTATAAATATGCGATATTTATAGTTAAAGTATATATTATACATGATTGTCATTATAAATTATTACAGACCGGTATTAATAAATCGACTGCAAGCTGTTGTGTGTAGACTTATTAATACGGAATAAAATAAATGACAATTTATAATAATACACATTTTTATACATTTCAGATAACAACTTAAAATAAGGAGATTTTTCTCCTTATTTGTTGTTGGAGCCACTCGGTCAAACCGAGTAAAAAGGGAAGAAAAAAATCTCCCTTTTTCCTTCTCTTATTTCGGTTATAATAAGGAGAAAGGGGATTTATTTTCTAACCTAATTCTTAACCTAATATTCTCTCATCAAAAATCACACAAAAACCCTAAATTAATTAGTGAATTTGGGGATCGATTTTAGCAAGAACAAAAGGGCATTTCTCATATCATCTTTGGTGCAACGATTAGGCGAATATCAATTTTGATATTGTTCTTAGGCCATATTTGCAAGGACCAAAGGTTGATTCTTAATCCCTATTCTATTTTGTTTATGCAATTCATTTATGACTAGTTTTCATAGATTATAATTTCGTTATAATCCGTAATTTCTTAAAGGAAGTATACCGATATTTCCTACAAGTGGTATCAGAGCCAAGGCCACGAAATTATTTTTGATGATTTTCATAAATGTTGTAAACAAAAAAAAAAAACATAAAGGGTTTCGAAAAAAAAATTAGGGTTCGGCCGTTTAAAAAAAAAATTTTTTTTTGTCGAATAATTTTTTTTCCAGCCGTGTTTATGTTCTTGTTTTGATGTTTTTTTGTTCCATTTAGATTTATTCATATTATTGTTTTAATAGGTTAAGATGATAATATAATAAATTCGTAGATGTTTTGATTTAATTAGCATTAAATTGAAATGTAAATGGAATTGTTTTGATTAATGACGATTTTTGTTTTTGCTATATAGTTTTTTGGCATACATGAGATTAAATTGTTATTTAAGAATCATGTATCATTAATTCATATTGGATTAATTCATATTGTTGATGATTATGCCATTCTTGTTCTAATAGCAACTATAACCAAATATCTTCATCTTAATGTTTTTGTTTTGATAAAAAAAAAGAGGGGCTGTTTTTGTTTTGTTTTTTTTTTTTTTCAGCCGAGAAGAAAAAGAAAAAAAAAATTGGTTTTTCGTTTTTTTGTATATGCCGAGGGCATTTGAAAAAAAAGGGGATTTTATGTTTTTTTTGTAAATGCCGTGAGCAAAAGAGAAAAAAAAAACTGTTTTTTTATTTTCCTGTTTTGCCGAGACCAAAAAAAAAAAAAACAATTTCTGTTTTTGTTTTTTGTTAGTTTTTGGCCAATATTGATTATACATTAAATTTATAATGTATGATTAATTGTTGTGAAGAGGCTCACAAATCAAGATACCTAATTATTTTAAAGAGGTTTAAAATAATGTGAGATTAATTCATATTATAGGTCAATGTGAATTAAGATTGAAATTAATGTGAGTAATTGAGGAATTGTCACTTAATTTGATCAATTAAATAGGTGGTTTGGATAAATTAATCTACATAATTAAGGAATTATGTCTTGAATGTTTAATTTTTAGTTGATGCATTTTTATTTTAGTTGAATGAATTGTTGAATGGATTTATTTACGTATTTTTGCAATAGGTTGTAATTTGTAATAACTAGTGTGGCCTTAGTTAAATTATGTTTTCGTAATGATGGAAACATAATTTTTAATGTAATTTTGAGATCTCGTATCTCCTTTTGGTTTTCTTTAAGTATTACGGTTTTGAAAGTAGAATGTAAATAGGTTTATTTTGTAATTTATTAATTGTAATTTTGAGAAGACTAAAGGTGGAGATTGGATTGCTCACTCCCGCTACATGGACCAAGATGGAACATCAAGACAAGCTTCTCGGGTCCAAGGATGGATTCCAAAGTTGTATTTTTGTTCATTTTGGTAGATAGGCCACACTAGGACTTTATTTTGTTTTACGTTTTTCATTCTCGTTTTTTTTTTCATTCACATGATAGTTAGTGCAGCATTTTCCGCCTAAACCAAACCACCTACTACTGCTAAAATGCATGAAAATTGACTCATATAGGTTGAATGTTAGTTTTCATGGACATACAGATGTCACATATTTATTAAGCCATCACCTTAGTTTATTCATTCACGCATGCTAGATATTAGTTCACTTAAAATGAATTAAAATAAAGTTGATGGGATCTTCCTCTAAAACGGAAATTGAGACTAGTCTTTATAAGGGCAAACAACTATGAATCCCTTCTTCGTCGGTAGGCATATAGGACCTTACTCTCCATATGACCCCTTCTACGTTGGGTAAGTAGTTTGTGTTGACTTAGTTTACCTCAACATTATAATCCGAAGAGTTTCTCGTGATTATGATGGACTAAAGATAGAATTTACAGAAATTTATCGACCAAGAATTCTAACAGTAGAATTAGCCAAAAGGTTGGCTTATCAATTTACAGATAATTGAGTCTTGGAATCATTTATATAATTCTTGAGGGAGGTCAATTGTATAAATGCTTGAGTCTTCGCGTTATAACAGTATTGCATTAGACTTAAATCATAACGATGAGTATGCTTATTATATTCTTCTTCTTTTCGCAGTGTAGAATACGTTTTATTTTGATAACACTGTTATAACAAATGGCTGGAAATAATGAAATCCCAATGCCAAGTGCGACACTTGGACGCGAGTCCTGGCTAAAAGCTTTCATGGACCACATGAATCAGTTCACACGTCTGAAAAATGACGGGTCCAACTTTGCGGACTGGGAGGCATCATTGCGGAATGCTGCCATTGCTGACGGTAAGCTTAAGTTCTTAACTGAGCCAATACCGGTAAACCCAGGCCCCAATGCAGGAGTTAACGAGTCACTTGATTATAGTGACTTCGTCATGGAAGCGGGTGCGATAAAGAACGTACTCATCTTTGCAATGGAAACCAATTTGCAAAGACACTTCATTGCCCAAGGTGCAAACAAGATTTTCACCACGCTCACTAACGAGTTCTCAAAAGCACCGAGAATCGTTACTTATGAGCATACCTGTCGCTTCTTTGATGTGAAACTTCAGAAGGGCCAACCGGTTAGCCCACACATTCTTAACATGATTGAAAATGTCGAGAAATTGGAGGCACTTGATTGGAAAATCAGTGAGAGCATAATCATTGACCGTATGTTTCATTCACTTCATGATGGTTTTGTCCTTTTCAGGGCAAATTACTACATGAATGACATGAAGAAAAGTCCTCATGAGCTACACTCACTTCTCGTACAGACCGAGAAGGATATGAAATTGAGTGGGAGCATGAAGCAAGATGTTCTCATGATTTCCAACAAGAATAAGGGTAAGGGCAAAGCTCCGGCGACCTAAGCGTAGGTAAGCCAAAGTTTAAGAAGCCAGGAAACGGTAAGAGTGGGCCTGGTGAGACTAGTGGCTCACAAGGCAAGGCAAAGAGCAAGGGCGGTGACATTGAGTGCCACCATTGTCACAAAACAGGACATTGGAGGAGGAACTGTCCCGTGTACCGTGAGGACATAAAAGCAGGCCGCGTCACTCCTGTTGGTATGTCATCTTATATTCATATGATTGAGATTAACCATGCAAGTTTGAAAACTTGGGTACTTGATCTTGGTTGTGGTTCTCATATGTGTAATCATTTGCAGGGCCTAAAAAACATCACACCTCTCGGAAAGGGTGATGTGGACCTGCGAGTCGGGAATGGAGCTAGAGTTGCTGCAGTCTCAAAGGGAACATACGTAATCCAACTCCCTAGTGGTTTTGAGTTATATTTATATAACTGTTACTATGTACCCAGTTTGTCTAAGAACATTATTTCTGTTTCCGTACTTGATAAAGACGGTTTTTCATTTTCAATAAAGGATAATAGCTGTATTTTCTCTTTCAATGAAATGATTTATGGCAAAGCAGTTTCCATGAATGGAATTTACATCTTAGATCAAACTACAGATATATTACACGTGAATAATAAGAAATTAAAGGTTGGTGACAAAGATCAAACCTATCTATGGCATTGTCGAATGGGACACATAAATGAAAAACGTGTAAAGAAACTCGTCGAGAATGGGACTTCCCGCATTCGATTTTTCTACATTTGGCACGTGTGAATCATGTCTTATCGGCAAAATGACTCGATTTTCCTTCAAAGGTGTTGGAATGCGCGCTAGTGACCTATTAGGACTCATACATACTGACGTATGTGGACCTATGTCAATTACCGCTAGAGATGGCTATAGATATTTTATCACTTTCACGGACGATTTGAGTAGATACAGATATGTCTACTTAATGAAGCATAAAAGTGAGTCCTTTGAGAAATTCAAGGAATACCAGAACAAGGTTGAGAACCAACTGGGAAGAAAGGTTAAAGCACTCCATTCAGATCGGGGTGGCGAATATCTTTCAAATGAGTTTGATAACCACCTTAAAGACTGTGGAATCGTTTTACAGTTAACTCCACCTGGAACACCTCAATTAAATGGTGTGTCCGAACGGAGAAATCGAACATTACTTGATATGGTTCAATCCATGATGAGTCACACGGTAGTACCTGATTCATTATGGGGCTTTGCTCTTTTGTCAGCTGCTCTTATACTTAACTGAAGTCCGACTAAAGCTATCGACAAGACTCCATATGAAATATGGAAGGGAACGGTCCCTAACTTGTCCTTTATTCGGGTTTGGGGCTGCGAGGCTTATGTCAAGTGGAGACACGAGGATAAGCTCGGCCCGCGATCGGTCAAGACATACTTTATTGGTTATACAAAAGGAACGTTTGGTCATTACTTCTATTCGCCTACCGAACATCGAGTTTTTGTTGCGGCTAGTGCGACGTTCTTAGAGAAAGAATTTCTCGAGAACAAGTCAAGTAATAGAACCTTCGAGCTGTCAGAGATTCCAGAACCAACAACCGAGGAGCAGATGGAGGAAGTTGTTCCTTCAACTGATGATACGGTTAACATTCCTTAGGAACCTAGGAGGTCGGGTAGAGTCTCTAATCCTCCGGACAGATACATTGGTATGGTCGAGGAGAATGACATTTTGCTCCTAGAGAGTAATGAACCCGCTACCTATAAAGGTGCCATGACCTGTTCCGACTCAAAGCTATGGCTTGAAGCCATGCAATCCGAGATGGACTCCATGTATGAGAATAACGTATGGGATCTTGTTGATTTACCTAATAAGGTAAAACCTCTACAGTGCAAATGGCTTTACAAAATAAAGCGTTCTGTAGACGGGCAACCAGATACCTATAAGGCACGACTAGTGGCAAAAGGTTTCACTCAAGTACACGGATTGCATTATGATGAAATTTTTGCACCCGTAGTTATCCTGCGTTCCATTCGGATTATCTTAACGATTGCCGCTTTTCATGACTATGAAATTTGGCAAATGGATGTGAAAACCGCCTTCTTAAACGGTTATTTGGAGGAAGAGTTGTACATGGTGCAACCCGAAGGTTTCATAGATCCTGAAAATCCTAAGAAAGTGTGCAAGCTTAAGCGTTCCATTTATGGACTTAAGCAAGCTTCTCGGAGTTGGAATCATCGTTTCGACCAGGTGATAAAAGAGTATGGTTTCACTCGATCGGTCGAGGAACCATGCTTATATATCAAGTCGAGTGGGAGCAAGATTGTATTCTTGATATTGTATGTCGATGACATACTCTTGATTGGGTATGACATTCCTCTCTTATCTTCAGTTAAAGGATGGTTGAAGAAACATTTCCAGATGAAAGATCTGGGTGAGGCACAACGCATATTGGGAATCCGTATCTACCGAGATAGATCACGACGGACGTTATCACTGAGTCAGGAGTCTTATTTGGATAAGATTCTTGAAAGGTTCAGCATGACCAACTCCAAGAAGGGGAACCTTCCAATGACGTCTGGGATGCAGTTGAGCAAGTCTCAGTCACCCACGATTCCTGAAGGGATTGAGCGCATGAGTCGTGTTCCTTATGCATCAGCTATAGGATCAATCATGTATGCCATGATATGCACACGTCCAGACGTGGCATATGCATTGAGTATGACGAGTCGGTACCAAAAGAATCCAGGTGAAACACACTGGATAGCTGTTAAAAACATCCTTAAGTACCTACGGAGGACTAAGGATAGGGTATTGACTTATGGAGGAGATACTAAGCTATGCGCAATCTCGATTCGCAGATGCTAGCTTCCAAACGGACCGAGATGACTCAAAATCTCGGTCGGGTTCGTCTTACTCTTAATGGTTTGCGGTCGGTGGAAGAGTTCCAAACAGAGTGTTGTAGCAGATTCTACTACTGAATCCGAGTACTATGCCGCTTCGGAAGCAGCAAAGGAAGCTATATGGATGCGTCAATTCTTACAAGGACTTACGATAGTTCCTAGTTCGAATGACCCGATCACTATCTATTGTGACAATAGAGGTGCCATCTTCCAGGCTAAGGAGCCTAAGTCTAGCAACAAGTCTAGACATGTACATCGGAAGGCTCACCTAATTCGTGATTACGTCGAGCAAGAGGAGATAGTGATTGACAAGATAGCTTCGGATGACAACATCGCGGATCCTCTCACTAAACCGTTGAATTATGATAAGCATGAAGGGCACGTTATTTCCATGGGAATTAAACGTGTTCCTGAGTTGTAGTAGTTGATTATGGATTCGATACATTATCTTTTTTATATACTATTTATAACTTCATCGTTTTATTTCATATTTTGTTTTTCATGTGGATTGTACCGACAACATTGAACGCCACAAAGTGAACTGAATTACATTATATTTGTTTTGGTCCGTAATCGCCTACATGAGCTGATAACTCTGGCTATTATATTGTGCAGTCGATTGATGGTGGGTTCAACGAGCCATAAGTCAAACAGTTGGCTGATCGATCATAGATACGAGTTATAACGATATCTCGTAGGACAAAAATTGTGACAAAGTAATGGAGTCCTAAATGTTTAAAAACATTCGGTGCCAGGTCGTGGATTGGACGTCCATTGTGTTCCTAGAGTCGATTCTTTTGACCATCGACTGTCTCTTGAGATTAAGGTTGTTTTTGGGTGACTTTGGTTTCTTTCTCATGGTCTGCCGTAACAGGAGGCTAAGCAGATTTTTTCTGGGTCATTTCATATTGTGCTTATATCTGCAGGATTCGAGTTGAGGAAAATATCCAACCTTTATCAGGTTTAGTTATTTCTCAGGGCCACTCGAGGAGTTGTAACTGAAATGCATGGCCATGCTCGAATGATGATTCGTTTATCAGTTAAGTTACTCTCTAGTCGGGGAAACCACTCTTGATATTGATCACTTGTAAAATACGACCTTTGTGAATACGGATTTTGCAAATTGTTTTACATTGAGTGTGAGAAATTTTAGGATATGAGAATCGGTTATCGCACATACACTTGTGAGGACAAGTGGGAGTTTGTTGGAGCTTGTGTCCTCCACAAATTAGTGTGATAACATTTATAAATCTCTTATAGGTTCCCAAGGGTATACTTCGTATTTTATCAGTTGATTAACGATTACTTAATAACGGTTGGCTTGCTAGAAAGTTTGACGTTATTATCATACTGATGGCGGTGATCAACTGGTCCCTAAAAGTCACACCTGAAGGATGTGTTTGAGAGATGTGATTGTATGAAAATATAATCACATTGATGCCTGACTAAAAGGTTAGTCCAAGTATTTGACTAAACAGTTAGTCAATGTGTTGATGAGACGATTATTTAATACAATTAAATAATATTAGCTGAGACGAATTAACTGTCAATTCGTAAATTGAATATAATATGTTATATTTAATTAATGTATATAATGTTAGCTTGAACGAATTAAGATGTTAATTCGTAATTAAACGTAATCGGTTATATTTAATTAGCTAATTATAAATATGCGATATTTATAGTTAAAGTATATATTATACATGATTGTCATTATAAATTATTACAGACCGGTATTAATAAATCGACTGCAAGCTGTTGTGTGTAGAATTATTAATACGGAATAAAATAAATGACAATTTATAATAATACACATTTTTATACATTTCAGATAACAACTTAAAATAAGGAGATTTTTCTCCTTATTTGTTGTTGGAGCCACTCGGTCAAACCGAGTAAAAAGGGAAGAAAAAATCTCCCTTTTTCCTTCTCTTATTTCGGTTATAATAAGGAGAAAGGGGATTTATTTTCTAACCTAATTCTTAACCTAATATTCTCTCATCAAAAATCACACAAAAACCCTAAATTAATTAGTGAATTTGGGGATCGATTCTAGCAAGAACAAAAGGGCATTTCTCATATCATCTTGGGTGCAACGATTAAGCGAATATCAATTTTGATATTGTTCTTAGGCCATATTTGCAAGGACCAAAGGTTGATTCTTAATCCCTATTCTATTTTGTTTATGCAATTCATTTATGACTAGTTTTCATAGATTATAATTTCGTTATAATCCGTAATTTCTTAAAGGAAGTATACCGATATTTCCTACAAAGCTGCCTCGCGGGACCGTGGGGAGCCAACTACGGCAGTCAGCTAGGAGGTGGAGGCTACTCAGCTGGAGCCTTTCAGGGAGCAGGTACATCCGGCACAGTTGGTGGTGAGGAGATGGAGAAGGGTCCAGATATGTGATTTCTGTTGTACCTTTGGATTTGTTTTGGTTTGTTGTTGGATACTTATCGTTCTTTATCGTACTCTTTTCTTTTGGATGGTTGTAACTGGTTATAAGGCCGCTACTTGCTTGCACGTACAATGTTTGTGATCTTCAGACATACACTATTAGTTGGTGATGGAGTATAATGATGATTGCTTCCTGACCTTGAAACTCGACCGAGTAAAATGGCATACTCGGCCGAGTAACGCTTACTCGACCGAGTACCCCTATATACTCGGCCGAGTACCCGGAAAATGCGTTAATTGAATTGTTATAAACTTAGATGGATAACTCGTTTGATACGTGTATGTTTCAATACCTTGGTAATATGTTCGGACTTTATGGGATGCGTCTTGCGTATATGATTGCGATGTATGTTTGAAATTGAAGTGCGCCGATAATAGTTATATGTGATGGGGTTACGGGTATTAGCGGTAAGCACAGTTGAGAAACGGCAATGGCGTTTTCATACCTCTCACATTTCTCTAATATGTAGTGTGTCTTGCCTTCTGATTTGCATATATAAGGTGATTGTATACATATGTGTGGATGTGTCGTACTTGCTTTGTAGTAGTGTATATGTTCCGTAATTATTGTTGTCATCTTGTCTTTCGTTGACTTTGGTGGATGGTAGACTGAACTTCGGGGACGAAGTTCCTTTTTAGGGGTAGATAACACCGCGACAAAAGATAAAAGAAAGAAAAAAGTTCGAAGGATTTGACAAAGTTTCGCTACGCTTCACCTTTCCTTCTATGTCCTATCTTTATTTAACTTCCGAGTTATGGGTTGCCACAAACTTACAAACTTGTGGTTACGTACTTCTCTAGGTAGTTGTACACAGTAAAGGTTAGTGATGCTTATGGTCGTTGAAGTCTTACCTAGAATGTCTTATTTGTCGTCTTGTGTGTCTTAAACCTGATGTGTCTTAAACTTTGGAGGTGGTATTCGTCGTAGTGAAGTGTTAAGTTTGCCTTAGGTGTTACCGCGACATTGGGAGGTGTGAGATGAACTTCGAGGATGAAGTTCCTTTTAAGGAGGGAAGACTGTAATACTCGCCCTGTTTAAGGACCCTTTGACCGACCGTTTGACCCCATAAGGTCATGAGAGGGGTTAGGCGAGAGGTTAAGGGAGCTGTGTGATTGGTTGCTCGACCTAGCCGGGGCTACTCGGCCGAGTGTTGTTAACACTCGACCGAGTAGGGCTTACTCGGCCGAGTATGAGAGTACTCGACCGAGTACAACCGCTGTTGACGCGTTATTAGAAAACGCAAGTTCGTACGTCTAATTTCATTTTCGACGGTTCCCTTTCTCTCTAACCCTAATATATCTCTCTCTCATCTATCATCCACTTCTCCTTATACTCTCACCTAGCCTAGACACTAACCAAGGATGGGGATTGGTTTATATGCGGGATGTGCGAGTAAGGATGTCATCGTTGTCGACTTCGGTACATGTCTCAAGGTAAGTCGCCGTTTCGTTGGTTGTCTTTCAGTAGATCTTTGGGGTAGTTTTGTAATAGAACGTGTTTAATGCTTTTAGGGTTCGTCTCGGAATCTTGCTTGGCTAGTGTTGCATTTTCATGGATTAGCGATAAGGTACGGTTTCCCTACTCGGTTTACTGTTTAATCATTATAAGTATATGTTTGTATTGTTGTACGATTGTTTATCTGCTGATCATTGTTGGTGTGTTGGAGTTGATGTTGGTGATGTGATGGTTGTTGATGATGTTCGCGAGGCGCATCCTCGGCTGAGTGGAGTCACTTGCGGGAGTGGTTTCATGCCCTAGTTTAGCCCTCTGTGGAACCCGCCACAGGAGGGGATGTGCACATTAATGAACAGGGTTATCGCTTGTTGATGAGAGGGGATTTGGTGGGGATTGGCTGCGGTCCCCCCACTGGCGGTATGGATTACCTGTTGCGATGGGTAATCTGGCAGGGCTACACACTTTAGTGTGTAGTCAGTTACTATGTGAGATCGGGAGTTGGAGGTGTGAGGATTAGCAGTTGCTTTTGGTACTTGTCTTATTTTGTTTATACAGTAACTGACCTCGTTTAATTGTTTTAAAAACTGTGGTGATCCATTCGGGGATGGTGAGCAGTTTGTTTAGCGGGTACAGTTGGTCTTGTTGCTTGCGGGCTTGGAAGGGAATCGAGTCACCACGCTACCGGAGTAGATGTCCTTGCCACATATGTCTAATAGTTATCATAGCTATCACGTTGTATCTTGCTTCGTTGTTTGTATTGTAAAGACTTCAACTATTTTAATAAATGTTTCTTCATTGTTTATTTGATCTACTACCTCGGGCAACCGAGATGGTAACACTTTCATACACTGGAGTGATCCTTGGTAAGGCACCCCACTACCTACCTTGCCTGACTGGCCGACCCGTTCCTAGTGCTAGGGCTATGTTGATCAATGACGTTCAACATGTGTCCTTCCGCATGTTTCTTAGGATGATGACTTGCCTTTTGTTTGCAAGGGATGATGTGAGTAAGCTGAATTCTCATGAGGTCATGTTGTTGATGTCTTACCTTAACATTCGTCGGGGTAAGCCTTTTTACTATTGTGCCCCGGGGGTAGTATGCTCTAGTTTGGACCATATGGCACGGTCTTCGAACCGTCACATTTCTTGTGGGGCCATTGTGACCCATTTGGCTAAGAGGCTAATAGACTTTGAGGCTCCGCCTCCATCGGGGGATGAGTTATTTGAGACCGTACCTACGATGAACGCAAAGTATTAGTGTAACAGCAGATGTCTTAGGAAGTTAGAGGATGGGTCATATGCTTGGAGGGTGATAGGATCTTCGTGGATGGTGCTTCCTGATCCTGAGCACCTACCCGTGATAGACCATTTGGTGAGTATGACCCGGGGAGTGGTGGACTTAGACCTGACCCTTCGTCCTACTTAATCGACTCCACCATTCTCCTACACCTACCCGAGCCTACCATAGTGTCAGAAAGGCAGTCGCTTCCTCCCCCACCACGTGAGCGCCGTAGAGGGAGAGCGTCTAGGGTGGACGAGGTTGAGCCTGAGCCCTCTTCCTCCGCACCGAGCTTCTACCCACAGCAGTACTCGCCCTAGCCCACCGTCCATGACCCTAGGATGCAGGTTAGTGACTTGACTGAGCGGATCTCCACTACCTTGGTGCTCCGGAACATGCATGAGATGGCCCTCAACCAGGGCATAGGTACATAACTGGCACAACCCGTTTGGTGGAGGGGACTCAGGGTGGATACGGGAGTCTTCCCTAGTTACAACATGGACCTTGGCTTTTGGAGACCACCATAGGAGACAGAGTTTGTGATGTGACCATAATTAGCGCATATTTAGCCCCCGAATTAGCCTTGTTCCCATGCTTTTTAGTGCATATTTGGGTCATTTATTATCTTTAGTTCTTTGTTTTGCATATTCTTTGAGATTTTGATCCCTTGGTAGGAAAGGAGTAAGAATCTTGCATTTTCATGGCAAAACGAGACTAAATTGATCGAATCCAATGACCAAACATCAAGGAGAGACAAGATTAGAAGGCCTTTGTACATATTATAGTAGATGAGCAATGTTGAGAAAGGATCCTTGAGTCCCCAAGGAAATCCCCAAGGAATTTATGAAGAAAAGGGAAGAAAAGAAGAAGAAATGTTGCTGAGGTACAATCCGTGCGGATTGTCTACAATCCGGCCGTCCTCCACAAGCACGATCCGTGCGTTTTCCTTCAAAGACGCTCGGGTTAGCAGCCGCCACAATCCGCCCGGATTCCCCTGAAGCCGCCCGTGTTCCACCACCAGAATCTGCCTGTCCCGACTCCAAAACGCACGGATTCCTGTACAGCGCAATTTCGTCTTCTCCAAGCTACAAAGAAAGAAGCCCTTCCTTCGAAAAATACCGGCTCCTCCCTGCTCAATCTAAAAAGTGTAATTACTAGTTTAGCCCTTAGTTAACCCTAATGCATCCCCCTAATTTCCACTATAAATACCCCATTAGTCTAATTAGAAGAGTATGTTCTTCTTATCAATTCTTAGAGTAGTTAATATCAATCAAATCTCTCTTTAGTTTTGTAATCAACAATTAATCAAGTTTTAATACAAGTTTTATTTCCTTAATCTCTCTTTTGTTCATCCTTTATTTTGGGTAATTGAAGATTATTTGGGTTATTATTGGGCGATTGACAACCTCTAAATCAAGCATCAAGTACTTCTTTTATCTTTGCTTTATTATTGGAATCATTAATAGGTATAATCCTCTTAATCCCTTTTTAATTATTGTTAATTACTTTCATTTGTTCATCATGTTTCATTTTGTTGGTATGATTGACAACCTTGCTAGCATGATCAACATGATAATGAGTGAGTAGTCTCTTAGCTAGGGTTAATGGGTGATTAGGGGAAACCAACATGGGGAATGATTCATGCTTAAATTAATATGCTTTCATGTTTTATTTGCTTGCTTGTTTTGATCTCAACTCATGCACATGTTATGTTTGATGAAATGCGAGCCTATGAATCCTTGCATTTTTTACCCATCACCTATCTTTTCAATGAGACTTGTAAGACATAAACCAACTCGAGTCTCATTAGACCATGCATGTTGTTGAGTAGGGAAGATTAAGTCGACTTGTAGGTGTTGTACAATCTAATCGATTCGGCTCCGGGACCCAAACTTTCCTAGGATTGTAAGATATAACCCAACTCAATCCATCACAACAATAATTGCTTGCTTATAATTTGAGAACATATTTGTATGATCAATTCCCATGATTCCCCTATGACCCCATGACACCCTAGTGTTTTTTATCAATTGTTTACACCCCTTTTAATTCATCTTGCTTGTTTATTTCCATTGCTATTTTAGTTAGTGACCTTCTACATCAACCCAAATTGTGACACCCCTAAGACACCACTAGTTTCAATAGAAATCTCATCTCAACTCCTGTCCCTTGGGGGATCCGACCTTTACTTGCCTCTTTACTAATTGTAGAGTTGTTTGTGAAGCTATAAATTGTGTTTTGATTCGGACGTGACCCAACGACAACATCTATTGTGAACACGAAACGGACCGATCAGTTTGGCTGCCTCGCGGGACCGTGGGGAGCCAACTACTGCAGTCAACTAGGCGATGGAGGCTACTCAACTGGAGCCTTTCAGGGAGCAGGTACATCAGGAGCAGGTACATCCGGCACATGTGGTGGTGAGGAGATGGAGGAGGGTCCAGCTATGTGAATTCAGTTGTACCTTTGGATTTTTTTTCGGTTTGTTGTTGGATACTTATCGTTCTTTATCGTACTCTTTTCTTTTGGATGGTTGTAACTGGCTATAAGGCCGCTACTTGCTTACACGTACTATGTTTGTGATCTTCAGACATACAATATTAGTTGGGGATGGAGTATAATGATGATTGCTTCCTGACCTTGAAACCCGACCGAGTAAAATGGCATACTCGGCCGAGTAACGCTTACTCGACCGAGTACCCGGAAAATGCGTTAATTGAATTGTTATAAACTTAAATGTATAACTCGTTTGATACGTGTATGTTTCAATACCTTGGTAATATGTTCAGAATTTATGGGACGCGTCTTGCGTATATGATTGCGATGTATGTTTGAAATTGAAGTGCGCCGATAATAGTTATATGTGATGGGGTTACAGGTATTAGCGGTAAGCACAGTTGAGAAACGACAATGGCGTTTTCATTACTCTCACATTTCTCTAATATGTAGTGTGTCTTGCCTTCTTATTTGCATATATAAGGTGATTGTTTACATATGTGTGGATGTGTCGTACTTGCTTTGTAGTAGTGTATATGTTCCGTAATTATTGTTGTCATCTTGTCTTTCGTTGACTTGGATGGATGGTAGACTGAACTTCGGGGACGAAATTCCTTTTTAGGGGTAGATAACACCGCGACAAAAGATAAAAGAAAGATAAAAGTTCGAAGGATTTGACAAAGTTTCGCTACGCTTCACCTTTCCTTCTATGTCCTATCTTTATTTAACTTCTGAGTTATGGGTTGCCACAAACTTACAAACTTGTGGTTACGTAATTCTCTAGGTAGTTGTACACAGTAACAATTAGTGATGCTTATGGTCGTTGAAGTCTTGCCTAGAATGTCTTATGTGTCGTCTTGTGTGTCTTAAACCTGATGTGTCTTAAACTTTGGAGGTGGTATTCGTCGTAGTGAAGTGTTAAGTTTGCCTTAGGTGTTACCGCGGCGTTGGGAGGTGTGAGATGAACTTAGAGGATGAAGTTCCTTTTAAGGGGGGAAGACTGTAATACCCGCCCTGTTTAAGGACCCTTTGACCGACCGTTTGACCCCATAAGGTCATGGAAGGGGATATGCGAGAGGTTAAGGGAGCTGTGTGATTGGTTGCTCGACCTAGCCGGGGCTACTCTGCCGAGTGTTGTTAACACTCGACCGAGTAGGGCTTACTCGGCCGAGTATGAGAGTACTCGACCGAGTACAGCCGTTGTTGACGCGTTATTAGAAAACGCAAGTTCGTAAGTCTAATTTCATTTTCGACGGTTCCCTTTCTCTCTAACCCTAATATATATATCTCTCATCTATCACCCACTTCTCCTTATACTCTCACCTAGCCTAGACACTAACCAAGGATGGGGATTGGTTTATATGCGGGATGTGCAAGTAAGGATGTCATCGTTGTCGACTTCGGTACATGTCTCAAGGTAAGTCGCCGTTTCATTGGTTGTCTTTTAGTAGGTCTTTGGGGTAGTTTTGTAATAGGACGTGGTTAATGCTTGTAGGGTTTGTCTCGGAGTCTTGCCTGGCTAGTGTTGCATTTTCATGGATTAACGATAAGGTAGGGTTTCCCTACTCGGTTTACTGTTTAATCATTATAAGTATATGTTTGTATTATTGTACGATTGTTTATCTGCTGATCGTTGTTGGTGTGTTGGAGTTGATGTTGGTGATGTGATGGTTGTTGATGATGTTCGCGAGGCGCGTCCTCGGCTGAGTGGAGTCACTTGCGGGAGTGGCTTCACGCCCTAGTTTCGCCCTCTGTGGAACCCGCCACAGGAGGGCATGTGCACATTAATGAACAGGGTTATCGCTCGTTGATGAGCGGGGATTGGTTGCGGTCCCCCACTGGCGGTATGGATTACCTGTTACGATGGGTAATCTGGCAGGGCTACACACTTTAGTGTGTAGTCAGTTACTATGCGAGATCGGGAGTTGGAGGTGTGAGGATCAGCAGTTGCTTTTGTTGCTTGTCTTATTTTGTTTATACAGTAAATGACTCCGTTTAATTGTTTTAAAAACTGTGGTGATCCATTCGGGGATGGTGAGCAGTTTGTTTAGCGGGTACAGTTGGTCTTGTTGCTTGCGGGCTTGGAAGGGAATCGAGTCACCACGCTACCGGAGTAGATGTCTGATGTGACCATAATTAGCGCACATTTAGTCCCCTAATTGAGCCTATTTTGCATACTATTATATCATTCTATGGCCATTTTATCCGTCAAAACCTTCCTATTTGCTTTTCTATCGCATTTCATATGTTTTGTAGAAAAGAAGATAATAAGGCGGAAATTCCCGTCTTTTGTGCATATTTGGAAGCCATTTGATGATATTAGATGGACTAGTATGAAGAGGAGGCAAGAATGATGACCAATGATGTAGAAATAAAGAGTATAAAGAAGGGTCATAAGGTTTAAAGCAAGGAGGAAAATCAAGGAAGGCATTGCATGAAGAAATCGCTCAAAAACCGAACCAAGGGTTGCTCCTTTGGCTCTGAAAATATGCTAGATGGAACGGCGTCGAAAAAACAAGCGATCTAGGCTTTTGAATCACTCCAATAGGAGTCCGGATGAGGAAATAACGTCCGTTTTACAATCGGAGCTCAAGATACAGCTCAACCCGCTCGGGTCAAATTCAACCCGCTCGGGTTGAAGCCCAGGACGCCCATATTTCGCTCGGGACGAGCGGATTCCTGGACAGGAAACTTTCCCTTGCTACGTGAACCACAATCCGAGCGGATTCTCCCAAATCCGCCCGGATTGCATCTCCCAAATCCGCCCGGATTGCATTTTCAGAATCCGCCCGGATAAACCTTAATCCGCCCGGATTCGAACCCAGCGCATTTTCGTCTTCTTCAAGCCTCAAAGAAAGACGCCCTTCCCTCAAGAAATACCGGAGTCTCCTTGCCCAACTTAAAAAAGTGTAATTACTAGTTTAGCCCTTAGTTAACCTAATGCATCCCACCTAATTTCCACTATAAATACCCCATCTTTGTAATTAATCAAGCATGTTGTTTTTGGGTAGAAAATCCTTCTTTAGATTAGATTAGGAGTAGATTAGAATAGATTACTCTTTAATCTTTCCACAAATTACACATTAATCTCTCCTTAATTATTATTCAAGTTTATTATTGGGTAATTGAAGATTATTGGGTTATTATTGGGAGATTGACAACCTTCCATCAATCAATCAAGTTTCTTCTATTATTCTTTGCTTTATTATTTGGATCATCTCAAGTTGGTATAATTCTTTTACCCTTTTTACTCTTTATTGTTTATTTCTTCATTCTATTATCATGTTTATACTTGTTGTGATGATTGACACCATTAATGACATGTTTCCCATGATAATGAGTGAGTAGTTTCTTTAGCTAGGATTAATGGGTAATTAGGGGAAACCAACATAGGATTGATTCATGCTTAATCTAATGTGTTTTCATAATCAAATTGCTTGCTTGTTGTGATGTCAACTTTATGCACATGTTATGTTTGATGAAATGCTAAGCCTATGAATCCTTGCATTTTTACCATCTCTTATCTTTTCAACTTGACTTGTAAGATATAAACCAACTCGAGTCTTGTTAGACCATGCATAGAAGTTGAATAGGAGGAAAGTAAGTCGACTTGTAGGTGTTGTACAATCTAATCGATTCGGCTCCGGGACCCAACTCTTCCTATGAACCGTAAGATATAACCCAACTCGGTTCCTCCACAACATTAATTGCTTGCAACCTTGTGAACATGTTTGTATGATCAACACCATGAATCCCCTATGACCCCATGATATCCTAGCACTCTTAATCATTTGTTTACATCCTTCCTTTTATTGCTTGTTTTACTATATTGCATGCATTAGTTTAGACACAACTACAAACCCAACCAAATTGTGACACTAGCATAAATTGATATAGATAGACTTAGAACCCAAAGCACACCGTCCCATGGATCGACCTCGAATTACCGCTAACTAGTTGTATGTTGAGTATTATAAATGTGTTTGATTGGATGAGCGACGGCATCACCCACATCAAAATGGCGCCGTTGCCGGGGATGGTGCTATGTGATTAAGTTCTTACTTGTTTGTCTATTTTGATTTTGCTTTAACCTTGAGGAACTTGTTCCTCAAGGATTGTTTTTACCGTTTTTTTGTGGTTTCCTTGTTTGTAGTTATATCTTTGTCCTAGTTATGATGATGACCGAAGGCTTGGCACATGGAGTATGTGGTGAATCTTTTGAGTATGACTACCATGGGTATGGGGAGTTTTTGGAGCAAGTTGAAACAAACCTACCTTACAACTCATACAATGAAAGTCCTAACCACTACCCCAACTTTTCTTACCAAAGCCCCCACATCCTACATCCACAACAACCACCCTCCCAAAACCCACTTTACAATCAATGCCAAATGTCATCCTACAATGAACACCCATACCACCAAATTCCCATGTACCCACAACAAGAGAATGAGCATAATCTTGACATGCAAAGTGTGGTTCTCCAAATGTTAAGGTGCCAACAAAATCTCTTCATGAAAATGCTAGAAGAGAGCGAGCTAGGGACAATGTTCTCAAAAACATTGTTACTAATGGTGAGAAGTTGGCAAATCAAATTGCCCAAATGGAGGCCACCCAAATGCTAAATGAAGAAGAAGGGGAAGATAATGAGGGTGAAGAAGAATTTGGATGGCATTATGAAGCTACTCTTGTGAATCCCCCACCACCTCCTAAATTCATAAGTATTGAACACCCTATATTCCAACTTGTACCCAACTTTACAAACATTCATGATAGATGTGAATATGAAGATGTTACTTTTGAGGAAGGGGAGTGCTTGATTGATTATGGACCAAGAGTGGATGATGAATTGAAGCATGATGAAGTTGGAGAGGAGAGCAATGGTGAATATGAATTGGAGGCCAATTATGAGACAAGCACTTTGTCTAAATTGCCTCATGTATCTAGCTCCCACACTAGCCTTGCTTCTCCAATTTGGGACACCTATGATGATGATGATGATGAGGAAGACCTCCCACCACAATTTCCCTCTATGACCCATGTAGAGGAAGTGTGTTCCCTTGACACTTATGGGAATGGAGGTAAAACTTTGAAAGAAGAGGTTGATGAATTTGAACTTGCAATCTTTGGGGAATTGAGAGGCCAAGAGGAAAACTATGATGTTGGCATCTTTGATCATAGTTTGGAAGAAATTGAAGCTCTTTTCTTTGGAAATGGTTCAAGTTCTAAGGAGGGTCAAGAAGAAAGTAAAGACAACGAAAGCATGAATGACCTCAATGGTGAGAAGTTGACTCCTCCACATCTTATTCTTCAACTATCCCCTCATCAAAGAAATGAGAACTCTCCTTCTACTATTGAAGGATTGATGAATCAATGCTCTATCATCATAGAATTTGAAAGAGATGGTAAAGAGTGGAAGCCTCCGGATGAATATGGGCAATATTTCATACCTTGTATTGACAAGAATCATGGGCTTGTTGGTTTGAAGCATTGGAAGAAGCCAAGTGCCAAGGGCAAAACAAATGGGAGAGTGTTTGGCAAGATCTATTCCAAGCAAAGATGGGTAAACTACGTTTTGACATCACCAATCTCCTATTTATGCCTACATGAAGCCCATTCAAAAGCCTTTGACCGGTTGTTGAGAGAATTAAGCAACATGGACAACATCAATAATCATGGCAAGACGGAATGAGTTTGGTGGAGTCCTCCCTCAAACCACCATTTGTAAGATACCCTTTTCTTTGTCTTTGCATTACATTTACACTTGCATTTAGTTATATACGTATACATTTAGCTTGCATTTGTATTATATTTCATATTTCATTTGCATTAGCTAGTTCATATGTATAGTTTGCATTGTAATATATCTCACATGATTCATGTAGATAGTTGCATATAGACTAGAATTCATGCATAGTCACTAATGGCCAAACCTATTCATTTCTACACTAGAAATAGTGTTTAAATCGGTTTGGGGAGGTTTGATCATAGGTGACTTAAGCATTTAGCATGCATCATATAGTATAGTTTAGATTGCATTCATTTGTTATATCTGTCATATAGAATTGCATTTAGTTAGAGCATGCATTCATTCATATCATATTGCATTTGTACTTCAATTTCCATAAAATCAAAAATCAAAAAACATGTTTTCCTTTTTATTCCTACTCCTACATGTACATTGAGGACAATGTTCAAAATAAAGTGGGGGATGGGAATTTGTATTCCAAAAAATGCATAAAAATTGAAAAATTTCGAAAAATCCCAAAAATATGTTCTTTAATTTCATAAAATCAAAAACCATAAAAATTTGAAAAATTTAAAAATCCAAAAACATGTTCTTTTCCTTTGTAGTGTAGTCTTGTATATATTGTGTTTGTTCATCCTTTTTCACATTGATCGACTATGCCACATCCGAGACATGAGGATATAGAAGACCGCATGGTATGATCTTTCCAATCTCCTTTTTCCTCTTTATGTTAATGACTATGTGGCTTTATTTTGATTGATGCGGTATAACAATGTGAACTTAGGACTTGCATTTAGATTATATGGCATATTAGTTGGTAGAATCATTTGCATTAGGATGTATATATGCTAGTTGCATCATGGCATGTAGTTGCATGTTAGAAAATTTTTGTGAAACCGTCTACTTGGGAAGCTTGACAAGTGTATATAGGCCCTAGTAGATGCTTTTTGTTCTTAAGACTTCGCTTGTTAGAATACTTGTAAAACACCCTAGGATGTGTCATGCTAGTATCCTTTGACCCATGGATTAAGGCCTAGTCAAGAGTACCTTGTGATGTGATAACTCCTTGGCTACCGTTTATTCCAAGGTGACCCTTGAAACCATGCATCCATCCATCCATCCTTCATCCATGTTCTACCACATTTTTGTCAACAAAAGGGAATGGGCACAAAAAGAAATCAATTTGAGTTCAATGAAATAAAAAGTGAAAGAAAGTTTGCAAAAATGCATCAAATGAAAAGAGGAGCAAAAATAGAACTCCTATGCTTCAAATATAAGCCACCCTCCCTACATATGGGGTGACTTTGAAAATGTTCAAAAAGAAAAATGCAAAAAGTTGAAAGTTGTCAAGTGTTGAAATGCCAAAAATCAAAAAAGAAATGGCAAGAAAGTGTTCTCAAATGTTATATGCCACATGAAATTGGGGGGAAAAACAAAAATGAAAGCAAACTCCCAAAGTGAAACTCAAATATCTATCAATCCCTTTTCCATCTTATCCATTTTTGTGCATGGTAGAGAGGGGACGACCCTTCTTCTTGTCTAGGCAAGAGGGGGAATTCCGCGATCCTCCAGTGTTTCTAACACCATAGGGAGTCTATTCTTGACAAAAGCATTTAACGATTGAGGACAAAGGTACCCTAGCTCGACACAATTTGGAGGTGATTTATTGGTATCCTTCTAGGCTTAGTAGTTTGAAGAAATTGCATCTATGAAGGAGTGTGTACCCTTGAATTGCTTCCCTTGTAGATAATTTCCGCCACTTAGATGAGGAAAGTGGCTATTCTTTTGTAGATGCATCCATTACTTGATTTTGTGTGCTTAATGTTTGGATGTGTCGCCATTTTGGCAAGACCCACCCTGCCTTGCAAGAAGGCATCCTACCTCATGGTTGTCTTGTTGTGAGTTGAAGGGGCGGAGTGAGACCCGCTAATTGTCTCATATCGGCTATGTTATTAGGTTAGTTTAAATAAAGGTCTAGTTTTAGTCACCTCTTTACTCGGGACGAGTAAAGGTTCGGTTTGGGGATATTTGATGTGACCATAATTAGCGCACATTTAGTCCCCTAATTGAGCCTATTTTGCATACTATTATATCATTCTATGGCCATTTTATCCGTCAAAACCTTCCTATTTGCTTTTCTATCGCATTTCATATGTTTTGTAGAAAAGAAGATAATAAGGCGGAAATTCCCGTCTTTTGTGCATATTTGGAAGCCATTTGATGATATTAGATGGACTAGTATGAAGAGGAGGCAAGAATGATGACCAATGATGTAGAAATAAAGAGTATAAAGAAGGGTCATAAGGTTTAAAGCAAGGAGGAAAATCAAGGAAGGCATTGCATGAAGAAATCGCTCAAAAACCGAACCAAGGGTTGCTCCTTTGGCTCTGAAAATATGCTAGATGGAACGGCGTCGAAAAAACAAGCGATCTAGGCTTTTGAATCACTCCAATAGGAGTCCGGATGAGGAAATAACGTCCGTTTTACAATCCGAGCTCAAGATACAGCTCAACCCGCTCGGGTCAAATTCAACCCGCTCGGGTTGAAGCCCAGGACGCCCATATTTCGCTCGGGACGAGCGGATTCCTGGACAGGAAACTTTCCCTTGCTACGTGAACCACAATCCGAGCGGATTCTCCCAAATCCGCCCGGATTGCATCTCCCAAATCCGCCGGATTGCATTTTGAAATCCTTAGGATTCACCTTAATCCGCCCGGATTCGAACCCAGCGCATTTTCGTCTTCTTCAAGCCTCAAAGAAAGACACCCTTCCCTCAAGAAATACCGGAGTCTCCTTGCCCAACTTAAAAAAGTGTAATTACTAGTTTAGCCCTTAGTTAACCTAATGCATCCCACCTAATTTCCACTATAAATACCCCATCTTTGTAATTAATCAAGCATGTTGTTTTTGGGTAGAAAATCCTTCTTTAGATTAGATTAGGAGTAGATTAGAATAGATTACTCTTTAATCTTTCCACAAATTACACATTAATCTCTCCTTAATTATTATTCAAGTTTATTATTCAAGTTTATTATTGGGTAATTGAAGATTATTGGGTTATTATTGGGAGATTGACAACCTTCCATCAATCAATCAAGTTTCTTCTATTATTCTTTGCTTTATTATTTGGATCATCTCAAGTTGGTATAATTCTTTTACCCTTTTTACTCTTTATTGTTTATTTCTTCATTCTATTATCATGTTTATACTTGTTGTGATGATTGACACCATTAATGACATGTTTCCCATGATAATGAGTGAGTAGTTTCTTTAGCTAGGATTAATGGGTAATTAGGGGAAACCAACATAGGATTGATTCATGCTTAATCTAATGTGTTTTCATAATCAAATTGCTTGCTTGTTGTGATGTCAACTTTATGCACATGTTATGTTTGATGAAATGCTAAGCCTATGAATCCTTGCATTTTTACCATCTCTTATCTTTTTAACTTGACTTGTAAGATATAAACCAACTCGAGTCTTGTTAGACCATGCATAGAAGTTGAATAGGAGGAAAGTAAGTCGACTTGTAGGTGTTGTACAATCTAATCGATTCGGCTCCGGGACCCAACTCTTCCTATGAACCGTAAGATATAACCCAACTCGGTTCCTCCACAATATTAATTGCTTGCAACCTTGTGAACATGTTTGTATGATCAACACCATGAATCCCCTATGACCCCATGATATCCTAGCACTCTTAATCATTTGTTTACATCCTTCCTTTTATTGCTTGTTTTACTATATTGCATGCATTAGTTTAGACATAACTACAAACCCAACCAAATTGTGACACTAACATAAATTGATATAGATAGACTTAGAACCCAAAGCACACCGTCCCATGGATCGACCTAGACTTACCGCTAACTAGTTGTATGTTGAGTATTATAAATGTGTTTGATTGGATGAGCGACGACATCACCCACATCAATGTCCTTGCCACATATGTCGAATAGTTATCATAGATATCAAGTTGTATCTTGCTACGCTGTTTGTATTGTAAAGACTTCAACTATTTTAATAAATGTTTCTTCATTGTTTATTTGATATACTACCTTGGGCAACCGAGATGGTAACACTTTCATACACTGGGGTGATCCTTGGTGAGGCACCCCACTACCTACCTTGCCTGACTGGCCGACCCGTTCCTAGTGCTAGTGCTATGTTGATCAATGACGTTCAACATGTGTCCTTTCGCATGTTTCTTAGGATGATGACTTGCCTTTTGTTTGCAAGGGATGATGTGAGTAAGCTGAATTCTCATGAGGTCATGTTGTTGATGTCTTACCTTAACATTCGTCGGGGTAAGCCTTTTTACTATAGTGCCCCGGGGGTAGATGCTCTAGTTTGGACCATATGGCACGGTCTCCGAACCGTCACATTTCTTGTGGGGCCATAGTGACCCGTTTGGCTCAGAGGTTAACTGACTTTGAGGCCCCGCCTCCATCGGGGGATGAGTTATTTGAGACCGTACCTACGATGAACGCAAAGTATTGGTGTAACAACAGATGTCTTTGGAAGTTAGAGGATGGGTCATATGCTTGGAGGGTGAGAGGATCTTCGTGGATGGTGCTCCCTGATCCTGAGCACCTACCCGTGATAGACCATTTGGCAGAGTATGACCCGGGGAGTGGTGGACTTAAACCTGACCCTCCGTCCTACTTGATCGACTCCACCATTCTCCTACACCTACCCTAGCCTACCATAGTGTCAGAAAGGCAGTCGCTTCCTCCCCCACCACGCGAGCGTCGTAGAGGGAGAGCGTCTAGAGTGGACAAGGTTGAGCCTGAGCCCTCTTACTCCACACCGAGCTTCTACCCACAACAGTATTCGCCCTACCCCACCGTTCCTGACCCCAGGATGCAGGTTAGTGACTTGACTGAGTGGATCTCCACTACCTTGGTGCTCCGGAACATGCATGAGATGACCCTCAACCAGGGAATAGGTACACAACTGGCACAACCCGTTTGGTGGAGGGGACTCGGGGTGGATACGAGAGTCTTCCATAGTTACAGCATGGACCCTGGCTTTTGGAGACCACCATAGGAGACAGAGTTTGGCTGCCTCGCGGGACCGTGGGGAGCCAACTATGGCAGTCAGCTAGGCGGTGGTGGCTACTCAGCTGGAGCCTTTCAGGGAGCAGGTACATCAGGAGCAGGTACATCCTGCACATGTGGTGGTGAGGAGATGGAGGAGGGTCCAGATATGTGATTTCAGTTGTACCTTTGGATTTGTTTTCGGTTTGTTGTTGGATACTTATCGTACTCTTTTCTTTTGGATGGTTGTAACTGGCTATAAGGCCGCTACTTGCTTGCACGTACTATGTTTGTGATCTTCAGACATACACTATTAGTTGGTGATGGAGTATAATGATGATTGCTTCCTGACCTTGAAACTCGACCGAGTAAAATGGCATACTCGGCCGAGTAACGCTTACTCGACCGAGGACCCCTATATACTCGGCCGAGTACCCGGAAAATGCGTTAATTGAATTGTTATAAACTTAAATAGATAACTCGTTTGATACGTGTATGTTTCAATACCTTGGTAATATGTTCGGACTTTATGGGATGCGTCTTGCGTATATGATTGCGATGTATGTTTGAAATTGAAGTGCGCCGATAATAGTAACTTGTTATGGGGTTACGGGCATTAGCGGTAGGTAGAGTTGATCAACGGCAATGGCGTTTTCATACCTCTCACATTTCTCTAATATGTAGTGTGTCTTGCCTTCTGATTTGCATATATAAGGTGATTGTTTACATATGTGTGGATGTGTCGTACTTGCTTTGTAGTAGTGTATATGTTTCGTAATTATTGTTGTCATCTTGTCGTTCGTTGACTTGGGTGGATGGTAGACTGAACTTCGGAGACGAAGTTCCTTTTTAGGGGTAGATAACACCGCGACAAAAGATAAAAGAAAGATAAAAGTTCGAAGGATTTGACAAAGTTTCGCTACGCTTCACCTTTCCTTCTATGTCCTATCTTTATTTAACTTCCGAGTTATGGGTTGCCACAAACTTACAAACTTGTGGTTACGTAATTCTCTAGGTGGTTGTTGATGCGTGTCATTTATATGATGTTTTACACCCTATTTTACACGTATTTCAGAGCTCATTTATGTAGTTTAAGCTACTATTTCCCCTATTTCCGTCTACTTTCGTGTTTTTGTGTAATATTGCAGAAATGCGAAGAATCCAGCGGAAATCGAGCCGAATCCGTCCCCGAGTACTTGGCATATTATTTGACATGAAGTATTTACTCGAGAGATGAACTTGGTGCGCGTTTCAAGGCCTGGAAATAGATTTATGGAGAAATTAGAAGCGGATTACCAGCTGCAGTGGTCGATCGACTGACCTTCATGGTCGATCGACCAGATCGCGATTCCTGAAAAAGATCAGAAGCTATTGTACAGCGGGTTGTCAGAGCTCATTTGTGTAGTTTAAGCTACTATTTCCCCTATTTCCGTCTACTTTCGTGTTTTTGTGTAATATTGCAGAAATGTGAAGAATCCAGCGGAAATCGAGCCGAATCCGTCCCCGAGTACTTAGCATTGCCTTTGACATGGGGTAAAGACTCGGGAAATGAACTTGGTGCGCGTATCGAGGCTCGAAAGTCGAATTCACGAAGCTTTTGGAGTCAAGTACCTGTTGAAGTGGTCGATAGACCGATGCTCTTGGTCGATAGACCAGCGTACGATTGTCAGAAGCTACTGTACATTGTGGGTTGGTCGATCGACTGGTCCTTGTGGTCGATCGACCAAACCGTGTTTTTGGCGTGAAAAGAAAAGGACGAGAATTAGGAAGCCCATTGTAATTAGGTTTTAGGAATAAAGTTACGTATGACTATCGATATAACGTAACTCCTCCCTACTGCAAAGGATCATCGAATTAATTAGGGTTCAAAACACCGAAGTTGAACTTTTGATTATTTCATTAGCTTAGATTATTCTCCATCAATAAAGTTTTCTTTTCATTTGGTTTTGGTCTTTCCTGTTCAATTCTTCTTACGGTATTTCTCTGTTCCATTATTCAGTTTCGTTGCTTTCATTCATTCATAGATTAGAATTGCTAGTTTAGGTTTCCCAAAAGCCGAATTATCGTTTCATGTTAGTTAAATATTTAGTTAATTCTATCATGAATTCAGTAGCTTTATTTGTTAATCTTGTTGTTGTTTTTATCATTATCATGAGTAGCTAAATCCTTTGTGCTAAGATGTAGGGGATCTGTAGGTTAGACGGCTTCGACATAGGTAACCTGTCGTCGGGCTCCGGTCGATCGACTGACATACATGGTCGATCGACCAGAGCGTGTTAGATTTGCTTCGACTTAATTAATTTAATCGCTATATTTGACGAATCGAGTGCACGCGACTAGTTGAATGCTTAGGAATTGACCGACCCGACAAGATCGAAAGATGGGGAGGAAAATAGACTGCTTAATTAAGACGACTAAATTAATAAGATCGAGAGATAAGTTAATTTAGATTTTGAGTTTCATTAATCAAGAACGAAAGTTAGTATTAGTGAGATTAGGGACCCGTAGCTTAGGCCGCAAGGTTTCTACCTGTTAAATTGGACCGAGAGGACTTTTTATTTTCCCGTCTAACATGCTTAAGACAGTTTACCTAGAGTTACCGCCGTCGAAACTACAGTGAACCGACCATCTTAGCATCCCTTTAATATTTGCTTCCATCTATTTTTATCTACTGCTCATTTATTTACTTTAGTTATAGAACAATTCAAAACAAACCCTCACACAACTGTTACTTTAGACTAAAATTAGACAGCTATTAATTGCATCGCCTCTCCGTGGTTCGACCCTGACTGCCACTATCTATAGTAGTAGTTTGGATTTATAAATTTATCTTTGATACTCTACGACGGTATCAAATTTTGGCGCCGTTGCCGGGGAGGCAATTGTTTAATTTTTAGTTGTTTTTATTTTAGTCTTTATTTTAGTTTAAGGGACATATGTTCCTTAAACTTTTCTCATATTCTACTTGTAGTTTCCTCTTATGCGCAGGTCACAGGGTGGTGTATTGAGACCATTAGATCCTGAGATCGAAAGGACTTTGCGTGAGTTGAGACGATCATCTAGAGTGTTGCCGACAGAGGAAGAGCTGAGTACTCTGTCCAGTTACTACGAGAACGAGCTATTTGAGGAGGATCCACCTTCATCTCCTATTTCTACTTCTTCAGGTGAGACCGTTACATCTCCGGATATGGTGAAAGAGGCAAGTATAGCCACTCCGAGCCAAAAGCCGAAAATCTCTATAAGGGATTCGCATTGCCAGTCGGGACGGAAAGGAAATTGAACAGAAACCAGTATTACATTAACTTGGTTGAGAGAAACCAATTTGGGGGAGCTGCAAATGAAGATGCGGCTAAACATATGGAGACATTCATTGACTCACTCATTGTTCCATACCCCCACCAGCAGTGTGACCCAGGACCAGGTGAAGGAGACAATGTTCATATTCTCGCTTCGTGATGCTGCAAGGGAATGGTACCGAGATCTGGATTGAGCTGCTAACGGGATTACTGACTGGAATTCGCTGGCCCTAGCATTTTACAAGAAATATTTCTCTGCCTCGAAGACCAATGCGATTAGAGCTCAGATCACGAGCTTTAAACAAGGTCCTGATGAAGATTTTCATGAGGCATGGGTCCGTTTCAAGAGACTAGTGCGAACCATTCCGCACCGTGGGTTTGAGAAATGGTTTCTATGCAACCAATTCTATAATGGTCTGTATGATGATCAGAGAGCTATCCTAAATGCTGCAGCTAATGGGAGATTTCAAGAAAATAGTGGTGAGACAAAGGGGTGGAAAATCATCGATGACCTGGCCACCCATAAAGCTGAGCATGGGATCACTAGAGGAAATCAGAGAAGATCAGCTGAATCTCCTGCTCTAGCTGCAATAGAAGCCCTTACTGCGAGATTTGACAAGATCAAAAGCCTCCCTATGTGCCTCAGCAGCAGCAATTTCAAGGTTCTGATATTTCTGAATTGAAGAACATGGTTCAGAACTTGTCGGGTTTGCTGCAAAAGGAGTCTCTAGCTAGAGAGACTTCTACAAAAATGTTGGAGAGTCAAATTGCCCAATTGGCAAGCAAAAGTGCAACTAGAGCTCCGGGGCATTTACCGTCACAGCCGAATCAAAAAGAGACTCTAAATGCGATCACTTTGAGTAGTGGGTCTACCTTTGATGGGCCCGCTATGGTCGAAGATGTTACTGAAGAAGATGAGGCGGAACCGAGCAAGACAAAGGCCGTAGTGAACAGTAGCAAGAAAACGACGATCAGCAGGTATGTCGGTCGATCGACTGACACCCATGGTCGATCAACCAGCCCGTGTAACAAGACAACTTCGGTCGAGGAAGCGGTCGATCGGACCGACAAGATCTGCGATCGTGAACCTTTTCGTCCTCCAATGCCGATAACTTGATGGACCACTTATTTCGGAAGTACGACGACTCCGAAATTATTGAGGCAAGATCCAAATGCTTGATGAGTCGATCCGGTTCCAAAGTATGACCCCATGACGGTCAATGGTTTATTCGAGACGGTCGAAGAAGGTTCGAGCTACAACAAGGAAAAAGGTAGTGGATTTTCAGCCTAAGTCCACCGATGCCGGTATGAGAGACTTAGAGGAGAGGGCTAAGTTGCTTCTTTGACCCCTTATCCGAGAGAGATTGGTGCCGACAAAGGAATAGGTATCGTTTAACAAATTTGAAAATGTTATTCGTAGTTTAAATGTGCAAGTTCCTTTCCTTGAATTAGTTAATCAAGTGCCTGCTTACACGAAGTTTATGAAGCATCTTTTGTCTAAAAAGAAGTCACTTGATCTTGTGCAATCTGTCGCACTAAGCGAGGAGTCATGTTCCTATTTGACTCACACTTTGCTCCACATAAGTTAGCTGACCCTGGTAGCTTTTCTGTTCCTTGTAATATTGGTACCTTCTCAATTGAGAAGGCCTTGTGTGACCTAGGGGCCAGTATTAGCGTTATGCCTTTGAGTCTTGCTAAGAAATTGAAATTGACTAGGTTTGCGATTACTAACATGACAGTGCACGGATGTCGATCGTTGCGGTCCACCTATAGGAGTCTTAGAGGATATTCCTGTGCAAATAGGAAAGTTGTTTTTCCCAATTGACTTCGTTGTACTAGATATACCCGAGGATGCTCACATTCCTATCATTTTAGGTAGACCATTTCTGCACACTGCTGGTGTAGTTATAGATGTTGGCTCAGGGACATTGACCTTTAAAGTAGGGAAACAGTCCATTATTTTTGCCCAAACCACTAAGAAGAAAGATCCTATGTGGCCAGTCACTTGTAATACGATTTCTGAAAAGAAATCTTATTTTGTGCTTTCTGATATGCCTACCCCTATGCCTGTTTCTGCTATAACACCTCCGCCCCAGATTGGGAGCAAATGGGAGGAAGATTCTTCTGTTTTAGATATTGCAGGAAACGGTTTGGGGAAGGAAGAGCCGCATGTTGCTCCAGTTGTGAAGGAGCCAATCATTCAAAGAGGCGGCCTAGGGTGTCTGAGCTATGCAACTGATGAGGAGCCTGATGAGGAGCCAGTCAGGGTGACGGAATCCGATTTGGATTTTGATAAGCCAGACGAGGTCATTGATTGGGAAGATGTTAGAGATGCTGATCCGTTGAGTTCTGCGGATATTGGAATTGATAGGATTTCCGCTGAGGAGATGAGCACTGTAGAGGCTACTTCTTGTAGCCAGAAGCCGAGCAAGTGGGCCATTCCGTGGCCATTCTTGATCAACTATTAGTTGATTAAGACTTTTCTAAAAGACATTTTATTGCTTTTGTTAGACTTTTTATTGTTTTGGTTTGCGCGAGACTTCACTTTAATAAGTTTGCTTAGGATTTAAAGACTTTAGACTTTACATTTGGGTTTTGCGCAATTTTGGGCACGTTATTATGTGTATTTGCAGGTTCGTAGACCATATTAGCTCAATTTATTGAGCTCAATCGAAGAAATTAGAAACTTACAGCAGGTATTTCAGTCGATCGACTGGCATTGGTGGTCGATCGACTGTGCCGCAGCTACAGGAGCTTCTGTTCTTGTCACCCCTAGTCGATCGACTGGCTGCTATGGTCGATCGACCGTGCCCCGCTGCTGCACCTGCTCACGACTATTTCCCCTACTGTGTTTGGTCGATTTGCGGAGTTGAGGGAGTCTTTTCTCCACTTTATTCTCCGATTCATTTCTGTTTTCTTCCGTTTCCTTATTTTGCACATAATTTTGTGTTTCTTAAATTGTTTTCTCGGAATAATGCACGGTATTTTCTGTCCTTTCAGGTACCTATGGTAGCACTGCTGGCTACTGAAACCTCCTAGCTCACGCTGGTTTGGGGAGGTTTCCTTTTGCTGCGCTTAAAGTCTTGTGAGTTTCCGAGTTTAAACTTCATGTCTTATTTAGTTAATTTATCGCAAATTCCCGTTTCCCTTTTATTTCATTACATGATTTTGCACAATGGGGACATTGTGTGATTTGGTTTGGGGAAGGGTTTTGCATTGCATTCACATGTTTTATTGCATTTTTGTTTCACGTTTATTGCACTTCAGTTTGCATATGTTATTTCATTTTTCTTAAATATACAGAAAATTCAAAAAAAGCAAAAAATTTAAAAATTTCAAAAATTCAAAAATTGCAAGTTTATTTTAGCATATAGGTTGAGTCGGAACGGTAGTATTTCAGTGATGACATTGCATTTGCATCTGTTTATGCCTAAGCCTTGCTAATTGACATGTTATTAGTAGAATCATATATGCATAATCTACGAGTTTTCGTTAAATTTCTTGCTGAACTGTAAACTTGACTTAGATTTTTGGCAAACTACTTATATTTCTGAGGTTTAGAGCCTATAACTGGTGACATTCATGACCGGTTTATCTAAGAATGTGAGTAGTACTCCTTGTGAGACATGTTACATCAATATGCATAAATATGAACTTAATCTGCTTAATACCTGTATGCATTCGGGTTCGTGGTTAGTTGACACATGTGGAAGAGGTCACCCCTTTATTCATTTTGCCCATAAGCTCCACACTGCCAAAATAGCCTTTTTGTCCCGTTACTACATCCTACATTTAGCCTGCCCTTGTCAAGCTAGTAGTTTATGTTCTTTGGATTGTTATTTCGTTTTTGGTAGCTAATGCTCATTTTGAGATGATGTTGGGAAGATGAAAAGGACAAAAAGAAAAAAAAAAGAAAGAAAGAAAAAAATGATTCGAGAAAAAAAAAAAGAGGATCAGTCGATCGACCGTCCCACTTGGTCGATCGACTGCTTGCTGCAGTAGCGAAAGAAAAAAAAAAATCAAAATCGCATAATTCAAAGTCTTGTTAAATGGCGATTTTTGCTCCCATGTTGTATTTGTATCTTATGAGGAGTTGACTAATTGTGGATATTGTGAGATTCGTGCTTACTATTAGCACCGTTTCGATTGAAATCTTGAGCAAGAAGTTGGATGTTGTTATAATTTGGTTCCCTTTGTTACTAGCTTGGCTTTTAACTCTGTTTTTATCCAAATTTATCTTAGCCCTTCCTGCCCATACCTCACATATCCATATTTACCTCGGCTTGTGTCATGGTCATTTGTTTGGTTGGAATGCGTATGTACGGTTGTAGAGATTATTTTCATATTAGACTGCAGGCATGTTCTTATAGGTCGTAGTTAGGTGAGTGTCATTACAAAATGAATTCTTTCTATCTTTTACATATATTCACCTGTGCTTATGTGTGATATGAGCGACCCGTGAGAGTCCATAATGATAAGTCTCTATAGTTGATGGTTCAGCAGTTTTTTTTACGACTACATAACTCGTTTGCATGATTCATATCGCTAATTGATTGTTAGTTGTTGCATTAAACTGGTTTAGGCTATTCGGTTTGCATTTCGCTCTGAGATTGAACTCGTTCCATTAGGTTTTAAGGTCGAGTCTAGTTCTTGCTTGGGGACAAGCAAGGGTTTGGTTTGGGGAAGTTTGATGCGTGTCTTTTATATGATGTTTTACACCCTATTTTACACGCATTTCAGAGCTCATTTGTGTAGTTTAAGCTACTATTTCCCCTATTTCCGTCTACTTTCGTGTTTTTGTGTAATATTACAGAAATTGTATTGTGTTAATTAAGATTAGTGGGATTCATCATTATTTCCCATATAGGCTTGCATGCCTAGAGTCTTTTGTGTAAGAGCACAAAGGCCATGCATAGGCCAATTCTTACCACCCTACCCGGTTCTTCCTTGGATAGAACAAGGGATTCTTTTGCTTATTATTATTATTATTCACCATATGAAGGGTGGGTGATAAGATAATTATTCATTCTTTTACAACATAAGTTTTAGAAAGAGAAAATAAATAATCTTCCATCTCCTCTTCTCCTACACGGTTTGAGGAGCAAGACCAAAATGTTTTTGGGTCATTTTTCTACTAAGATTAATATTATACTAGCTCAAATAATATTAATTAGATTAAGAGTTAGCTTTGGGTATTATTCCTAAGGAGAGATCCTACACTTGGATCTTGTTCTTCCATTAAAGGAAAGCTCAAGAACAAAAGAAAAGGAGATTTCTTTTGTGCCCAATAAAACCGAATACTCATTGTAAGAACATGATTTCTTCCCTTTGTTATATTGTTTGCATGCATAAAATCCGTATTTAATTTTATGACAAATTAATTTTGACATATAAGAGTATGTTAGTATGTATATGAATCTACATTTCCTTCAGAGATGCCACAGGTAGGCATTCTAGAGGTTGAGATTTTTGATGTCTGGGGCATTGATTATCAAGGACCCTTTCCGAGCAGTCTAGGTAATAAATATATCCTCGTAGCCGTAGATTATGTGTCCAAATGGGTAGAAGTTGTTGCTACCCCTCATTGCGATGCAAAAGCCGTGATTAAGCTGTTTAAAAAGATAATCTTCTCTCGTTTTAGTGTCCCTAGGGTTGTCATTAGCGATGGAGGCATGCATTTTAAAGAAAAACAACTTTGTGCTATGTTGACTAAATTCGGTGTCCAACATCGTAGAGGTTTGGGGTATCATCCCCAAACTAGTGGTCAAGTTGAGATTTCTAACCGAGAATTGAAAGAAATGTTATCTAAAGTTGTTTCTAAATCACGGAAAGATTGGAGTCTTAAGTTGGATGATGTCTTGTGGGCTTATAGGACCGCGTTTAAAACGCCAATTGGGATGTCACCGTTCCGATTGATTTATGGTAAAACATGTCATTTGCCTGTTGAATTAGAACGTAAATCTTGGTGGGCTATTTGTGATTTGAATTTAGATCCTAACCTCTCTCGTGAGAAACGTATGATGCAAATGAATGAGTTAGAGGAATTTAGGCTGCTGGCCTATGATAATGCTAGGATCTACAAGGAGAAGACGAAGCGATGGCATGACAAGAGGATCATCAAGCGCGAGTTCAATGTCGGTGATAAGGTACTCCTTTTTAATGCTCGTATCCGTTTATTTCCTAGTAAGCTGAAATCCAGGTGGAGTGGCCCTTATACGGTCACAGCAGTTACAAAATTCGGATCAGTTGAATTGGAAACCTCATCTGGAGACCGATTCAAAGTGAATGGTCAATACGTGAAACACTATCACGGTGCAGACGAATTTGTTGGGCAGGTCGAAGTACTATACTTTGACTAATCACTCCCATATTTCGGTCCACTAAGGATAAAATGGAATCCATTTTATTTTTGTCAATTGTCAATATGTCACATGTCATATGTGACATAAATTTGTTATGTATTTTTAACATATTAAAAATCAACGTATTAATAAAAATACGTCATATACAAAAATCGACTTAGTAATTTCATAATTACTTGTACCAAAATTTTACCAATTATAAATCACAACATATTGTATTTATAATAATTCATTCAAATTTAATTGTTTCTGTAAACAATAATTTCATCCGAGTAATGATACAGTTCGATTACTCAGACCGTATCTCATTTAATCGCATTTCAATTTGATACGTAAATTTTACTTCCAAAATCATCCGTCAATTTTTCAAGTAATTTAATTAACTCGTAACATTATACGATTAATTAAAGATCAATTAAGAGTATTGCCCTATAGGTATGACCTAGGGGTCAATCGATCACCACCGTCACACGACAAGTAATGTCAAACTCTAGTCGACCAATCATTACCGATATATGTTGACCAGTTGATAGTAACAATATTACTTCCCAATTGTATTCTTAAAATGAGATTTAATAATGATATTTAAATCATATGATCGCACTATTGTTGAGGACACATTTCCCAACAATCTCCCACTTGTCCTCGACAAGTGTGCGTCACCAATTCTCTTGTCCTATTACTATCTCCCACTCAATGCAAGGTGTCTTTCAGGTCGTACTTGCAAGTGATCATATCAAGAGTGGTTTCCTCGATCCGGAGAATAAGCGATTGACCGGACTTATCTATCATAGATACTTTCCGAGCGTGGCCACGCATTTCGATTCATTACTCCTCGAATGGCCCCGAGATATTGTTTTAACCCGACAAGGGGATGGACAATTCTATCGCACTCATTCCTTCGACTAGCCACAGACCATCATAACCCAAAATATGCCCATTTGACCCCATTTACGAAGGTCGTAGTAACACAAATCAAAGTTAATCTGAAACTGTGCCATCTTAGGTGAATAGTCTTTAGTCAAAATAATCGACTCATTAGAATATTATAGCAGCTCTCGCCACGACCAGGCTATATAAATTTGCCAGAACTCTATAAGCGGTCATAAGGCCCGACAAGGTGTTCCTAACATCTGCCTATGTGATCGACTAGTCATCTCACATGACTGTATGGCACTTGAACTTGCCATCAATCGCATCACACTCTAGTCACTTCGAGACGTCACCTCATACAAGTGACTATGGGCGAATACAATGCTAATCCGTGTTCACTTTAACGGGGTTCAACGTTGTCTCTACAACCCGTTTGGATGTAACAAAGTATAATAAAAGAGTTTTAAAATAAAACTCGAACGACAAATGCGATTATCACACATGAATAGTCAATGCCTGATTACTATTTCATGTTCTATAATCTAATTTGATCTTGCACGTAGTTGTTCATTTCAATTCAATTGAAATGACATGACTCATCATGTTTAGCCTTTGAGAAGGCTTTGGTTAGTAGGTTTTATCAATTTCTTGTACCTTACTCAACCTTACTACATACTCGTTTTCCTTTGTAATGTATACATTTGCATTACAAAACTTTCTGAGTACGTGTCGAGATCCAATCAAGACATGGGCCCTCTAGCCTAAGAATAGCTCCCACTGTTTTCACAGTGTGCGGGACTCATCCTTCTTGCACATCTCATGATTGCAAGTGTCCTCAATTTCCGTTATAAATATCTCTCATTGTTCTTTATTGCCTAGAACGATTCTAGAAAATCTACTTCTTAATTAACATTGCCACAATGGTATCTTAACCATCCTAATGTGTTTTGATTATGGTTTTGTCGGAAACCATGCGCAATCTCAATTGTCAATTGTCACTTGTGTAACACCCTTACACAATATTGCATCATAAACACTTTGCATCATAGCCTTAATGCTTCTGCAAGCACTTTAAGGGTAATCTTTATAGCTTACTTGGTAAAGATTACTTAAATTCGATTTTGAAAACAATTCATCATACTCAAAGTATATGAAGTGTTATACATCTTTACTCATTTAATTGATCCGGCAGCGGAAGCAAATGGAATCAATCAAATATGTTCAATTTAATTGAACTAGTCATGAATCTTATCAACATAAGACTTCTTATTGACGCTAATATCATGTGGATTTATCTTCATAAATCCGGATATTCAAGATGTATTTTAATACTCCAAAAGTCTTAAATCATTCTCAATGATCAATATGTCATCCACATATCGGACTAATTAAAAATTCCGTAACTCCCACTAAACTTCATGTATAAACACAACTTCTCGACTTATCGAGAAATGTTTTATCACATGATCGAAATGTTGATTCCAACTCATTGATGTCCTACTTAAGATTCTCTCTTAAGTTTCACATTATCTTAGGATTGCAAGAATCTATAAAACTCATGACATGTATTGAATACATTCTTTCTATTGAAGAAGTGGGTTTTAGATTCACTCGCTATATATCTCATAATGATATATATAATCCCCAAGAAGATCCAAATAGACTTAAGCATTTCAACTAGTGCAAAACCCTTTGCCACCAATCTTGCTTTGAAATATCTCTTTATTAGTGCAAAACCCTTTGTCACTAATCAAGCCCTTATGTTTTGGATTTTCATGGCTCTAAGCCTTGTATTGAGTTGTGACTTAAGCACTCTTATGTAAGTCATATGTTAATTACTTTCTAGAAGTAATTAACTTGAATCAAACAATTTCTTTTGTAAGTTATAAGCTCTTTACTTTCTTAAAAGTAGCATGAATTCATCATTTTTAACAAGTGACGAATTTAACCTCCTAGGTTTTTGAAGAAACAATGTCTCACACAAAACGTCTCATGTAGCCAAGAAGAGCAGTTTCTTGCGACATAACATTCTTTGTGGCATTCTTTGTGGCTCTTGAATAATTTCTCCCACTCTGTCTTCTAAAATAAACTTGTATTTTAGAAAGACAGCTTCATGAGCCGCAAACCCGTCGTGCTCGTGATAATTGCAAGGGAAAAATGAGCATTTGTTTCTTGTGAAAACTTACAAATATGGTACCCTTACCATTTCATATCTCATATGATTCGATTTAGTGGAAAAATAATTTAGACAAAAATGATAAAATCCCCAAAAGGATCAAGTAACTCAAAGTAACTTGATCGAAGTCCAAACCTTATCGAATAGCGTTTGATTTCTTATCCATCCACACATTATTTCATAATGCGTGCTTAGAGAGATTAACTTGTGATACTATATCACATTTCCTTTGGCTTATATCAAAGTCTTCACTTTGATAGTCCCATCACGACTAAATCGTGATTCCTTGAACTCTTGAACTTCTTCAAAGATTTCTCTATTTACCTTATTAAGTGAACACACTATTGTCAACTTAAATCGTTGGTAAAAGATGATGATCAACCTATTTTGGATTGATGATTTATAACCTCGATCTCCTTTTCAACCAAAAGGCACGAGATATCTTGCTTTGAATACAAGATACGCATATACCATTAACAATCTAATGGTTTCAAGAGTACTCGATAACTCTTTGCGTTCATCATTCCAAAATTTAAGGTTTAATCTTGGGTTACCAATTTGAGTCTTGCATCATCTTCATGATATATCATTCTAGTTTGGTTTAGAATATAAACACCTTGATAATGGGCTAGCCATACATCAAATCGTGGTGTATAAGGTCACAAAAGTGAAACCTCTTTTGTATCTTAACAAGTTTGTATTCTTATTTAGAGTTTATGTACTTAATAGTCACAATTAAGTACAACTCCAAACCCGAAAACTAGATTTAGTACACAATGACTCTATCTCTTGACTTCATTGTTGCTAGTCGTCATATTCTAATCATCCTATGTATCAAGTACAATGATGAAAACCTCCACTGGTTTCTAATATTTGAGTGAAGTGGTACTAGCAAAATTTATGTTTAATCAAATAAACATTTAAAGAAGAAAGTCCCATTAGATGTCCCACAACTAACTTGTTGATTCTTCAATAATTTGGGGCAGTTTCCTTTCTTGTGTCCAACATTTAAGACAATGGAAACTTTATTGGTCGGGATTGATAGGTTTAGTATCGTCATTCCTCAATGACTTTACTCTTAACATTACCTTGTATCAATTCCATTATAATCTTTACTTCTTGAACCTCATTCTCATCTTAACGGTTTAAGAGAATGCTCCCACTCATTTCAATGAGTCTTTGCTTTGAGAAGCAAAATTGAATTCATGAAGATTACTCTTCATTTGTTCGTTTTAGTCTTAAAATTTTCATTGAAGTGGTTGCGATATTTTGGTCAATTACGAATTCCAACAAATCTAATTACCAAAATAATTTATCGCTTCAAGATACTTAATTCAATGAAGTATATGAAAAACAATCCATTGTAAGTAGATGTGTTAGTCAAGAATCAAAAACCTGTTTGATAATGAATAACTTCAACCTATACTCTTTACAAGAGATCCTTAGCAATGGTTCATTTGAGGTTTTAGGAGTAAAATTCAAATTTGTCTTTAGTTACGATGTTTTAATGGAGATTTTGAAAAATCGAAATGATATCGTATATGAATTGTGGTAAAGAAATAGAACAATATAATAACGGAATAGTGAAAATAAAACATTTATCGTTATAATAACACTTGTAAATAACAAGTAAAGCATTTACATAGTGACCTCTACCCAACTATGATAAATGATTCCAAGATCCAAATTTATATTAACTTGGGGCACGGTGTGCCGAAATACCCTTTATTAATATAACTCGGTGGACTAACTCTTTAATCGATTCTACTTTTAGAACTCTTGATCGATAAAATTACATTAATATTTATCTCTAGCCCGAAACACATTCGGAAATACGTCGTGAATACTTTCGTTGAGTTCAACCCAAATTTCGAATAAATGTGTCCATGATCCAAACTCATATCAACTTAGGGCACGGTGTGCCGAAATACCCTTCATTAACATAAATTCGGTGGATAGACATTTATCACCCCACTTCACCAACGTAACAAGGTTTGTCTTACGGTAAAGCCGGCTCAACTCCCTTGCGAAACTGGTACTTCATGGGTTTCTAATTTTTGGTAAGGCTAAGTCTCAATTGTTTATTTTAGCGAGAGGTCATGTCAATTTATTATCTATCACGTTTTAAGTGAACTAAAGCGGTGAACTACGATAATTTTAATTGACACGGTCGATAAACTCGATAAAATAAGGATGCATGTTTTAGTTATGGCGATTTAGCGATGCATGTGACATAAAATAAAATGCAAGCATAAAAGATAAATAAATCCTAGTATGGCCTTTCCTAAAATAGAAAACTATTTATCTATTATATATTCGGAAACCAACTCCATTGGTCCCTTGAACTTCGGTTGTTTCACGCATCTCGAGGTAACACCGTCTTTATGTATCGCCATTCTTGAAGAAATCCGTCTTTGGGTACTCCGGAATGAATAAAATTACATAACAAATTACATAATTTCCTATTATACATTTGTAACTAAAATAAAATAAATCTATTAAATTACAAAACGGTGATACGAGATCACAATAAAAATTACAACCGAATCGATATTCCCATACATTTCGGGAAATACCAATTAAATCTAAGGCCATACTAAGTAAAATTACATAATTCAAAATTACATAAATTAAAATTATGACAATCATAAAGAAAATGCAGCATTATAATATGTATGAACATGCTCAATTTTTATGCTAAATCGCCTTTAATTAGCCAATATCGTATATTACTCGGTTTTTACGGATTTGCGTGATTTCAACATTTTATAATCACAAAAATACATAAACTCATATTTATGCATAAGTTAATTACCCTAACCTCTTAGGACTCAAAATATAGTCTTCACTAATAAATTGACCATAATTAACTCATATTTACAAAATTGTTCATAAATGGACCAAAATTACAAAAAAGAGCTATTAAACTTCAAATAAATCAAAAAATTTCAAATAAATTCAAAATTCAAAATTTAAATTCATGAACATTCTGGAAAAATTCCATGACACTCATAATGTTCAAAATCTTAGGTTAAAAATTTGAAAAATTTTAGGAAAAACAATGTTGCGGTTTATCGATTTTTAATAAAATAATCATAAAAAACATGGAAAAATTATTTTCACTAACTTTTCAATTTTATATCTGAAAAAGATAATAAAATGCAACATTAGACGTTTTTCCTAAGTCATAGATTATGTTTTATTAATTTTCACTAATAATGTCACTATTTATGCTATTTTTCTTCAAAAATTCATAAATCATGCAAAAAGACTTCTTTATAGCCAATTATTTTACAAACATCTTGTAAAATTGCATGTGACAACATATTAATTTTCTATGACCAGATTCGAAATTTAACTCATATTAACCTATTTTTCACTTAAATCCGAATTTAATAATGAGAAATTCATTTTTCGAGCATAACAAGTCCAAAAATTATGAAAAATTACAGGTTATCTGAAAATAATATATGTGACAACATATCCAAAAATCAACTTAAAATTCGAAGTATAGCTAATTTTAGACCAAAAATGACATTTTTACTCATAAAATCACATTTAAATGCCATTATTGTAAAATATGAACAATAAAAATCCGAAAAATTAACCAAAATATCCTAAAACATTTTTGGACCAGAAATATTAACATGCATGGATTAATTTCGTGATATCTCATAATAACACAAATTTTACAAGTTTTATTTGTTATTCTTATAACTTGGAAAAACTTTTAACCAATTTGCATGCAAACAACCGTGGCTCATGATACCGATTGAAGGAAATGTAGATTTATATACATACTAACATACTCTTATATGTCAAAATTAATTTGTCATAAAATTAAATACGGATTTTATGCATGCAAACAATATAACAAAGGGAAGAAATCATGTTCTTACAATGAGTATTCGGTTTTATTGGGCACAAAAGAAATCTCTTTTTCTTTTGTTCTTGAGCTTTCCTTTAATGGAAGAACAAGATCCAAGTGTAGGATCTCTCCTTAGGAATAATACCCAAAGCTAACTCTTAATCTAATTAATATTATTTGAGCTAGTATAATATTAATCTTAGTAGAAAAATGGCCCAAAAACATTTTGGTCTTGCTCCTCAAACCGTGTAGGAGAAGAGGAGATGGAAGATTATTTATTTTCTCTTTCTAAAACTTATGTTGTAAAAGAATGAATAATTATCTTATCACCCACCCTTCATATGGTGAATAATAATAATAATAAGCAAAAGAATCCCTTGTTCTATCCAAGGAAGAATAGGGTAGGGTGGTAAGAATTGGCCTATGCATGGCCTTTGTGCTCTTACACAAAAGACTCTAGGCATGCAAGCCTATATGGGAAATAATGATGAATCCCACTAATCTTAATTAACACAATACAATTTGTTAATCACTCCCATATTTCGGTCCACTAAGGATAAAATGGAATCCATTTTATTTTTGTCAATTGTCAATATGTCACATGTCATATGTGACATAAATTTGTTATGTATTTTAACATATTAAAAATCAACGTATTAATAAAAATACGTCATATACAAAAATCGACTTAGTAATTTCATAATTACTTGTACCAAAATTTTACCAATTATAAATCACAACATATTGTATTTATAATAATTCATTCAAATTTAATTGTTTCTGTAAACAATAATTTCATCCGAGTAATGATACAGTTCGATTACTCAGACCGTATCTCATTTAATCGCATTTCAATTTGATACGTAAATTTTACTTCCAAAATCATCCGTCAATTTTTCAAGTAATTTAATTAACTCGTAACATTATACGATTAATTAAAGATCAATTAAGAGTATTGCCCTATAGGTATGACCTAGGGGTCAATCGATCACCACCGTCACACGACAAGTAATGTCAAACTCTAGTCAGCCAATCATTACCGATATATGTTGACCAGTTGATAGTAACAATATTACATCCCAATTGTATTCTTAAAATGAGATTTAATAATGATATTTAAATCATATGATCGCACTATTGTTGAGGACACATTTCCCAACAATCTCATGTCTCTTTGAAATATTCCCCGATCTTTGACAAGCATCGCACTCAGCAACAAAATTCCGACTATCTGCATGCAAAGTTGGCCAATAGAAACCAGATTGGAGTACCTTAGCCACAGTCCAGGACGGACCATGGTGACCACCATAGGCAGAAGTGCGTCAAGCTTCTAGGATATCCTTGACCTCCCATTGAGGCACACATCTCCGGATAAGACCGTCTGCACATTCCTTGAAAACAAATGGATCATCCCAAAAGTATTGTCTAGCATCATAAGCGAACCGCTTCTTCTGCTGCCATGAAAGCTTGGGTGGTATTTTACCTGTCACTGCAAAATTAACATAATCAGCAAACCATGGAGGTGGATAAGACCCCGAATTAGTAATAGCTAACAGACTCTCAACAGGAAAAGAATCATTAATGGGTAACGAATCTTCCCTTTCTGTCAGCTGCAGACGAGATAAGTGGTCAGCCACCACATTCTCTGCACCTTTCTTATCTTTAATCTCCAAATCAAACTCCTGCAAAAGGAGTATCCACCTCAAAAGCCTCGGCTTCGCATCCTTCTTAAGAAAGAGAGTCTTCTTATTTTGCATGGTCGGTATAAACAATAACCTTAGAACCCAACAAATAAGACCGAAATTTATCTAAGGCAAAAACTACAGCTAGAAACTCCTTCTCAGTTGTGTAATAATTAACTTGAGCCTCATCCAGAGTTCGGCTCGCATAATATATGGCATTCAAAACTTTATTTTTCCGCATTTGTCCTAAAATCGCACCAATCGCATAATCGCTGGCATCACACATAATCTCGAATGGGAGGTCCCAATCAGTAATTTGAATGATTGGCGCAGAAACTAGAGCCTCCTTTAACCTGTTAAAAGCTAAAAGGCATTCATCAGTAAACACAAAAACAGCATCCTTAAGAAGCAATTGTGTAAGTGGTTTAGCAATTTTCGAAAAGTCCTTAATGAACCGCCGATAAAAACCAGCATGGCCAAGGAAACTCCTCACTCCTTTAACATTCATAGGAGGAGGCAGTTGCTCAATCACTTGCACTTTCTCTTTATCAACATGTATGCCCTTATCAGAAATCAAATGTCCCAACACAACTCCCTCATTGACCATGAACTGACATTTTTCCCAGTTAAAAACAAGATTAACATCAATACAACGCTGCATGACTTTATCAAGTTTAGCTAAACAACGATCAAAGTCATTACCATAAACTGAGAAGTCATCCATAAATACCTCCATAATATTCTCTATATAATCAGAAAAAATCCCCATCATGCACCTCTGAAAGGTAGATGGGGCGTTACACAATCGGAAAGGCATTCTACGGTATGCAAAAACACCCTGTGGACAGGTAAATGTGGTCTTACTCTGATCATCCGGATGAATAGGGATCTGAAAGAACCCTGAATATCCGTCTAGGAAACAGAAAAATTTATTAGAGGCTAGTCTTTCGGTCATCTGGTCAACAAAAGGGAGGGGGAAATGGTCTTTCTTTGTGGCGGCATTTAACTGTCTGTAGTCAATGCACATCCGCCAACCTGTTACAACTCGAGTTGGTATTAATTAATTTTTCTCATTTTGTACCACAGTGGTCCCTCCTTTCTTCGGGACTACCTGAACTGGGCTAACCCACTTGGAGTTGCCAACTGTATAAATAATACCTGCATCGAGTAATTTCATCACCTCAACCATGACAACATCCTGCATCTTTGGATTCAGCTTTCACTGACCTTGTCTGTAAGGCTTGTGACCCTCCTCCAGCTCAATTCTGTGCATACAAATGTCAGGGCTGATGCCCTTAATATCATCCAAAGAGTAACCTAAAGCTTTACTGTTTTTCTGAAGTACACACGTCAAAGCAGAAAGCTGGTTATCGTCAAGCTTAGCACTAACAATAGCTGGGTATTGCTCCGTATCATCTAAAAAGACATACTTAAGATTAGGAGGAAGTGGCTTACGCTCTGGCACCTTTACCTCTACAGCATAGGCAGAATCAGCTTCAATGGTATAACAAGTGTTTACCAAATTCTTGTTAGCCAGGCTTATGATCATCTCATCTTCTTCCTCTGTGAGCTCGTGGTCTTCCATTACTACTTCCAAAACATCCACTCAAAGCAATCCATTTGGATTAATCGCACACTCATCTAAACTAGTTAAATCAGCTAAAGGATCCTTGGCTAAGGATTCCCTCCAGTTACAATTAACAGCCCTGTCAACAATATCAACAGAATAACACGTATCATCATCAGCAGGTTCAGTTATAGTTCGAGCAAGACTGAACTCAATTATGTCATCCCCTACCTCCAAGCTCAAGACTCCGCGTTTGACATCTATCACGGCCCCAGCCGTATGTAAAAATGGTCTACCTAAGATAATAGGTATCTGACTATCCTCAGCAATGTCTAAAACGACGAAATCGACAAGAATAAAGAACTTACCCACTCGAACGGGTACATCTTCTAAAATTCCTAAGGGTCTCTGAATCGATCTATCTGCCATCTGAAGGGTCATATTGGTCACCTTAAGGTTACCTATATTCAACTTTTCACACACAGAGTATGGCATAACACTGACACTGGCCCCTAGATCACAAAGGGCTTTCCCAAATTCATGGTTACCTATAGTACATGGAATCGAAAAACTACCCGGGTCTTTTAATTTAGGTGGTATGTTACTTCGTGAAAGAACATTACACTCCTCCGTGAAAGCAATAGTACCAACATCATTAAAATTCTTCTTACGAGTCAAAATGTCATTAATAAACTTAGTGTAAGAAGGTACCTGGGTAATTAAGTCAGTGAAAGGAATGGTTACCTCAAGGTTCTTGACGATCTCCAAAAACTTACCGAACTTATGCTCCAACTTTGTATTCTTTAAACGCTCCGGATACGGGACTGCAACACTTGTCGTAGGGTCGACAATTTTCGTCTTCCGAATGTTTAAAATCTCCGTCAAATCGTCACTGGCTGAGGTATGTTGCAATTCAATTGACGGATTTTCGTTCAGCACTAGAGACCCAGTCGATCGACCATGGGGCTCGGTCGATCGACCAAGTGCACTGGGTTCGAATAGTTTCTGGTCAGAAACTTTCTCGTCAGGAATTTTGGTCGATCGACTGATGTTGTTGGTCGATCGACCACTGGCACTGGCAGTAGAGTTCGTTTTCGCACCTGCATTTAAATCTGACTTTTCATCATTTTCCGAGTCTTTTCTTGGCTTATCAGGACCGTCATATGAGAGACCACTGCGGAGGTGAATTGCATTAAGTGTCTCGATAGGAACCTCACGATTGCTTGAAGAATTAGCGATTTGGTTAGCCGCTAAGATCTCCAACTGCTTCTCGAAATTCCTTGCAGAATCCCAGCTTCTTCTATTTTTGTGACTTGAACCAAAAGAGCTCGGATTATTTCTATCAATTCCGCGGTCTCATCTGAGTTATGAACATAATTTCAATTTTCTTCTCGGAAGCCTTAGAAGTCTCGAGCTTTTCGAGCCGGGTATTAATAGAAGCTATGAGTGTCACAACGGCACTCATTTCATCACTTAGCTTTCGCGAATTTCCACGCGAACTCCCATATTCAGCTCTATGAACTGCCATCTCCTCAATAGTGTTCCAACCTTTATTAGACTCCACATTGTTTTGGAACCTACCATTTGCAGCCGCATCAAGGATGACTCTGTAGTCATCGTACAAGGCATTATAAAATTAATTGCAAAGGTACCATTGCTGAAAACCGTGGTAAGGAACAGACCGAACTAATTTCTTGAAACGGACCCATGCTTCGTGTAATTCCTCATCGGGTCCTTGCTGGAAATTTGTAATTTGACTTCTCAAAGCATTGGTTTTCACAGGCGGATAATATCTTTTGTAGAAAGCCAAAGCTAGGGATGTCCAGTTTGTAACTCCAGCTGCTACCTTATCAAGGTAGCGGTACCATTCACGCGCAGAATCTTTCAAGGAGTATAGAAATAATGTCTCCTTTACTTCATCTTGGGTCACTCCAGCCGGTACGGATATGGAACAGCAATAATCCGTGAAGATCTCCATATGCTTCCCAGGATCTTCATCTGGTAATCCCCCAAACAGGTTCCGCTCCACTAAAGAGATGTGAGAGGGGCGGATGTCAAAAGTCCCCTGTGTAGGAACAGGGAGGCTAAATCCCTGAGGAATATCTTGTACCTTTGGCTGAGAATGATCATATATTGTTGGCATGATTGTAGCAAAATCGGGAGTACTCAAGTCGTCCTCTCGAAATCTTCTTCTAACTGTACACAAGCAAAACTAGAAGGAAAAGATAAGCAACGGCCTCAAGGAACCAAAGTTCCCTGAGACAAGAAAAATAAACTAAAAATAAAGCAAACAGAATTACACCGTGTCCCCGGCAACGACGCCAAAATTTGATACCGTCGTTTTGTATCAAAGTTAAATTTATAAACCAAACTAAAACTATAGCTAGTGATAGTAAGGGTCGAACCACGGAGAGACAAGATCAATTCTTTTTGCTATTTTTAATCTATTGAAGTAACAATTATTGGGGGGGGGGGGGGGGGGGGGGAGTTTTGGTTGGTTGATTCTAAAATAATTACTGGAACTTAAGTGAAGATTAAATAAGATATTAAAAAGCAGCTAGGAACTCCGGTTCACCATGGCTTAAGGGTCAGTCAGGTAAAGTCAAGGTCTATCCAATACCGTCTCAGGATGTCAAATAGGTCCTCTAAGTCCCTATTCAAACTAAGCCTCTCGGTCTTCTTTCACTCTAGAATGAAACTAGATTGCTTTCGCTCCACTAGTCTTTCCAATTACTTATGATAAATCTATTTCTGCTAATCTCTTAATCTAGCAAAGGGGTAAAATCTCACAAAAGTAAATAAGACCGGTACGGGTTCAACCTAGACTAAATAAAATCAACTTATGATGCCATGGATTCCCTAATTCCCAGCATAGGAATTTAGCTACGCATGATTAAGAATATGACAATTGCAAAATTAAAGAAATGGAATAAAATTGACATGATTGAATTGGAATTAAAACTAAAGGACTAAAATTAAATTGCTTAAATATAAATTGGTAGAAACTAGAATTAAAATAAACAAGAATAAGTGAAGATTGAAACAAGAATAAGTGAAGATTGAAATTGAATTAAAGCTTACTAAAGGATTTGATGAACAAAATAATTGATTGAAATCTGTAGTCTCTACTTCTTCGTTCCCAAAAACTAGATCTAAAACTTCAGTTGTTCACTAATGAAAAGCATAGCCTAAATTATTTGTTACGTACTACTGATAAACGTTCTGCCCATAAGATAAATTACAAGTGGGCTTTCAAAAGACAAATGCTTAAAAGAAATCACAACTTCGAGACCTGGTCGATCGACCAAGTGGCACGGTCGATCGACCACCCAGTACAGTGCGCAACACTGTTTCTTCTACTGAACTCCACGGTCGATAGACTAAGGTATCTGGTCGATAGACCAGTAATGCTGTAGCAAATTCCAGCCCTCCAATCTTCATGCACGTAATCCGAGGCGATCAAGTTCCGAGCTTCTAACTTCATAGTTTCCATAAAATGCCCCCGGGAACAGATAAAGGCTCGATTTAGCTTACTTCCGGTCATTCCTACAATAATGACATAGGAAATACAAAGTAAACCTTTTCGGGAGAAATAATAGCTTAAAGCTAATAATTACGCATAGAAATACGTGCCAAAAACGCTAATAAAGTGTATATAATATGCACGTATCAAATCTCCCCAAACCAAACCTTGCTTGTCCCCAAGCAAGCACTAAGACTCAATCTAAACACCTATTGGAACGGATTTCTTTCTCAAAACAAGAACGTATTATCATGCCCAACCAATTTAATGCAACAAATAATATCAAAGTATTTTGTCAAGCGCAAACGAGTTGAACATGTTCAAGAATTTACCAAACTTTCGACCTTGCAAGACTCGTGTATATCGGACTCTCACGGGTCGCTCATTCACTCAAAATAAGAATAGGGTGAGAATTTAATTGTGCAAGATAGAAGAATGAACGAAACAAGTCTCTCACCTAACTACGACCCATAAAAACATGCCTGCAATCTAACATGAATAATATCTCTACAACCGTACATATGCATTCCAACCATTTAATAACCATGACACATGCCGAGGCGATTTTGGAATTGTGAGGCTACGGGTAAGAAGGGGCTAAAATAAATTTGGATAAGAGGAGATAAAGCCGAGCAAGCAACTTCTAAATACCAAATTTCTGAACATTTCCCAACTTCGTACTCGAGAGAAAATCAAAACGGTGCTACTAAAAGCACAAATCTCACAATCTCCCAAAATAATAATAATTCCCCAAATAATATGAATAGCAACATGGGAATAAAAATCACCATCCGAAAATCATTCTAATCATGTGATTTCCTTTTTTCTTTTCTTTCATTTTCTTTCTTTTTCTCAAAACTGATCTGGCAGTCGATCGACCATGTGATGCAGTCGATCGACAACCCTTGTTGACCTGAACCTCCTCTGCTCAGTTTAGTTCTACTTCTCTTTTTTTTTTTTTCTTTTTTTCAATTCAAACTTTCCCTCATTTCCCAACATATCACCAAAACTGATGCATTTCTCACACGAGATAATAAAAACCAAATCGCAAAATAATATTCCCGAATAACTACCTTTACTAGCTCGGCTAGGGTGGCTAAACTTGGAATGTAGTTTATGGGACAAAAAGGGCAAATTTGCCTTTCGTGGGGCCTATGGGCAGAATGAGAAAAGGGGAACCTCTTCCACATGTGTCAGCAAACCGCAAAACCAAATGCATACAGGTATTAAGCAGATAAAATTCAAGTTTATGCAAATTTATGTGACACGCCTTACGAGGAGTAACTACTCTCATTCCTACATGAAACCGGTCATAAATGACACCAGTTTAAATAAGCTCTATCCTTAGAAATTTGAAGTAGTTTGCCAATATTGAGTCAAGTCTATTCGTTTAGTAAAATTCCAACAAAAACTCGTAGACTATGCAAGTGACATACTCAACGACATTAAAAGTGCAAGGAAAGGCAATGAGACAATACGTGAAGCTATTTTATCATTGAAATCCATCCATTCCGACTCGACCTACATGCTAAAGTAAACGTGATATTTTTGAATTTTTAAAATTTTTAAATTTTTTTTTTTTTTTTTGAAAACAAATGCAAACTGAAATGCAATAAACGTGGAACAGAAATGCAATAAATAACAAATGAAAATGTGATAGACATATGCATATACCCTCCCCAAACCAAAACGCACAATGCCCTCATTGTGCTCAGCAGCAAACTCAACAGCAGCAACAACAAGATCGGGAAGAATATAAACATCTACAGAAGAAATGGAAACTAATGAAAAAGAAACGGAAACTCACTAAAACGGCCTCCCCAAACCAGCCAACAAAAAGGGGAGGCAGACAGCTGCTACTAGTCCTCCTCTGGCTCGTACTCAGAACCGCTCGCCTCATCTGACCCTGAGTCGTCCTCCTCTTCCTTCTCAGGAGCAGCAGCAGCAGGAGTAGACGTCGTAGCATGTGGAGGATATCCGCCCACCGGGGGGACAAAGAAAGACGGGTGGGTCTAGGGACCCCGTGGAAGCATCCCTGTCCGTGCAAACTCCTCGTAAACCGGGTACATGGCAAGATCCATGTCCATCCTGTGCTTATCAAAACTCCTGCACAAATCACCCAACACACGTGAAACCGCCCTTTGGTCCATGACCGCAGGGATAACAATAGGTGCAGGTGGTCGAAAAGTGGCCGGGAAATCCGGCCCAGAAGTAGGAGTGGAGGAGGAAGGGACCTGTGAAGAGGAGGCACGAGCTCCTCTCGAGGTGGAAGCAGTAGTGGTGCCTGCCCTAATAGGGAGCCTATAGCTAGGCAAAGGCGGTCGAGTCACCCCCAAAACAGTAGTAAGGGGCAAAATAGGAGGGAGGCCAAGGATAGGAATGGGGTCGCAAATCAAAGAATCAATATTCCACCGACCCCGAGTGTCGACCCACTTCACGGACTTGACGTAGTCAAGGTCCATGAAGCGTGCATGAGGGTCGAGAGGAGCCTCCTCTCGAGGAAAGACAGGAACCAGACGGTGGGCTATACGAGTCACCAGCCCACCACAGACAATAGTGGTCAAAGAGGTACCCTCACTTATAGTGTTAAAGTGAGAGGCAGTCAAATAAGCGATGTTATAAATACGGGCTACCCGACTCTCGATGTTCAGGTAGCCTGCCAAGATAGACAATTCAATTGTATTAACATTATTTGACTCTTTGCGGCCAAAGATGGTGTTGCCCATCAGCCGGAAGAAGTAACGAAAAAGGGGTAAGTGGACGGAAGTGCCCTTCCTCTTAGGGGTGTCCAGGTCGGATATGCACGACCACATTACCTTGTGCACATCAGAAGATTCCGAGGTGTTACCCTCGAAACAAAGACCCAAATAACCAACAAACTCAGCTAATGTCAAGGAGTAAGTAACATTAAACAGCCGAAAAGAGATACATGAGCTACTTTTATTAGCTTCAAAAGAAGCCTGGTCGAAAGCAAAAGAAGAGAAAAACTCAAGGGTTAGAATACGGAAAGTGAACTCAGCCATGTCCACCAATCCTGACATCCCTGTCCCATTTAGCAGAGAAACAGCGGATTCAAGACACCCTAGTTTTTCTAAAGTTGGTTTATGCATAAAACGGGTTGCTTGAACTTTCATTTTTTCGACCAAAGTGAGGAATTTAGCTCTCTGACTAGAGGAAGAGAAAATCACCTGCGGATAGCCAGGTAGACTATCCGTTGTTAACTCGACCATTGGCGGCGGAACCCGCGACCGTTTAGATGCTCCTTGACTGCTTGTCTGCCCACGGTCCACTGCCTTCCCTTTCGTCATTTATGATTCCTACAAAACTTAGCAAGTACAATTAGATTTCCCCAAACCCGAACATTAAAACACGTAAACCCTAAAATTCAGACGGAAAAATTAGGGTTTATAAAAATTGGGGAAAACGAAATTTACTCTCCTAGTTGCTAAGATGGCTCGAAAATCAAAGGAATAGGATAGCAAATACCATTAAAGCACAAATTCGACAAAGAAATTAGCCCCAAATCGATTTTCCCCAAATCGATTTTTTCGAAACAATGTGAGATTGCTCGAAATTTGGGCATTAAAATTAAGCAAAAATCGAATTTAAAGGACCAAAAGATGATTAGAGACGTACCTTTGATGAGATATTGGAGATTTGAGCAAGAAAAATCGAAATTAAAGGGGAGATTAGCAAGAAAAATCGCAATAGGGAAGAACTAGGGTTTTTTTTCTCTCTTTTTTTTTTCGTTCAATTGAATGAATGAATGAAGAAAATGAAATAAGACTTCCCTATATTTTTCACCACTGATGACGCGCTGTGGTCGATCGACTATCAAACCCAGTCGATCGACCAGTCTTCCCTTTAATGACTCGACTTTTTCCTTGATCGATCGATCAAATTTCTGGTCGATCGATCATTGCAAATCGGCAATTAAGCTCAATTACGTTAAAATTGCTTTTTTCAATTTCAATTTCCCGTCTTTCTCTCATAAACATCCAGCAAATCACCCTACGCACTTTGCATAAAATAATTACCTGCAACACTCGCAAAGGCGCACGTCTTCCCATAACAGTAGTTGCTAACTAAAATAAAATAAATCTAAAACTCCTAATGCAAATTAATTAAATAAAACTGTAAAGTTCCTAATTACATAAAAATTACAAGCCGGGTTGCCTCCCGGTTAGCGCTGGTTTAAGAGGTCCCGCACGACCTTCTTACCTCAATTTGCAGCTTCTAAAAGTGGGTCAAAGTATAGTACTTCGACATGCCCAACAAATTCATCTGCACCGTGATAATGTTTCACGTATTGACCATTCACTTTGAATCGGTCTCCAGATGAGGTTTCCAATTCAACTGATCCGAATTTTATAACTGCTGTGACCGTATAAGGGCCACTCCACCTGAATTTCAGCTTACCAGGAAATAAACGGATACGAGCATTAAAAAGGAGTACCTTATCACCGACATTGAACTCGCGCTTGATGATCCTCTTGTCATGCCATCGCTTCGTCTTCTCCTTGTAGATCCTAGCATTATCATAGGCAAAGTGACCTAAATTCCTCTAACTCATTCAACTGCGTCATACGTTTCTCACGAGAGAGGTTAGGATCTAAATTCAAATCACAAATAGCTCACCAAGATTTACGTTCTAATTCAACAGGCAAATGACATGTTTTACCATAAATCAATCAGAACGGTGACATCCCAATTGGCGTTTTAAACGCGGTCCTATAAGCCCACAAGACATCATCCAACTTAAGACTCCAATCTTTCCGTGATTTAGAAACAACTTTAGCTAACATTTCTTTCAATTCTCGGTTAGAAATCTCAACTTGACCACTAGTTTGGGGATGATACCCCAAACCTCTACGATGTTGGACACCGAATTTAGTCAACATAGCACAAAGTTGTTTTTCTTTAAAATGCATGCCTCCGTCGCTAATGACAACCCTAGGGACACCAAAACGAGGGAAGATTATCTTTTTTAAACAGCTTAATCACGGCTTTTGCATCGCAATGAGGGGTAGCAACAACTTCTACCCATTTGGACACATAATCTACGGCTACGAGGATATATTTATTACCTTGACTGCTCGGAAAGGGTCCTTGATAATCAATGCCCCAGACATCAAAAATCTCAACCTCTAGAATGCCTACCTGTGGCATCTCATGTCTCTTTGAAATATTCCCCGATCTTTGACAAGCATCGCACTCAGCAACAAAATTCCGACTATCTGCATGCAAAGTTGGCCAATAAAAACCAGATTGGAGTACCTTAGCCACAGTCCGGGACGGACCATGGTGACCACCATAGGCAGAAGAGTGGAAAGCTTCTAGGATATCCTTGACCTCCCATTGAGGCACACATCTCCGGATAAGACCGTCTGCACATTCCTTCAAAACAAATGGATCATCCCAAAAGTATTGTCTAGCATCATAAGTGAACCGCTTCTTTCGCACGCCATGAAAGCTTGGGTGGTATTTTACCTGCCACTGCAAAATTAGCATAATCAGCAAACCACAGAGGTGGATAAGACCCCGAATTAGTAATACCTAACAGACTCTTATCAAGAAAAGAATCATTAATGGGTAACGAATCTTCCCTTTCTGTCAGCTGCAGACGAGATAAGTGGTCAGCCACCACATTCTCTGCACCTTTCTTATCTTTAATCTCCAAATCAAACTCCTGCAAAAGGAGTATCCACCTCAAAAGCCTCGGCTTAGCATCCTTCTTAAGAAAGAGAGTCTTTAGCGCTCCATGGTCAGTATAAACAATAACCTTAGAACCAAACAAATAAGACCGAAATTTATCTAAGGCAAAAACTACAGCTAGAAACTCCTTCTCAGTTGTGTAATAATTAACTTGAGCCTCATCCAGAGTTCGACTCGCATAATATATGGCATTCAAAACTTTATTTTTCCGCTGTCCTAAAACTGCACCATTCGCATAATCGCTGGCATCACACATAATCTCGAATGGGAGGTCCCAATCAAAGTAATTTGAATGATTGGCGCAGAAACTAGAGCCTCCTTTAACCTGTTAAAAGCTAAAAGGCATTCATCAGTAAACTCAAAAACAGCATCCTTAAGAAGCAATTGTGTAAGTGGTTTAGCAATTTTCGAAAAGTCCTTAATGAACCGCCGATAAAAACCAGCATGGCCAAGGAAACTCCTCACTCTTTTAACATTCATAGGAGGAGGCAGTTGCTCAATCACTTGCACTTTTTCTTTATCAACATGTATGCCCTTATCAGAAATCAAATGTCCCAACACAACTCCCTCATTGACCATGAACTGACATTTTTCCCAGTTTAAAACAAGATTAACATCAATACAACGCTGCATGACTTTATCAAGGTTAGCTAAACAACGATAAAAGTCATTACCATAAACTGAGAAGTCAACCATAAATACCTCCATAATATGCTCTATATAATCAGAAAAAATCCCCATCATGCACCTCTGAAAGGTAGCTGGGGCGTCACACAATCCGAAAGGCATTCTACGGTATGCAAAAACACCCTGTGGACAGGTAAATGTGGTCTTACTCTGATCATCCGGAGGAATAGGGATCTGAAAGAACCCTGAATATCCGTCTAGGAAACAGAAAAATTTATTAGAGGCTAGTCTTTCGGTCATCTGGTCAACAAAAGGGAGGGGGAAATGGTCTTTCTTTGTGGCGGCATTTAAGCGTACGTAGTCAATGCACATCCGCCAACCTGTTACAACTCGAGTTGGTATTAATTCATTTTTCTCATTTTGTACCACAGTGGTCCCTCCTTTCTTCGGGACTACTTGAACTGGGCTAACCCACTTGGAGTTGCCAACTGTATAAATAATACCTGCATCGAGTAATTTCATCACCTCAGCCATGACAACATCCTGTATCTTCGGATTCAGCTTTCACTGACCTTGTCTGTAAGGCTTGTGACCCTCCTCCAGCTCAATTCTGTGCATACAAATTTCAGGGCTGATGCCCTTAATATCATCCAAAGAGTAACCTAAAGCTTTCCTGTTTTTCTTAAGTACACACATCAAAGCGAGTAAAGTCTGGTTATCGTCAAGCTTAGCACTAACAATAGCTGGGTATTGCTCCGTATCATCTAAAAAGACATACTTAAGATTAGGAGGAAGTGGCTTACGCTCCAGTACCTTTACCTCTACAAAGACATAGGCGAGAATCGGCTTCAATGGTATAGCAAGTGTTTACCAAATTCTTGTTAGCCAGGCTTATGATCATCTCATCTTCTTCCTCTGTGAGCTCGTGGTCTTCCATTATTGCTTCCAAAACATCCACTCATCAAGCATTCTCCATTTGGATTAACTGCACACTCATCTAAACGGGTTAAATCAGCTAAAGGATCCTTGGCTAAGGATTCCCTCCAGTTACAATTAACAGCCCTGTCAACAATATCAACAGAATAACACGTATCATCATCAGCAAGCTCAGTTGCAGTTCGAGCAAGACTGAACTCAATTGTGTCATCCCCTACCTCCAAGGTCAAGACTCCGCGTTTGACATCTATCACGGCCCCAGCCGTATGTAAAAATGGTCTACCTAAGATAATAGGTATCTGACTATCCTCAGCAATGTCTAAAACGACGAAATCGACAGGAATAAAGAACTTACGCACTCGAACGGGTACATCTTCTAAAATTCCTAAGGGTCTCTGAATCGATCTATCTGCCATCTGAAGGGTCATATTGGTCACCTTAAGGTTACCTATATTCAACTTTTCACACACAGAGTATGGCATAACAATGACACTGGCCCCTAGATCACAAAGGGCTTTCCCAAATTCATGGTTACCTATAGTACATGGAATCGAAAAACTACCCGGGTCTTTTAATTTAGGTGGTATGTTACTTCGTGAAAGAACATTACACTTCTCCGTGAAAGCAATAGTACCAACATCATTAAAATTCTTCTTACGAGTCAAAATGTCCTTCATAAACTTAGTGTAAGAAGGTACCTGGGTAATTAAGTCAGTGAAAGGAATGGTTACTTCAAGGTTCTTGACGATCTCCAAAAACTTACCGAACTTATGCTCCAACTTTGTATTCTTTAAACGCTCCGGATACGGGACTGCAACACTTGTCGTAGGGTCGACAATTTTCGTCTTCCGAATGTTTAAAATCTCCGTCAAATCGTCACTGGCTAAGGTATGTTAGAATTCAATTGACGGATTTTCGTTCAGCACTGGAGACCCAGTCGATCGACCATGGGGCTCGGTCGATCGACCAAGTGCACTGGGTTTGAATAGTTTCTGGTCAGAAACTTTTTCGTCAGGAATTTTGGTCGATCGACTGATGTTGTTGGTCGATCGACCACTGGCACTGGCAGTAGAGTTCGTTTTCGCACCGGCATTTAAATCTGACTTTTCATCATTTTCCGAGTCTTTTCTTGGCTTATCAGGACCGTCATATGAGAGACCACTGCGGAGGTGAATTGCATTAAGTGTCTCGATAGGAACCTCACGATTGCTTGAAGAATTAGCGATTTGGTTAGCCGCTAAGATCTCCAACTGCTTCTCGAAATTCCTTGCAGAATCCCAGCTTCTTCTAATTTTGTGACTTGAACCAAAAGAGCTCGGATTATTTCTCTCAATTCCGCGGTCTCATCTGAGTTATGAACAGGAATTTCAATTTTTTTCTCGGAAGCCTTAGAAGTCTCGAGCTTTTTGAGCCGGGCATTAATAGAAGCTATGAGTGTCACAACGGCACTCATTTCATCACTTGGCTTTCGCGAATTTCCACGCGAACTCCCATATTCAGCTCTATGAACTGCCATCTCCTCAATAGTGTTCCAACCTTTATTAGACTCCACATTGTTTTGGAACCTACCATTTGCAGCCGCATCAAGGATGACTCTGTAGTCATCGTACAAGGCATTATAAAATTGGTTGCAAAGGTACCACTGCTGAAAACCGTGGTGAGGAACAGACCGAACTAATTTCTTGAAACGGACCCATGCTTCATGTAATTCCTCATCGGGTCCTTGCTGGAAAATTGTAATTTGACTTCTCAAAGCATTGGTTTTCACAGGCGGATAATATCTTTTGTAGAAAGCCAAAGCTAGGGATGTCCAGTTTGTAACTCCGACTGCTACCTTATCAAGGTAGCGGTACCATTCACGCGCATAATCTTTCAAGGAGTATAGAAATAATGTCTCCTTTACTTCATCTTGGGGCACTCCAGCCGGTACAGATATGGAACAACAATAATCCGTTAAGATCTCCATATGATTCACAGGATCTTCATCTGGTAATCCCCCAAACAGGTTCCCTTCCACTAAAGAGATGTGAGAGGGGCGGATGTCAAAAGTCCCCTGTGTAGGATCAGGGAGGCTAAATCCCTGAGGAATATCTTGTACCTTTGGCTGAGAATGATCATATATTGTTGGCATGATTGTAGCAAAATCGGGAGTACTCAAGTCTTCCTCTCAAAATCTTCTTCTAACTGTGCACAAGCAAAACTTGAAGGAAAAGATAAGCAACGGCCTCAAGGAACCAAAGTTCCTTGAGACAAGAAAAATAAACTAAAAATAAAGCAAACAGAATTACACCGTCTCCCCGGCAACGGCGCCAAAATTTGATACCGTCGTTTTGTATCAAAGTTAAATTTATAAACCAAACTAAAACTATAGCTAGTGATAGTAAGGGTCGAACCACGGAGAGACAAGATCATCGGTTCACCATGGCTTAAGGCTCAGTCAGGTAAAGTCAAGGTCTATCCAATACCGTCTCAGGATGTCAAATAGGTCCTCTAAGTCCCTATTCAAACTAAGCCTCTCGGTCTTCTTTCACTCTAGAATGAAACTATATTGCTTTCGCTCCACTAGTCTTTCCAATTACTTATGATAAATCTATTTCTGCTAATCTCTCAATCTAGCAAAGGGGTAAAATCTCACAAAAGTAAATAAGACCGGTACGGGTTCAACCTAGACTAAATAAAATCAACTTATGATGCCATGGATTCCCTAATTCCTAGCATAGGAATTTAGCTACGCATGATTAAGAATATGACAATTGCAAAATTAAAGAAATGGAATAAAATTGACATGATTGAATTGGAATTAAAACTAAAGGACTAAAATTAAATTGCTTAAATATAAATTGGTAGAAACTAGAATTAAAATAAACAAGAATAAGTGAAGATTGAAACAAGAATAAGTGAAGATTGAAACAAGAATAAGTGAAGATTGAAATTGAATTAAAGCTTACTAAAGGATTTGATGAACAAAACAATTGATTGAAATCCGTAGTCTCTACTTCTTCGTTCCCAAAAACTAGATCTAAAACTTCAGTTGTTCACTAATGAAAAGCATAACCTAAATTATTTGTTACGTACTACTGATAAACGTTCTGCCCATAAGATAAATTACAAGCGGGCTTTCAAAAGACAAACGCGTAAAAGAAATCACAGCTTCGAGACCTGGTCGATGGACCAAGTGGCACGGTCGATCGACCACCCAGTACAGTGCGCAACACTGTTTCCTCTACTAAACTCCACGGTCGATAGACTGGGGTATCTGGTCGATAGACCAGTAATGCTGTAGCAGATTCCAGCCCTCCAATCTTCATGCACGCAATCCGAGGCGATCAAGTTCTGAGCTTCTAACTTCATAGTTTCCATAAAATGCCCCCGGGAACAGATAAAGGCTCGATTTAGCTTACTTCCGGCCATTCCTACAATAATGACACAGGTAATACAAAGTAAACCGTTTCGGGAGAAATAATAGCTTAAAGCTAATAATTACGCATAGAAATACGTGCCAAAAATGCTAATAAAGTGTATAGAATATGCACGTATCAAATCTCCCCAAACCAAACCTTGCTTGTCCCCAAGCAAGCACTAAGACTCAATCTAAACACCTATTGGAACGGATTTCTTTCTCAAAACAAGAACGTATTATCATGCCCAACCAATTTAATGCAACAAATAATATCAAAGTATGTTGTCAAGCGCAAACGAGTTAAACATGTTCAAGAATTTACCAAACTTTCGACCTTGCAAGACTCGTGTATATCGGACTCTCACGGGTCGCTCATTCACTCAATTTAAGAATAGGGTGAGAATTTAATTGTGCAAGATAGAAGAATGAACAAAACAAGTCTCTCACCTAACTATGACCCATAAAAACATGCCTGCAATCTAACATGAATAATATCTCTACAACCGTACATATGCATTCCAACCATTTAATAACCATGACACATGCCGAGGCGATTTTGGAATTGTGAGGCTACGGGTAAGGGGGCTAAAATAAATTTGGATAAGAGGAGATAAAGCCGAGCAAGCAACTTCTAAATACCAAATTTCTGAACATTTCCCAACTTCGTACTCGAGAGAAAATCAAAACGGTGCTACTAAAAGCACAAATCTCACAATCTCCCAAAATAATAATAATTCCCCAAATAATATGAATAGCAACATGGGAATAAAAATCACCATCCGAAAATCATTCTAATCATGTGATTTCCTTTTTTCTTTTCTTTCATTTTCTTTCTTTTTCTCAAAACTGATCTGGCAGTCGATCGACCATGTGATGCAGTCGATCGACAACCCTTGTTGACCTGAACCTCCTCTGCTCAGTTTAGTTCTACTTCTCTTTTTTTTTTCTTTTTTTCAATTCAAACTTTCCCTCATTTCCCAACATATCACCAAAACTGATGCATTTCTCACACGAGATAATAAAAACCAAATCGCAAAATAATATTCCCGAATAACTACCTTTACTAGCTCGGCTGGGGTGGCTAAACTTGGAATGTAGTTTATGGGACAAAAAGGGCAAATTTGCCTTTTGTGGGGCCTATGGGCAGAATGAGAAAAGGGGAACCTCTTCCACATGTGTCAGCAAACCGCAAAACCAAATGCATACATGTATTAAGCAGATAAAATTCATGTTTATGCAAATTTATGTGACACGCCTTACGAGGAGTAACTACTCTCATTCCTACATGAAACCGGTCATAAATGACACCAGTTTAAATAAGCTCTATCCTTAGAAATTTGAAGTAGTTTGCCAATATTGAGTCAAGTCTATTCGTTTAGTAAAATTCCAACAAAAACTCGTAGACTATGCAAGTGACATACTCAACGACATTAAAAGTGCAAGGAAAGGCAATGAGACAATAAGTGAAGCAATATTATCATTGAAATCCATCCATTCCGACTCGACCTACATGCTAAAGTAAACGTGATATTTTTGAATTTTTTAAATTTTTCAATTTTTTTTTTTTGAAAATAAATGCAAACTGAAATGCAATAAACGTGGAACAGAAATGCAATAAATAACAAACGCAAATGTGATAGACATATGCATATACCCTCCCCAAACCAAAATGCACAATGCCCTCATTGTAATCAGTAGCAAACTCAACAGCAGCAACAACAAAATCGGGAAGAATATAAACATCTACAGAAGAAATGGAAACTAATGAAAAAGAAACGGAAACTCACTAAAACGGCCTCCCAAACCAGCCAACAAAAAGGGGAGGCAGACAGCTGCTACTAGTCCTCCTCTGGCTCGCACTCAGAACCGCACGCCTCATTTATAAATCCAAACTACTACTATAGATAGTGGCAGTCAGGGTCGAACCACGGAGAGGCGATGCAATTAATAGCTGTCTAATTTTAGTCTAAAGTAACAGTTGTGTGAGGGTTTGTTTTGAATTGTTCTATAACTAAAGTAAATAAATGAGCAATAGATAAAAATAGATGGAAGCAAATATTAAAGGGATGCTAAGATGGTCGGTTCACTGTAGTTTCGACGGCGGTAACTCTAGGTAAACTGTCTTAAGCATGTTAGACGGGAAAATAAAAAGTCCTCTCGGTCCAATTTAATAGGTAGCAACCTTTCAGCCTTAGCTACGGGTCCCTAATCTCACTAATACTAACTTTCGTTCTTGATTAATGAAACTCAAAATCTAAATTAACTTATCTCTCGATCTTATTAATTTAGTCGTCTTAATTAAGTAGTCTATTTTCCTCCCCATCTTTCGATCTTGTCGGGTCGGTCAATTCCTAAGCATTCAACTAGTCGCGTGCACTCGATTCGTCAAATATAGCAATTAAATTAATTAAGTCGAACCAAATCTAACACGCTCTGGTCGATCGACCATGTATGTCAGTCGATCGACCGGAGCCCGACGACAGATTGCCTATGTCGAAGCCGTCTAACCTACAGATCCCCTACATTTTAGCACAAAGGATTTAGCTACTCATGATTATGATAAAAACAACAACAAGATTAACAAATAAAGCTACTGAATTCATGATAGAATTAACTAAATATTTAACTAACATGAAACGATAATTCGGCTTTTGGGAAACCTAAACTACCAATTCTAATCTATGAATGAATGAAAGCAACGAAAATGAATAATGAAAGACCAAAACCAAATGCAAAGAAAACTTTATTGACGGAGAATAATCTAAGCTAATGAAATAATCAAAAGTTCAACTTCGGTGTTTTGAACCCTAATTAATTCGATGATCCTTTGCAGTAGGGAGGAGTTACGTTATATAGATAGTCATACGTAACTTTATTCCCAAAACCTAATTACAATGGGCTTCCTAATTCTCGTCCTTTTCTTTCACGCCAAGATAAATTTAAACTGCATTATCATATATCCCCCACTCATTTGATGCGTGTCTTTTATATGATGTTTTACACCCTATTTTACACGCATTTCAGAGCTCATCTGTGCAACCAATTCTATAATGGTCTGTATGATGATCAGAGAGTTATCCTAGATGTTGCAGCTAATGGGAGATTTCAAGAAAATAGTGGTGAGACAAAGGGGTGGAAAATCATCGATGACATGGCCACCCATAAAGCTGAGCATGGGAATTCTAGAGGAAATCAGAGAAGATCAGCCGAATCTCCTGCTGTAGCTGCAATAGAAGCCCTTACTGCGAGATTCGACAAGATAGATTTTGGGGGATCTCAAAAAGGAGGGATATATAAAGTTAATGCAGTTTCAGACGGTCCCTTTTCATGCAAAAGATGTGGAGGAGAGGGACATGTTTCGGAGTTTTGTACTAGTTCGAATGAAACATGTGCTGCCTTTCAACATTATAGGCAGACTGGTACTTATCCCGACCCTTCTAATGTCCACCCCAATTTGAGGTGGACTAACCAGAATGTCCTTAATCCGGGTCCACCACCGCAGCAGCAGCAGAATTATGTGCCCCCTCATAAGCAGCAGCTGTATCAAAAGCCTTCCTATGTGCCTCAGCAGCAGCAATTTCAAGGTTCAGACATTTCTGAGTTGAAAAACATGGTTCAAAATTTGTCGGGTTTGCTGCAGAAGGAGTCTCTAGCTAGAGAGACTTCTACAAAAATGTTGGAGAGTCAAATTGCCCAATTGGCAAGCAAAAGTGCAACTAGAGCTCCGAGGCATTTACCGTCGCAGCCGGATCAAAAAGAGACTCTAAATGCGATCACTTTGAGGAGTGGGTCTACCCTTGATGGGCCCGCTATGGTCGCAGATGTTACTGAAAAAGATGAGACGGAACCGAGCAAGAAAAAAACCGTAGTGAACAGTAGCAAGAAAAAGACAATCAGCAGGTATGTCGGTCGATCGACTGACACCCATAGTCGATCGACCAGCCCGCGTAACAGTACAGCTTCTGGTCTTGAGGAAGCCAGTCGATCGACTGACCTACATGGTCGATCGACTGAGAGTACTGCTGATCGTGAACTTTTTCGTCCTTCAATGCCAGATAACTTGAGGGACCACTTATTTTGGGGTACGACGACTCCGAAATTATTGAGGCAAGATCCAAATGCTAATGGGTCAGTCCCGGTTCCAAAGTATGACCCCATGACGGTCAATGGTTCATTCCTGAGACGATGTGAAGAAGGTTCGAGCTACAACAAGGACAAGGTAGTGGATTTTCAGCCTAAGTCCACTGATGCCGGTATGACAGACTTAGAGGAGAGGGCTAAGTTACTTCTTACAGCCCCTTATCCAGAGAGATTGGTGCCGACAAAGGAACAGGTATCGTTTAACAAATTTGAAAATGTTATTCGTAGTTTAAATGTGCAAGTTCCTTTCCTTGAATTAGTTAACCAAGTGCCTGGTAACAAATGAGTGGGGGTTTGTTTTGAATAGTTCTATAACTAAAGATAATCAAATTAAAACTAAACTAAGGTAAATAAATGAGTAATTAAAGAAATAAGATGAAATCAAATATTAAAAGGATGCTAAGATGATCGGTTCACTGTAGTTTCGACGGCAGTATACTAGGTAAGTATGAGATAATCACGTGAGACGGGAAAAATAAGAAGTCCTCTCGGTCCATTCTTAACAGGTAGCATCTTTCGATCTAGCTACGGGTCCCTAATATCACTAGTACTGACTCTCGTCTTGAAAAGTGATTTAAAAGTCTAAATTAACTTATCTCTCGATCTTATTAATTTAGTCGTCTTAATTAAGTAGTCTATTTCCCTCCCCTATCTTTCGATCTTATCGGGTCGGTCAATTCCTAAGCATTCAACTAGCCGCGTGCACTCGATTCGTCAAATATAGCAATTAAATTAATTAAGTCGAAGCTATTCTCACGTGAACCGGTCGATCGACCGGGTAGGCGGTCGATCGACCATGGCGCGACTCAGGTTTACGAATTTCTACGCCGCCTACACTACAGATTCCCTACATCTTAGCATGAATGATTTAGCTACTCATGATAAAATTCATAACAACAATGAAATTAATAATTAACGAAATTTGATGCATGATTGAATAGACTAAACAAATAAGATGCATAAACGAAATAAGGCTTGGGAATCTACTCTACGCAATTCTAATCTATGAACGAATAAAGATAAACTGAAAGTAAAGAGTTGTAATTACCGAATGAAAACAGGAGGAAGAATCCCAAAGCACGAACGAAAGTAAAGCAAATAAAACCGATTGTATTGAATGATTATGAGATCTAATGCTAAACTTTATATTGAACCCTAATTATTTCCCTAAAACTCGATGATCCTTTGCAGTAGGGAGGAGTTATGTTATATAGATAGTCATACGTAACTTTATTCCTAAAACCTAATTACAATGGGCTTCCTAATTCTCGTCCTTTTCTTTTCACGCCAAAAACACGGTTTGGTCGATCGACCACAAGGACCAGTCGATCGACCAACCCACGCTGTACAGTAGCTTCTGACAATCGTACGCTGGTCTATCGACCAAGAGCATCGGTCTATCGACCACTTCAACAGGTACTTGACTCCAAAAGCTTCGTGAATTCGTCTTTCGAGCCTCGATACGCGCACCAAGTTCATTTCCCGAATCTTTACTCCATGTCAAATGCAATGCTAAGTACTCGGGGATGGATTCGGCTAGATTTCCGCTGGATTCTTCACATTTCTGCAATATTATACAAAAGCATGAAAGTAGACGGAAATAGGGGAAATAGTAGCTTAAACTACACAAATGAGCTCTGAAATGCGTGTAAAATAGGGTGTAAAACATCATATAAAAGACACGCATCAAACTTCCCCAAACCAAACCTTTGCTTGTCCCCAAGCAAGAACTAGACTCGACCTTAAAACCTAATGGAACGAGTTCAATCTCAGAGCGAAATGCAAACCGAATAGCCTAAACCAGTTTAATGCAACAACTAACAATCAATTAGCGATATGAATCATGCAAACGAGTTATGTAGTCGTAAAAAAATGCTGAACCATCAACTATAGAGACTTATCATTATGGACTCTCACGGGTCGCTCATATCACACATAAGCACAGGTGAATATATGTAAAAGATAGAAAGAATTCATTTTGTAATGACACTCACCTAACTACGACCTATAAGAACATGCCTGCAGTCTAATATGAAAATAATCTCTACATGTGGGTTAATATCCGTATACTACCCCTTAAATTGCAGGACTATAACGTAAAATTTACATGCAATTTATAGTCATAAAACGATAAAACAATAGAAACGATAAGTGTATAGAAATCAACCTCGGGTCCTTTTAATTGCGGCGTAAAGATCAGAAATCTAAGCAGATTCCCTCCTAATCGTTGCACCCAAGACTTGGTCCGAGATATGCCCTTGTGCTAGAACAGTGTTCTCCGATTGCCTTGCAATATAGGGAGAACTGATGTGAGTTTTGTCGAGATGAGAGATCTCAGGTTTCAGAGAGAAGCTATCTCCAAAACCCTAGTTTTTCTGTAAATGAAAATCGCTAGGTCAAAAGGAGAGGGAGCCTCTCCTTTTGTTGCCTCGGTCCGCGGGTCAAGAGAGGAGGGAGTGGGCTTTCCACTTTCTCCTCATTTGACTAGTGATCCGATGATCCGACCCGTCTCGCTTAAAATGTATATGACGCGGTTTATATTATAAATCGTTATCGGTTATCGGAAATTAAGGCATCGCTAATTATACGGGTTAGCTGAAATATTAATACGTGTCCGACAAAACAGTATTGTATAATTATTTTTAATATACATTTAATTAAATATAAATCACGTATATTTAATTTTACGAATTAACTGGTTAATTCGCCTTAGCCCATGATATTTAATCCGTATTAAATATAATATCTCAACATCACATATTTGACTAATTATTAGTCAAATAACTCGGACTAACTGGTTAGTCAATATTTGGCATCTACATGACAGTATTTTCATACCGTCACATCTCTCGAACGTATCCTATAGGTGTGACTTTTAGGGACCAGTTGATCACCGCCATCTGTATGACAATAACGTCAAACTTATCTAGCAAGCCAACCGTTATTGATAAACGTGGATCAACTGATAATAATACCAAAAGTATGCCCTTTGATCCTTTTAGAGGTTTATAAGTCCTTGCACTAACCGTTAAGGACACTAACCCCAACAAGCTCCCACTTGTCCGTACAAGTGTATGTGCAATGACGTTATCCGCACTAACTGGAGGACACAAGCTCCAACAAACTCCCACTTGTCCGAACAAGTGTAGGTGCGATAACCGATTCTCATATTCATTTAAAATCTCTCCCACTCAATGTAAAACAATTTGCAGATCTGGATCCACAAAGGTCGTATTTTACAATCGATCTGTATCTAGAGTGGTTTCCCCGACTAGAGAGTAACTTAACTGATAAAACGAATCCGTATCCGAGCATGGCCATGCATTTCGATTCTGACTCCTCGAGTGGCCCCGAGAAATATCGAGTACCGATAAAGGCTGAATATTTCCTTCAACTCGACTCCTTCCGATCTAAGCACGGCATGAAATGACCCAGAAAAAATCTACTTGGCCCCTGTTACGGATGACCGTGAGAAAGAAACCAAAGTCACCCAAAATCTGCCGTAGTCTCAAGAGACAGTCGATAGTCAAAGAATCGACTCTTAGGATCACCATGGAGGTCCTATCCACGACCGGGCAACGAATGTTATAAAACATTTAGGACTCCACGTCGATGTCACAATTGTGTCCTACGAAATATCCGTATAAATCGCCTCGTGATTGGTCGGTCAACCTTTGTTGACTTATGGCTCGTTGAACCCACCATCAACCAACGTCACAGAATAATTGCCAGAGTTATCAGCTCATGTGGGCAATTAAGGACTAACAAGATATGATGTTTGTTCAGTTCACTTTGTGGTGTTCAAAATTGTCGTACAATTCCACATGAAAAACAAAATATATATATATAATATCAAAACGATGATGTCGTATAGAGTACAAAGGAGAATGAATCTGATCCATAAAAGAGTACTACAACTCAGGAACACGTTTGATTCCCATGGAATTTACGTGCCCTTCATGCTTATCTTGTCGTAATGCTTTAGTGAGAGGATCTGCTATGTTATCATCTGTAGCAATCTTTTCTATCACTACTATCTTTTGCTCCACGTAATCCCGGATTAGATGAGCTTTCCGTTGTACATGTCTAGACTTGTTGCTAGACTTAGGCTCCTTAGCTTGGAAGATGGCACCACTATTGTCGCAATAGATGGTGATCGGGTCATTCGAACTAGGCACTACAGATAGTCCATGTAAGAATTGACGCATCCATATCGCTTCCTTTGTTGCTTCAGACGCGGCATAGTACTCGGACTCGGTCGTAGAATCTCTGTAATGCAGTTTGTTTCGAACTCTTCCGGTGATCTGCAGCGCCATTAAGAGTAAAAACGAATCTGACCGAGATTTCGAGTCATCACGATCCGTTTGGAAGCTAGCATCTGCGTAACCGGTTGCGCATAGCTTTTGAGAGCCTCCATAAGTCAATACCCAATCTTTAGTCCTCCGGAGGTACTTAAGAATGTTCTTGACAGCCAACCAATGTGGTTCACCTGGTTCTTTGTTGGAATCGACTTGTCATACTCAATGCATATGCCACGTCCGGACGTGTGCATATCATGGCATACATGATTGATCCTATTGCCGAAGCATAAGGAATCCGTGTCATGCGCTCTTTCTCTTCCGGTGTCTCTGGTGCCCGAGACTTGCTCAAATGCACCCACGGGGACATGGGAAGGAACCCCTTCTTGGAGTTAGTCATGTTGAATCTCTCTAGGACTTTGTCTATGTAAGACTCTCGATCGAGAGATAACATCCGTCGTGATCTATCTCGATAGATACGGATGCCAAGAATTCTTTGTGCCTCTCCCAGATCTTTCATCTGGAAATGGTTCTTCAACCATACTTTCACCGAAGTTAAGAGAGGTATGTCATTCCCAATCAGGAGTATGTCGTCAACATACAATATTAGGAAGACAATCTTGCTCCCACTCGACTTGATATATAGACATGGTTCCTCGACCGATCGAGTAAATCCATTGTCTTTTATCACTTGGTCGAAACGATGATTCCAACTCCTTGATGCTTGCTTAAGTCCATAAATGGAACGCTTAAGCTTGCACACTTTCTTAGGATGTACTGGATCGATGAAACCTTCGGGTTGTACCATGTACAACTCTTCCTCCAAAAAACCGTTTAAGAAGGCGGTTTTCACATCCATTTGCCAAATTTCATAGTCATGAAAAGCGGCAATCGCTAAGATAATCCGAATGGAACGCAAAGATAACTACGGGTGCAAAAATCTCATCGTAGTGCAAACCTGGCACTTGGGTGAAACCTTTTGCAACTAGTCGTGCTTTGTAGATATCTTGTCGACCTTCCACAGAATGCTTTATCTTGTAAAGCCATTTGCATTGAAGGGGACGAACCTTAGCGGGTAAGTCAACAAGATCCCACACGTTGTTCTCATACATGGAGTCCATCTCGGATTGCATGGCCTCAAGCCATAGCTTTGAGTCGAATCTGGTCATGGCACCTTTATAGGTTGCGGGTTCACTACTCGTTAAGAGTAGAACGTCATCTATGTCATGTTCCTCGACCATACCGATGTATCTGTCCGGAGAAATAGAGACTCTTCCCGACCTCCTAGGTTCCTCAGGAATATTCACCGCAGCCGGGATTGAAGGAATTGGTTCCTCCAATAGTTGCTCGGTATTTGGTTCTGGAATCTCCGACAGGTCGAAGGTTCTATCACTCTTTGCATTCTCGAGAAATTCCTTCTCTAAGAATGTCGCACTAGCCGCAACAAAAACACGTTGTTCGGTTGGCGAATAAAAGTAATGACCACGTGATCCTTTAGGATAACCTATAAAGTATGTCTTGACCGATCGCGGGCCGAGCTTATCTTCGTGTCTCCACTTGACATAAGCCTCGCAGCCCCAAACCCGTATAAAGGACAAGTTGGGGACCGTTCCTTTCCATAGTTCATATGGAGTCTTGTCAATGACTTTAGACGGACTTGATTAAGTATTAGAGCGGCCGACATAAGAGCATAACCCCATAATGAATCGGGTAAAACCGTGTGACTCATCATGGATCGAACCATATCAAGTAGTGTTCGATTTCTCCGTTCGGATACACCGTTCACCTGAGGTGTTCGGTGGAGTCAACTGTAGGGCAATCCCAGTCCTTTAGGTGTTGATCAAACTCGTGAGAAAGATACTCGCCACCACGATCCGAACGCAGTGTTATTATCTTTCTACCCAATAGGTTCTGCACCCTATTTTGGTATTCCTTGAATTTCTCAAAGGATTCACTTTTGTGTTTCATTAAGTAGACATAGCCATATCTACTCAAATCGTCCGTGAAAGTGATGAAATACCTATAGCCTTCTCGTGCGGTGATTGACATAGGACCACATACATCCGTGTGTATGAGCCCTAATAGGTCAGCAGCGCGCATTCCAACACCTTTGAAGGAAATCCGAGTCATCTTACCGATGAGACATGATTCACACGTGCCAAATGATTGAAAATCAAAGGCCGAGATAGCTCCATGTTTGATGAGTGTTTTACGCGTTTCTCATTAATGTGTCCCATGCGGCGATTGCCATAGATATGTTTTGATCTTTGTCACCAACCTTTAACTTTTTATTCATTACGTGTAATATTTCATTGGTCTGATCTAAAACATAAATTCCATTCATGGAAAGCGCCTTGTCAGTAAATCATATTGTGTAATGAGAAAATGCAAGCATTGTTTTCTATTACAAATGAAAAACCAAGTTTATCAAGCGCAGAAACAGAAATAATGTTTTTAGAAAGACTGGGTACATAATAGCAATCATATAATGATAACTCAAATCCGCTAGGAAGCTGGATCACATATGTCCCCTTGGAGATGGCAGCTACTCTTGCTCCATTCCCAACACGCAGGTCCACCTCACCCTTTACGAGGGGTTCGATGTTTCGGAGCCCCTGCACATGATTACACAGATGAGAACCACAACCAGGATCAAGTACCCAAGTTCCGTAACTTGCGTGGTTAATCTCAATCATATGAATAAAAGTAGAAGAGAGAGAAGACATACCAACAGGTTTAACACGACCTGCCTTTAAGTCCTCATGATAAACAGGACATGTGCGTCTCCAATGCCCAGTCTTGTGGCAATGGTGGCATTCCATGTTTTCACTCTTGCTCTTTGTCATGCCTGATGAGTTACTCGCCTCACCAGGACCACTCTTACCTGAACCCGACTTCTTGAACTTCGCCTTACCTCTTCGTTAGGTTTGCCGGAGCTTTGCCCTTACCTTTCCCTTTGTTTGACACAACGAGAACATCCTGTTTCGAACTCCCACCGCACTTCATGTCCTTCTCGGTGCATGTACGAGGAGGGAGTGCGATTCATGGGGAGTTTTCTTCAAATCATTCATATAGTAATTCGCTCGAAATTGCGAATAACCATCGTGGAGTGAGTGAAGAATACGGTCGATAACAATATTCTCGCTGATGTTACAGTTAAAGGTCTCCACTTCTCGACATTCTCAATCATGCCGAGAATGTGTGGGCTAACCGGTTGGCCCTTCCGGAGTCTCGCATCAAAGAAGCGAGTGGTATGCTCATAGGTCACGATTCTCGGTGCTTTCGAGAATTCCTTAGTGAGCGTGGTGAAAATCTTGTTTGCACCTTGGGCTATGAAGCGTTTATGCAAATTGGGTTCCATTGCAAAAATGAGCACGTTTTTAATCGCACCCGCTTCCATGACGAAATCGTTATAAGTAGCGATCTCGTTAGCTCGGCCGTGGGAACTGGGTGTGGCGGCATGGGCTCAAGTAGATATTTGAGCTTTCCGTCGGCGGCGGCGGCATTCCGTAATGCCGCCTCCCGGTCCGCGAAGTTGGATCCATCATTCTTGATCGAGTAGACCGATTCATCCGATTCATGAAGATCCTAAGCCAGGACTCACGGTCCAATGTGGCACTTGGCATTGGGTTATCACTTGAACCAGCCATTTGATGTTTAGCGATTTAAAACGTGATCTACACTTTGAAAAAGAAAGAAAAACAAAACGAAATAAGCAACTCATCGAGGTGATTTAAGTCTATTTTAAAATTCATTTTAAACATGTAGACTCTCGCACTTGCATAATTGATCTCCCTCAAGAATGATACAAGTGATCCCAAGACTCAATTTCTGTAAATTGATAAGCCAACTGTTTAGCTAATTCTTCCGGAAGAACTCTTGGTCGATAGATTTCCGTAAATCCTATCTATAGTCCACTATGATCACAGGATCGTACGAGTGACCATAGTGTTGAGATAAAATAGGTCAATCGGTTCCAACTTACCCGACGTAGAAGGGGTCATAGTATGCCTACCGACGAAGAAGGGACTCATTGGAGTTTGACCTATAAAGACCGTTCTCAATTTTGGTTTATACGAGGAAGATCCCATCAACAAAATTATAATTCATTTTAAGTGAACGAATAACTAGCGTCGGTCGTGAATGAATTTATTTGGATGATGGCTTAAAACGTGTGACATGAGAATGTCAATGAAAACTAACTCGTGACCTCTATATGTGTCAGTTTTCATGCAATAAATTAGGTGGTTTGGTTTTTAGGCGGAATATGATGCATATTATCGTTGCGAAAAATAAATAAATGAATGCAAAAACGTAAATAAAAAAGTCCTAGTGTGGCCTATCCTAGTAAAAGAACATAATACAACTTTGGAATCCACCGTTGGACCCGAAAAGCTTGTCTTGATGTTCCATCTTGATCCAAGTAGCGGGAGTGAGCATCCGGTCTCCATCTTTGGTCTTCTCAAAAATTACAATTAAAATTACAAATATAAACCTATTTACATTCTAATTAAAACTGTAATTACAAGTGAAAAATCCAAAACGGAGATACAAGATCTCAAAATACAACCAAGACCGTGTTCCATCATTACGGTAACACGTTCTACTAAGGCCACACTAAGTTACAATCGCTTGTAAAATTAAATACGTAATAAAAAGGCATTCACGGCATTCAACAAAACGATAAATAAAAATGCATCAACTAAAACAAATTCATTCGTGACATAATTCTGTAATTATGTTAAATTTATCCAAACCACCTTTTAATGATTAAAATACGTGTGATAAAACCGCTTCTATCATTTAATTTTAATCTATTATAATCCGTCATTTTAAAGACACTTTAAAACAACTATATGGTACGTGAGTGAACCGATTCACTATTAAGCGAGTGTACTATATCCGGATAAAGTACATATTAAAGCCAAAGGAAAATTTAAATCAAAAGAAACAAATTTTCAAAGCTGTTAAAGACGAAATCCCTCGATCCAGGGACATAAGTGCTCGATCGAGGGGATGGGGAGCTTCGATCGATCGAAGGCGCAAGTTGATCGAGAGGTATGCTAATCAGGAGGTGCTCGATCGACTAAACTGGTGGTCGATCGAGTACCTATATCAGCAAAACTACTCGATCGAGTACGAGGACAACTCGATCGAGCAGAGGGGTTTTGAAAACAGGTCGATCGAGTACAGCAAGGACTCAATCGAGCAAAAGGTTTTGAGACAGGGTCGATCGAGTACAACAGGGACTCGATCGAACAAAAACAAGACAGAAACAGCACTCGATCGAGTAGAAATACGCTCGATCGAATGCTAAAGTGGCTGAAAACTTCAAAACCCTCGTGAAAACATATTTCGAGACAAAATCAATTGCAAATATGATCAAAAACGCATTAAAACAAATTTGACTATTTACAAAACATGACATATTGTTATAATCTCCGTATAAAACAACAATATGCAAAAACCAAATCGAGAAAGATGATAAAACCGTGTAATACATGACACGGTTTCAACAAAACAAAACGAAAAAGATGAAATTGCCGTGTAATACATGACACGGTTTCAAACAAATTCTGCCGTGTATACTGGGCACGGGTTTTCAAGCACAAAAACATCGAGAGCAACCGTGTAAACAAGACACGGTTCCCAAAGCAACCATAAAAAACGCAGCAAATTTAAAAAAAATTCTGCCGAGTGAAAAATAGGCTGCCAAGACAAATTTTTAGCCAAAACAAAATCGTTTCAAGATCGTTTTATGAAAAAACACATGAAAAATTCACGTGGCCTCGCTCTGATACCACTTGTGGGTTAATATCCGTATACTACCCCTTAAATTGCAGGACTATAACGTAAAATTTACATGCAATTTATAGTCATAAAACGATAAAACAATAGAAACGATAAGTGTATAGAAATCAACCTCGGGTCCTTTTAATTGCGGCGTAAAGATCAGAAATCTAAGCAGATTCCCTCCTAATCGTTGCACCCAAGACTTGGTCCGAGATATGCCCTTGTGCTAGAACAGTGTTCTCCGATTGCCTTGCAATATAGGGAGAACTGATGTGAGTTTTGTCGAGATGAGAGATCTCGGGTTTCGAGAGAAGCTATCTCCAAAACCCTAGTTTTTCGTAAATGAAAATCGCTAGGTCAAAAGGAGAGGGAGCCTCTCCTTTTGTTGCCTCGGTCCGCGGGTCAAGAGAGGAGGGAGTGGGCTTTCCACTTTCTCCTCATTTGACTAGTGATCCGATGATCCGACCCGTCTCGCTTAAAATGTATATGACGCGGTTTATATTATAAACTGTTATCGGTTATCGGAAATTAAGGCATCAGCTAATTATACGGGTTAGCTGAAATATTAATACGTGTCCGACAAAACAGTATTGTATAATTATTTTTAATATACATTTAATTAAATATAAATCACGTATATTTAATTTTACGAATTAATCAAGTTAATTCGCCTTAGCCCATGATATTTAATCCGTATTAAATATAATATCTCAACATCACATATTTGACTAATTATTAGTCAAATAACTCGGACTAACTGGTTAGTCAATATTTGGCATCTACATGACAGTATTTTCATACCGTCACATCTCTCGAACGTATCCTATAGGTGTGACTTTTAGGGACCAGTTGATCACCGCCATCTGTATGACAATAACGTCAAACTTATCTAGCAAGCCAACCGTTATTGATAAACGTGGATCAACTGATAATAATACCAAAGTATGCCCTTTGATCCTTTTAGAGGTTTATAAGTCCTTGCACTAACTGTTAAGGACACCAACCCCAACACTACAACCGTACATACGCATTCCAACCAAACAAATGACCATGACACAAGCCGAGGTAAATATGGATATGTGAGGTATGGGCAGGAAGGGCTAAGATAAATTTGGATAAAAACAGAGTTAAAAGCCAAGCTAGTAACTAAGGGAACCAAATTATAACAACATCCAACTTCTTGCTCAAGATTTCAATCGAAACGGTGCTAATAGTAAGCACGAATCTCACAATATCCACAATTAGTCAACTCCCCATAAGATACAAATACAACATGAGAGCAAAAATCGCCATTTAACAAGACTTTGAATTATGCGATTTTGATTTTTTTTTCTTTCGCTACTGCAGCAAGCAGTCGATCGACCAAGTGGGACGGTCGATCGACTGATCCTCTTTTTTTTTCTCGAATCATTTTTTTCTTTCTTTTTTTTTCTTTTTTTTTTCTTTTTGTCCTTTTCATCTTCCCAACATCATCTCAAAATGAGCATTAGCTATCAAAAACGAAATAACAATCCAAAGAACATAAACTACTAGCTTGACAAGGGCAGGCTAAATGTAGGATGTAGTAACGGGACAAAAAGGCTATTTTTGGCAATGTGGAGCTTATGGGCAAAATGAATAAAGGGGTGACCTCTTCCACATGTGTCAACTAACCACGAACCCGAATGCATACAGGTATTAAGCAGATTAAGTTCATATTTATGCATATTGATGTAACATGTCTCACAAGGAGTACTACTCACATTCTTAGATAAACCGGTCATGAATAACACCAGTTATAGGCTCTAAACCTCAGAAATATAAGTAGTTTGCCAAAAATCTAAGTCAAGTTTACAGTTCAGCAAGAAATTTAACGAAAACTCGTAGATTATGCATATATGATTCTACTAATAACATGTCAATTAGCAAGGCTTAGGCATAAACAGATGCAAATGCAATGTCATCACTGAAATACTACCGTTCCGACTCAACCTATATGCTAAAATAAACGTGCAATTTTTGAATTTTTGAAAATTTTCAATTTTTTGCTTTTTTTGAATTTTCTGTATATTTAAGAAAAATGAAATAACATATGCAAACTGAAGTGCAATAAACGTGAAACAGAAATGCAATAAAACATGTGAATGCAATGCAAAACCCTTCCCCAAACCAAATCACACAATGTCCCCATTGTGCAAAATCATAAAATGAAATAAAAGGGAAACGGGAATTTGCGATAAATTAACTAAATAAGACATGAAGTTTAAACTCGGAAACTCACAAGACTTTAAGTGCAGCAAAAGGAAACCTCCCCAAACCAGCGTGAGCTAGGAGGTTTCAGTAGCCAGCAGTGCTACCATAGGTACCTGAAAGGACAGAAAATACCGTGCATTATTCCGAGAAAACAATTTAAGAAACGCAAAATTATGTGCAAAATAAGGAAACGGAAGAAAACAGAAATGAATCGGAGAATAAAGTGGAGAAAAGACTCCCTCAACTCCGCAAATCGACCAAACACAGCAGGGGAAATAGTCGTGAGCAGGTGCAGCAGCGGGGCACGGTCGATCGACCATAGCAGCCAGTCGATCGACCAGGGGTGACAAGAACAGAAGCTCCTGTAGCTGCGGCACAGTCGATCGACCACCAATGCCAGTCGATCGACTGAAATACCTGCTGTAAGTTTCTGATTTCTTCGATTGAGCTCAATAAATTGAGTTAATATCGTCTATGAACCTGCAAATACACATAATAACGCGCCCAAAATTGCGCAAAACCCAAATGTAAAGTCTAAAGTCTTTAAATCCTAAGCAAACTTATTAAAGCGAAGTCTCGCGCAAACCAAAACAATAAAAAGTCTAACAAAAGCAATAAAATGTCTTTTAGAAAAGTCTTAATCAACTAATAGTTGATCAAGAATGGCCACGGAATGGCCCACTTGCTCGGCTTCTGGCTACAAGAAGTTGCCTCTATAGTGCTCATCTCCTCAGCGGCACTCCTATCAATTCCAATATCCGCAGAACTCAATGAATCAGCATCTCTAACATCTTCCCAATCAATGACCTCGTCTGGCTCATCAAAATCCAAATCGGATTCCGCCACCCTGACTGGCTCCTCATCAGGCTCCTCATCAGTTGCATAGCTCAGACACCCTAGGCCGCCTCTTTGAATGATTGGCTCCTTCACAACTGGAGCAACATGCGGCTCTTCCTTCCCCAAACCATTTCCTGCAATATCTAAAACAGAAGAATCTTCCTCCAATTTGCTCCCAATCTGGGGCGGAGGTGTTATAGCAGAAACAGGCATAGGGGTAGGCATATCAGAAAGCACAAAATAAGATTTCTTTTCAGAAATCGTATTACAAGTGACTGGCCACATAGGATCTTTCTTCTTAGCGGTTTGGGCAAAAATAATGGACTGTTTCCCTACTTTAAAGGTCAATGTCCCTGAGCCAACATCTATAACTGCACCAGCAGTGTGCAGAAATGGTCTACCCAAAATGATAGGAATGTGAGCATCCTCGGGTATATCTAGTACAACGAAGTCAACTGGGAAAAAGAACTTTCCTATTTGCACAGGAATATCCTCTAAGACTCCTATAGGCTGGACCGCAGAACAATCAGCCATCTGTACCGTCATGTTAGTAACTACAAACCTAGTCAATTTCAATTTCTTAGCAAGACTCAAAGGCATAACGCTAATACTGGCCCCTAGGTCACACAAGGCCTTCTCAATTGAGAAGGTACCAATATTACAAGGAACAGAAAAGCTACCAGGGTCAGCTAACTTATGTGGAGCAGTGTGAGTCAAATAGGAACATGACTCCTCAGTTAGTGCGACAGATTGCACAGTATCAAGTGACTTCTTTTTAGACAAAAGCTGCTTCATAAACTTCGTGTAAGCAGGCACTTGATTAACTAATTCAAGGAAAGGAACTTGCACATTTAAACTACGAATAACATTTTCAAATTTGTTAAACGATACCTGTTCCTTTGTCGGCACCAATCTCTCTGGATAAGGGGCTGTAAGAAGCAACTTAGCCCTCTCCTCTAAGTCTCTCATACCGGCATCAGTGGACTTAGGCTGAAAATCCACTACCTTGTCCTTATTGTAGCTCGAACCTTCTTCAGACCGTCTCAGGAATGAACCATTGACCGTCATGGGGTCATACTTTGGAACCGGGACTGACCCATCAGCATTTGGATCTTGCCTCAATTATTTCGGAGTCGTCGTACCCCGAAATAAGTGGTCCCTCAAGTTATCTGGCATTGGAGGACGAAAAGGTTCACGATCAGCAGTACTGTCAGTCGATCGACCATGTAGGTCAGTCGATCGACTGGCTTCCTCAGGACCAGAAGCTGTACTGTTACGTGGGCTGGTCGATCGACCATGGGTGTCAGTCGATCGATCGACATACCTGCTGATCGTCTTTTTCTTGCTACTGTTCAGTACGGTTTTTTTTTTGCTCGGTTTCGTCTCATCTTTTTCAGTAACATCTTCCACCATAGCGGGCCCATCAAGGGTAGACCCACTCCTCAAAGTGATCGCATTTAGAGTCTCTTTTTGATCCGGCTGCGACGGTAAATGCCCCGGAGCTCTAGTTGCACTTTTGCTTGCCAATTGGGCAATTTGACTCTCCAACATTTTTGTAGAAGTCTCTCTAGCTAGAGACTCCTTTTGCAGTAAACCCGACAAGTTCTGAACCATGTTATTCAATTCAGAAATATCAGAACCATGAAATTGTTGCTGTTGAGGCACATAGGGAGGCTTTTGATATTGCTGCTGCTTATGAGGGGGCACATAACTCTGCTGCTGCTGCTGCTGCTGTGGACCCGGATTAAGGACATTTTGGTTAGTCCACCTCAAATTGGGGTGAACATTAGAGGGATCGGGATAAGTACCAGTCTGCCTATAATGTTGAAAGGCAGCACATGTTTCATTCGAACTAGTACAAAACTCCGAAACATGTCCCTCTCCTCCACATCTTTTGCATGAAAAGGGACCGTCTAAAACTGCATTAACTTTATATATCCCTCCTTTTTGAGATCCTCCTCCTAGCTCATACTTATCAAAACGCGCAGTAAGAGCTTCTAGTGCGGCTACAGAAGGAGATTTAGCAGCTCTCCTTTGATTTCCCCTGGAGTTTCTATACTCAGCTTTATGGGTGGCCATATCTTCAATAATTTTCCACCCCTTTGTCTCACCACTATTTTCTTGAAATCTCCCATTTGCTGCAGCATCTAGGATAGCTCTCTGATCATCATACAGACCATTATAGAATTGGTTGCACAGAAACCATTTCTCAAACCCATGGTGCGGAATGGTTCGCACTAGTCTCTTGAAACGGACCCATGCCTCATGAAAATCTTCATCAGGACCCTGTTTAAAGCTCGTGATCTGAGCTCTAATCGCATTGGTCTTCGAGGCAGAGAAATATTTCTTGTAAAATGCTAGGGCCGGCGAATTCCGGTCAAGTAATCCCGTTAGCGGCTCGATCCGGATCTCGGTACCATTCCCTTGCAAAGCATCACGAAGCGAGAATATGAACATCGTCTCCTTCCCCCGGTCCGGGTCACACTGCTTTGGTGGGGGTATGGAACAATGATGAGTCAATGAATGTTTCCATATGTTTAGTTGCATCTTCATTTGCAGCTCCCCAAATTGGTTTCTCTCAACCAAGTTAATGTAAGACGGTTTCGGTTCGAATTTCCTTTCCGTCCACATTTGGCAATGCGAATCCCTTATAGAGATTTTCGGCTTTTGGCTCGGAGGATGGCTATACTTGCCTCTTGACCATATCTGGAGATGTAACGGTCTCGGTGAAGAAGTAGAAATAGGAGATGAAGGTGGATCCTCCTCAAATAGCTCGTTCTCGTAGTAACTGGACAGAGTACTCAGCTCTTCCTCTGTCGGCAACACTCTAGATGATCGTCTCAACTCACGCAAAGTCCTTTCGATCTCAGGATCTAATGGTCTCAATACACCACCCTATGACCTGCGCATAAGAGGAAACTACAAGTAGAATATGAGAAACGTTTAAGGAAAAGATGTCCCTTAAACTAAGATAAAGACTAAACTAAAAACAACTAAAAATTAAACAATTGCCTCCCCGGCAACGACGCCAAAATTTATCTTGGCGTGAAAAGAAAAGGACGAGAATTATTGGGTCCCTACTGCTAACGGGATTAACAAATAAAGCTACTACGAGAACGACGGTAGCAAAATTTGATACCGTCGTAGAGTATCAAAGATAAATTTATAAATCCAAACTACTACTATAGATAGTGGCAGTTAGGGTCGAACCATGGAGAGGCGATGCAATTAATAGCTGTCTAATTTTAGTCTAAAGTAACAGTTGTGTGAGGGTTTGTTTTGAATTGTTCTATAACTAAAGTAAATAAATGAGCAGTAGATAACAATAGATGGAAGCAAATATTAAAGGGATGCTAAGATGGTCGGTTCACTGTAGTTTCGACGGCGGTAACTCTAGGTAAACTGTCTTAAGCATGTTAGACGGGAAAATAAAAAGTCCTCTCGGTCCAATTTAACAGGTAGCAACCTTTCGGCCTAAGCTACGGGTCCCTAATCTCACTAATACTAACTTTCGTTCTTGATTAATGAAACTCAAAATCTAAATTAACTTATCTCTCGATCTTATTAATTTAGTCGTCTTAATTAAGTAGTCTATTTTCCTCCCCATCTTTCGATCTTGTCGGGTCGGTCAATTCCTAAGAATTCAACTAGTCGCGTGCACTCGATTCGTCAAATATATCAATTAAATTAATTAAGTCGAACCAAATCTAACACGCTCTGGTCGATCGACCATGTATGTCAGTCGATCGACCGGAGCCCGACGACAGGTTGCCTATGTCAAAGCTGTCTAACCTACAGATCCCCAACATCTTAGCACAAAGGATTTAGCTACTCATGATTATGATAAAAACAACAACAAGATTAACAAATAAAGCTACTGAATTCATGATAGAATTAACTAAATATTTAACTAACATGAAACGATAATTCGGCTTTTGGGAAACCTAAACTAGCAATTCTAATCTATGAATGAATGAAAGCAACGAAACTGAATAATGGAACAGAGAAATACCGTAAGAAGAATTGAACAGGAAAGACCAAAACCAAATGCAAAGAAAACTTTATTGATGGAGAATAATCTAAGCTAATGAAATAATCAAAAGTTCAACTTCGGTGTTTTGAACCCTAATTAATTCGATGATCCTCTTCTGAAAACATCAGGTTACGTTATATAGGAATGTCACGTAAATTTTATTCCTAAAACCTAATTACAATGGGCTTCGGAATTCTCGTCTTTTTAATTTGCGTCAGATTAACGGTTTGGTCAATCGACCACAAGGACCAGTCGATCAACTGAACCCCGCTGTACAGTAGCTTCTGATCTTTTTCAGGAATCGCGATCTGGTCGATCGACCATGAAGGTCAGTCGATCGACCACTGCAGCTGGTAATCCGCTTCTAATTTCTCCATAAATCTATTTCCAGACCTTGAAACGCGCACCAAGTTCATCTCTCGAGTAAATACTTCATGTCAAATAATATGCCAAGTACTTAAGGACGGATTCGGCTCGATTTCCGCTGGATTCTTCACATTTCTGCAATATTATACAAAAGCACGAAAGTAGACGGAAATAGGGAAAATAGTAGCATAAACTACATAAATGAGCTCTGAAATTCGTGTGAAATAGGGTGTAAAACATCATATAAATGACATGCATCAGTTGTACACAGTAAAAGTTAGTGATGCTTATGGTCATTGAAGTCTTACCTAGAATGTCTTATGTGTCGTCTTGTGTGTCTTAAACCTGATGTGTCTTAAACTTTGGAGGTGGTATTCGTCGTAGTGAAGTGTTAAGTTTGCCTTAGGTGTTACCGCGGCATTGGGAGGTGTGAGATGAACTTCGAGGATGAAGTTCATTTTAAGGGGGGAAGACTGTAATACCCGCCCTTTTTAAGGACCCTTTGACCTACCGTTTGACCCCATAAGGTCATGGGAGGGGATAGGCGAGAGGTTAAGGGAGCTGTGTGATTGGTTGCTCGACCTAGCCGGGGCTACTCGGCCAAGTGTTGTTAACACTCGACCGAGTAGGGCTTACTCGGCCGAGTATGAGAGTACTCGACCGAGTACAGCCGTTGTTGACGCGTTATTAGAAAACGCACGTTCGTAAGTCTAATTTCATTTTCGACGGTTCCCTTTCTCTCTAACCCTAATATATATCTCTCTCATCTATCACCCACTTCTCCTTATACTCTCACCTAGCCTAGACACTAACCAAGGATGAGGATTGGTTTATATGCGGGATGTGCGAATAAGGATGTTATAGTTGTCGACTTCGGTACATGTCTCAAGGTAAGTCGCCGTTTTGTTGGTTGTCTTTCAGTAGGTCTTTGGGGTAGTTTTGTAATAGGACGTGGTTAATGCTTTTAGGGTTTGTCTCAGAGTCTTGATTGGCTAGTGTTGCATTTTCATGGATTACCGATAAGGTAGGGTTTCCCTACTCGGTTTACTGTTTAATCATTATAAGTATATGTTTGTATTGTTGTACGATTGTTTATCTGCTGATCGTTGTTGGTGTGTTAGAGTTGATGTTGCTGATGTGATGGTTGTTGATGATGTTTGCGAGGCGCATCCTCGACTGAGTGAAGTCACTTGCGGGAGTGGCTTCACGCCCAAGTTTCGCCCTCTGTGGAACCCGCCACAGGAGGGGATGTGCACATTAATGAACAGGGTTATCGCTCGTTGATGAGCGGGGATTTGGTGGGGATTGGCTGCGGTCCCCCACTAGCGGTATGGATTACCTGTTGCGATGGGTAATCTGGCAGGGCTACACACTTTAGTGTGTAGTCAGTTACTATGTGAGATCGGGAGTTTGAGGTGTGAGGATCAGCAGTTGCTTTTGGTACTTGTCTTATTTTGTTCATACAGTAAATGACCCCGTTTAATTGTTTTAAAAACTGTGGTGATCCATTCGGGGATGGTGAGCAGTTTGTTTAGCGGGTACAGTTGGTCTTGTTGCTTGCGGGCTTGAAAGGGAATCGAGTCACCACGCTACCGGAGTAGATGTCCTTGCCACATATGTCTAATAGTTATCATAGCTATCACGTTTTATCTTGCTACGCTGTTTTTATTGTAAACATTTCATTTATTTTAATAAATGTTTCTTCATTGTTTATTTGATCTACTACCTCGGGCAACCGAGATGGTAACACTTTCATACACTGGGTGATCCTTGGTAAGGCACCCCACTACCTACCTTGCCTGACTGGCCGACCCGTTCCTAGTGTTAGTGCTATGTTGATCAATGACGTTCAACATGTGTCCTTCCGCATGTTTCTTAGGATGATGACTTGCCTTTTGTTTGCAAGGGATGATGTGAGTAAGCTAAATTCTCATGAGGTCATGTTGTTGATGTCTTACCTTAACATTCGTCGGGGTAAGCCTTTTTACTATAGTGCCCCGGGGGTAGTATGCTCTAGTTTGGACCATATGGCACGGTCTCCGAACCGTCACATTTCTTGTGGTACCATAGTGACCCGTTTGGCTCAGAGGCTAATTGACTTTTAGGCTCCGCCTCCATCGGGGGATGAGTTATTTGAGACCGTACCTACGATGAACGCAAAGTATTGGTGTAACGACAGATGTCTTAGGAAGTTAGAGGATGGGTCATATGCTTGGAGGGTGAGAGGATCTTCGTGGATGGTGCTCCCTAATCCTGAGAACCTACCCGTGATAGACCATTTGGCTGAGTATGACCCGGGGAGTGCTGGACTTAAACCTGAACCTCCGTCCTACTTGATCGACTCCACCATTCTCCTACACCTACCCAAGCCTACCATAGTGTCAGAAAGGCAGTCGCTTCCTCCCCCACCACATGAGCGTCGTAGAAGGAGAGTGTCTAGGGTGGACGAGGTTGAGCCTCATCCCTCTTACTCCACACCGAGCTTCTACCCACAGCAGTACTCGCCCTACCCCACCGTCTATGACCCCAGGATGCAGGTTAGTGACTTGACTGAGCGGATCTCCACTACCTTGGTGCTCCGGAACATGCATGAGATGGCCCTCAACCAGGGCATAGGTACACACCTGGCACAACCCGTTTGGTGAAGGGGACTCGGGGTGGATATAGGAGTCTTCCATAGTTACAGCATGGACCCTGGCTTTTGGAGACCACCATAGGAGACAGAGTTTGGCTGCCTCGCGGGACCGTGGAGAGCCAACTACGGCAGTTAGCTAGGCGGTGAAGGCTACTCAGCTGGAGCCTTTCAGGGAGCAGGTACATCAGGAGCAGGTACATCCGGCACAGGTGGTGGTGAGGAGATGGAGGAGGGTCCAGATATGTGATTTCAGTTGTACCTTTGGATTTGTTTTCGGTTTGTTGTTGGATACTTATCGTTCTTTATCGTACTCTTTTCTTTTAGATGGTTGTAACTGGCTATAAGGCCGCTACTTGCTTGTACGTACTATGTTTGTGATCTTCAGACATACATTATTAGTTGGTGATAGAGTATAATGATGATTACTTCCTGACCTTGAAACTCGACCGAGTAAAATGGCATACTCGGCCGAGTAACGCTTACTCGACCGAGTACCCCTATATACTCGGCCGAGTACCCGGAAAATGCGTTAATTGAATTGTTATAAACTTAAATGGATAACTCGTTTGATACGTGTATGTTTCAATACCTTGGTAATATGTTCGGACTTTATAGGATGTGTCTTGCGTATATGATTGCGATGTATGTTTGAAATTGAAGTGCGCCGATAATAGTTATATGTGATGGGGTTACGGGTATTAGCGGTAAGCACAGTTGAGAAACGGCAATGGCGTTTTCATACCTCTCACATTTCTCTAATATGTAGTGTGTCTTGCCTTCTGATTTGCATATATAAGGTGATTGTTTACATATGTGTGGATGTGTCGTACTTGCTTTGTAGTAGTGTATATGTTCCGTAATTATTGTTGTCATCTTGTCTTTCGTTGACTTGGGTGGATAGTAGACTGAACTTCGGGGACAAAGTTCCTTTTTAGGGGTAGATAACACCGCGACAAAAGATAAAAGAAAGATAAAAGTTCGAAGGATTGGACAAAGTTTCGCTACGCTTCACTTTTCCTTCTATGTCCTATCTTTATTTAACTTCCGAGTTATGGGTTGCCACAAACTTACAAACTTGTGGTTACGTAATTCTCTAGGTAGTTGTACCCAGTAACAATTAGTGATGCTTATGGTCATTGAAGTCTTACCTAGAATGTCTTATGTGTCGTCTTGTGTGTCTTAAACCTGATGTGTTAAACTTTGGAGGTGGTATTCGTCGTAGTGAAGTGTTAAGTTTGCCTTAGGTGTTACCGCGGTGTTGGGAGGTGTGAGATGAACTTCGAGGATGAAATTCCTTTTAAGGGGGGAAGACTGTAATACCCGCCCTGTTTAAGGACCCTTTGACCCACCGTTTGACCCCATAAGGTCATGGGAGGGGATAGGCGAGAGGTTAAGGGAGCTGTGTGATTGGTTGCTCGACCTAGTCGGGGCTACTCGGCCGAGTGTTGTTAACACTCGACCGAGTAGGGCTTACTCGACCGAGTATGAGAGTACTCGACCGAGTACAGCCGCTGTTGACGCGTTATTAGAAAACGCAATTCGTAAGTCTAATTTCATTTTCGACGGTTCCCTTGCTCTCTAACCCTAATATATCTCTCTCTCATCTATCACCCACTTCTCCTTATACTCTCACCTAGCCTAGACACTAACCAAGGATGGGGATTGGTTTATATGTGGGATGTGCGAGTAAGGATGTCATCGTTGTCGACTTCGGTATATGTCTCAAGGTAAGTCGCCCTTTCGTTGGTTGTCTTTCAGTAGGTCTTTGGCGTAGTTTTGTAATAGGACGTGGTTAATGCTTATAGGGTTCGTCTCGGAGTCTTGCTTGGCTAGTGTTGCATTTTCATGGATTAGCGATAAGGTAGGGTTTTCCTACTCAGTTTACTGTTTAATTATTATAGATATATGTTTGTATTGTTGTACGATTGTTTATCTGCTGATCGTTGTTGGAGTTGATGTTGGTGATGTGATGGTTATTGATGATGTTCGCGAGGCGCGTCCTCGGCTGAGTGGAGTCACTTGCGGGAGTGGCTTCACGCCCTAGTTTCGCTCTCTGTGGAACCCGCCATAGGAGGGGATGTGCACATTAATGAACAGGGTTATCGCTCGTTGATGAGCGAGGATTTGGTGGGGATTGGCTGCGGTCCCCACTGGCGGTATGGATTACCTGTTGCGATGGGTAATCTGGCAGGGCTACACACTTTAGTGTGTAGTCAGTTACTATGTGAGATCGGGAGTTGGAGGTGTGAGGATCAGCAGTTGCTTTTGGTACTTGTCTTATTTTGTTTATACAGTAACTGACCCCGTTTAATTGTTTTAAAAACTGTGGTGATCCATTCGGGGATGGTGAGCAGTTTGTTTAGCGGGTAATGAACTGGAAATGCGTGGCCACGCTCGGAAGGTATCTATGGTAGATAATTCCGGTCAATCAGTTATTCTCCAGATAGAGGAAACCACTCTCGATATGATCACTTGCAAGTACGACCTGAAAGACACCTTGCATTGAGTGGGAGATAGTAATAGGACAAGAGAATTGGTGACGCACACTTGTCGAGGACAAGTGGGAGATTGTTGGAATATGTGTCCTCCGACAATAATGCGATCACAACTGTCGATCATGATGATAACATGTTTAAATCTCATTTTAAGAATACATGTGGGAAGTAATATTTTACTGTCAACTGGTCCACACATATCGGTAATGATTGGCTGACTAGAGTTTGACATTACTGTCGTGCGACGGTGGTGATCAGTTGATTATTTAATTGATTATTTAATTGATCGTATGTCGATACGGGTTAATTAAATTGCTTAAAATTGACGGACGATTTTGTGAGTATTATTGACGTGTCTTATTGTAATTCGATTAAATAAAGATACGGTCTAAGTAATCAAATTGTTTTATTACTTGAATAAAATTATTGTTTACGAAACAATTGAAACTGAATGAATAATTTATTATAAATACAAGACGTTGTGATTTATAATTGATAAACCATTTTTGGTACAAGTAATTATGAATTACTAAGTCGATTTTTGTACATGACGTATTTTTATTAATACGTTGATTTTTAATATCTTAAAAATACATTACATTGTGACACATGTCATGTAACATGTAACATATGACAAATTGACAAATGACAAAATATAAAATGGACCTCCCATTTTATGTAAGTGCCTAAAATAAGGAGGGAGTATTAGGTTTAAAATATGTTAATTATGTTTAAGTGGAAAACATAATCATAAAACCTAATTCATAGCCATGCACACCTAGTTGCTTTTGTGAAGAGTATTTTGGTCATGCATTGGCCCTTGCCATCCCCCCATAACCGGTTTTCAAAGGGGCAATTATAGAGAGTTTTTTCTCTCTAATTATTTATTCACAACTTGAATTATTTTCTAGTGTAAGAAAATAAAAATTCTCTCTAATTTAAAAAAAAGCTTAGAGAAATAAAATCTCTCATTATTCATCCTCTCTTGGCCGAAATTTCAAGAGGACAAAAACAAATATTTTGGGTCAATTTTAGTAAGATTATTATTATTCTAGATCAAGTAATATTAATCTATTAAGAGGTTATCTTGGGTATTCATCTTTGGGAGGGATTCTATCTTTGAATCCTTGTTCTTCCATTTGTAAGGAAAGCTCAAGAACAAGTAAGAAGGAGACCTTACTTGTACCCTTTAATCCGAAACTTCCATAGTAAGAATGACGATTTCTTCTCTATTTCTATTTATGTTTGCATGCATAAGATCTAGATTTAATTTTATTACTAAATTAAATGTCACATATATGAATATGTAAATTAATGAGATTAATAATTCTAACAACTATTACTCATGAGGTCGGAACATCACACTATCACTTACATGTGTCATAAATACCCATATAAGTAAAACTAGCCATGCCATATCACCTAAATTATCATCATTTTTTTTTTGAATATCATCTTATTAGGTTACCATACACAACATATGACGCGGAACACTCAGATAACGACTTTATAACTATCACACCATACCACTACTCGTGAGGTCAGAACCTCACACAAACATTTATACACATCATAGACCCGTAATCACATCCAACTAGTCAATCCTGATCACGTAAGTTACCACTTGATAAAGGTTATCTCTCGCCCGAGCTTAACTCGCATGCCCTTCATAACACATTCTCCCATTCGCATAACTATCACCTCCTGACAAATGTAACCATACCATTAATACCCAAGTACTAGCAATCACCTCCTATAATCACATCGTATACCCCCTCACAACCATACATACCAATCCGGCCTCTACAAAATCAACCTCTTTAAAATGGCTACCTTTCCTATTAATCATCACCCTTAACCACTAGTGACAACACCACAACACCACCACTGTTCGTATAACAAATCTCTTACACTCACCTCTTAATATAGCAGTTCCTTTCCTATCTTCGGCTAACATCCCAAATAACGAGCATCAATTCCATTAATAAAAATTACCTCAGCATTCATTCCAATTCTATCCTTAATTGTATCGTCACCTAACTCACCACCAAAATCTCATATCGTGCAAATACTCTACCAACTTTTACTCCCCTTAATTCCTCGAAACTCATGTCTAACATGTTGTCCTGAAACTTCTATATAACCATTCACTCACATCCTCATGATAGTATCATACATCTCGACGGTTTCTTACTTCTATATCACATAACTCCGGTCAACATTCTCCTAGTTTACTCCCCTCATTCTTTTCTTTTTACACTCGACAAAATTAATTAACATTTCAACTCCTTATTCCTTCTACCTAACTCTTTAGTGCTCCGGTTACCTTCTCATTACTCCAAAACTCAAATCCCTTTATTTCATATCAATACCATCTCACTCTTTCTTACCATGGATCTTCTCTCATCATGCTATCACTCACACTTGTTACCAATCAATCCACAAAATCAACGTTTACTGTTCGATCAATTGCATCTCCCTTTTACATCTCTAGAAATCAAAGTTCATTTCATACCGTAATGTGCCTAAGAAAATTACACACTAGGCTCACCTCTTGATAACCCAAATTGCCAAACTCAATCTCTATCTACAAATCCACATCGCGGCATAACTCGATCTAAGCTCTTTATACACCATTATTTTCCATCTATCTACAACGACCTTTCCATTACATATATTCTTAACCAACCCAGTTATAACTATCTCCCTTTATAATCCCTAAACATCCCAAGTTACCACCATTCGCATCCCCCATTTCAATCTTTTCATTCTCACGTTCCATAAACTTAAATCACCCCCTTACCCATATTCACTTACTTTACATTACCCAAACTCGCAATCATATCACTCACCATATCTCACAAAATATGCTTCATGCCCCCATATGCTCATTAACCTCCCTTTTCTTTTTCCACTACCCATCACAACCATATGTAACTCATGTCCTCCCCACCAAACTCATACCCATCATAAGGTGCTACTCTTACATCATAAGATTGGGTAACTTACGCATCAAGACCAACACATATGTAAAACAATGCATAAAGAAGCAAAAGAACACCCTTCAATTAAATAAGATATGCGATGAGGTAAAAGATAAGCATATGACCCAAAACAGGGGTCACTAGATCAAGTACAGCCTACTCGATCGAGTAGGTGAAGGTCAGAAGCACGTATAATAAGTTACCGGGGTTACTCGATCGAGTAAGGGGTACTCGATCGAGTACCAAGAGGTGCACTCGATCGAGTAAGGGCTACTCGATCGAGTACCCTACGCAGTTCTCCGCACTGTCCAATTTTCGTAAAACGGTCATATCTCACTCGTTTCTTGGTCATTTTGAGCGTGTGACCTATCGTTAGAATCGTAAGAGAACAAGCTATCACCTACAAGTAGAATCACATCAATACCACTTATGAATCTCAAGTTATAACAGTTTAAAGACAACTTCTCTATAATCGGTGTAATACCTCGTATTTATTTAAGCATAGCTAGACCGAATAAAGAACCCACTCAGCTGAGTGCATGCACTCGGCCGAGTGGAGGACCGATTACTCCAATACAGTAGGCTGGAAAGCATGGAAAGTTGGTCACTCGACCGAGTGACCATCCACTTGATCGAATGGAGCCTCCACTCGATCGAGTGGGCTTCCACTCGACCGAGTGCCGGTCGAGTGAGTTTTATACGGGAAATGTTTGGTGAGATGTCGCTTTCATAACCCTATCATTTCAGATTTCCTACACCAAAACCCCTCTCAAACACTATTCACCACTCTCTAAACTTCACCAACTTCTCTCTAAACTCTCCACCATCAAATCCTCTCAAGAACCCTAATTTCTCTAAAGGAGATTCTTGCCTCCTTAGCCTTTCTTCTTTGTTGTAAGTAGATCTACACTTCCTCTTCTCCTCTATTTTGTTTTAATAACTCTATTTAGTTAGTAGGTTAATCCTTACTTAATTATGTTGTAAGAATTCAAGGGTTTAAGTTAGTATGTGGTTATAATAGATTGTAGTGTTAATTATAATAACTAATATGTGTAGGAAGCTTCATTGAGGAGCATTTCTAGGGATTAGCTTGTGGAATTGTGAAGATAAGCTCAAGGTAGGGTTTCTCTGCTTAGCTATGGTGTTATGAGTGTTTAATTATGCATTTGATACCATTAATTACATTTATCTCATAGTAGTTTCATTATAACATGTTTTGGATAATTAGGGTTTGATACATATTGTGGTCATGATGATTTTGGGAAGAATGAGTATGGTGAATGAATCTAGTATTAATTATCTTGCACTATAACATGTTATTAAGCAATTGAAAGAAGAGAAAATGAATTAATGAAGTTATGAGCATGAATTGGTTGTTGTATGAAATTAGTGGCATGCTTGTTTAATTAATTGTTCTTGTTGTTGGTGAATTGTTGACATTGGAGATTGTTGGGGGATGTTGATGATGATTTTGGAGACGGAAGGCGGTTGGGAAACCGTCTTCCGCTCAAGTCTTCCTTGGAGCTTCCCACTCCAAGGGAATGTGCACATTAGTACTTGGGTTATGGAGGGACTCATGCGGTGAGGCATGTGGTCTGGCAGGGGACTCGAGTCGCACTCGGGCTCAGTACCACGGACGTGTTCCGAGTACCTTAGTGGTTTTGGTGACGTCGTGGGCGTGTCCCGGTCACGGTTGGAGGAGATGAGTTTGGTGGATACTTGTCATGTTTACATACCTCATTAAATTAATAAGTTAGTTGCATCTCTTGTTTATTATTGAACATTCATATCATTGGCTAACACTTGGGTTTGAATGTCTATGATGAACCATATGGTGATTTCCGCCCATATGGGGAGCAGTGTCGACAGGTGCACATGTTTGAGTAGCTGTCTTGGGAGCGGTCTAACTCGTTGTCGCCACTTGTTCTTATTTAGCTTTTGACATTGAAACTCCTTTCGATTTGGTTGTACTATTGGGATGATTTTCATATCCCTTAACTTAAGGTCAATTGACTTTACAACTTAACTATTTATGTTATCTAAAGTACTTCTTTACTTGTTGTTCGCACTACACTCTTGGGAAACCAAGGTATGTGACACCTCCATGTGATGGGAATTGTATAGAGGAAGGGTCCCGACATATGGGGGTGTTACAATTGGACAACATAACTACTTGATTCTTTCTTCCAAACAACTTAATCAATAACAAAGTAAACAAAGACAACTCAATATTCATAAAACCAGTATCCCTAACCACATGTTACTATCTACAAAAGCCAAACAAATACATCCATCATGATCATATAGTATTCAACTTACCAATCATGTAATGCCCACATGATTTTATTCTATAACTTCCGTCATAACAAATTAGCATAACATATCACATCCTCTAATCACATGTTACTAAGATTGCCACATTATAAATCAGTTTCACCATACAACATGATCATCCACAACATATTACTATATACATCTTCTTCAACTTTTTCCACCACATTCACCAATCCACCACAATCATTCATCCAACATTGCTATACAACATATCATCCAACATACGCAATAAAGCATTAGTAAACACATAGCGATCCCATGACACCCCATAGTGACCGGTTCAAAGTTGTAGGGCGAGTTCGTGACTTTAGGACGTCTCCCAAGCCTTTGCATTAGCTCCTAACAACTCCTACCCGGGTTCATTTTATTTTGACCCCCTAGATTCATTAGTTTTATTAGTTACATGTTCCAAAATCATCACTCTGATACTACTTTGTAACACCCCCATACACCAAGGTGCCTTACCAAGACCACCTAATGCATGGAAGTGCTACCATCTCGGTTACCCGAGGCATAGTAATCAAAAGTGACCATCAAGAAACATAGTTTAAGCATAAAGTTTAAAGTGATTACATAAAAAACAACTGTAAAGTAAAGTACAACTGTTCTAAAACCAAACTACAACTAAAGTAACAAAAATATTATGATAACACAGCGGAAGACTACTATCAGACTCGTGGCAACTCCATCCCCAGCTAATCCACTCGTATCCACAGTATACCTGCTAGACAACTGCTCACCACCCCCGAATGGATCACCACAGTTTTTAAAACATTTAAACGGGGTCAGTTACTGATTACACCAAATAAGATAAGCAAGATAACAAGACACAGATCACCCAACTCCGTCACATCTCCACACACCTGACTACACACTAAAGTGTGTAGTCCTGCGAGAATACCCATCGCAACAGATATTCCATGCCACCAGTGGGGGACCGCAGTCGTACCCACCAAATCCCCGCTCATCTATTCCGAGCGAAAACCCAAGTTCCTTAATGTGCACATCCTCTCCTGTGGCGGGTTCCACAGAGGGCGAATCAAGGGCGTGAAGCCACTCCCGCAAGTGACTCCACTCAGCCGAGGACGCGCCTCGCGAACCATAGACAAACACATCCAACCAATTATACAACAACAAACACCAATTACAATACCAACATGATAAAGATTAACAACATCACAACCATCACCAATCAACTATGTAATCAATAATGGAGTAGAGAAACCCTACCTGGAAAAGCAATCAGCAAGATCATTGATACGTGCATTTTATATAGTCTTTTTGGCCTATTTATGCACGTATTTCTATGCTAATATCGTAGTTTATTGCTACGAAATGCCCCGAATATACTACTTTGGTTTATTTTGTCTTAATTGCAGGAATGGACCAGAAAGTAGTGAAATCAAGCCATTTACCGTCCGTTTAGCATGCATTTGGAGGAAGAGTGAATTTGGAGCGGGAATGTAGCTATCTTGAGATGCGCAAAGAAGAAAGATAGCTAGGCGAGCAAAGGAAGAACTTCAAATTGCTATTGCCTAATTTGAAGAGCCATATCTCGAGTTCTACAACTGATATTCAGGTGATTCTAACTGTATATGAAATTTTGTCCTCTTAGCTTTCCAATGCCACCGGAATCGCCCTGTTTGACCAAGTAACGAAGAAATGGCAGCCGTTTGAAGTTCAGTGCGCAAAGCAGGAAATTGTGCGCTGGAAAGTACTCAATCGAGTAGAATTATGTTCGATCGAGTCCTTTTTCTACTCGATCGAGTAGTTGCATTTTAGGATTTACTCGATCGAGTAGTTGCATTTTAGGATTTACTCGATCGAGTAGATTTTCTACTCGATCGAGTGGTTTAAGCTTTAGTTTACTCGATCGAGTGGTTTCTCTTACGGGCTTGGGCTTTTAGCTTAAATCCGTCATTAGATTGAATAAAATCCTATTTTTCTTATAAATAGGAAGGGGAGACGTCAATTGGAACTCACCCACACACTATCAGGCGATGTTTTACTACTGTTTTCTGTTCTACCTCTTATTTTCCGAATCTATTTCATTAACATTTCTCTCCCTTTTCCTCTTTAATTTAATGTTTATTCCTCTTTCTCTCTTTATTTCTGTTCTTTATTTAGTTATGTCTAGCTAAATACCTCTGCTAGGATTAGGTGATTCATTAGACTAATGTTAGTTGCTAATTAGGTTATTAGATCTGTCGTTGTAGTTGTAGTCTATGTTGTTAATCGCTGCTTTAACTGTATCCTGCTAGTTGAGTCGACACAATTAGCCTTTTAATATAGGTAACCCTTGACCTGGACCGAAAGGTTGGAATAGGTGAGACCCGCAGTGAACAATAGGATGCTTTAGTGAGGGCGAAAGTTAAGCTAATAGCATTTTAGGGCGAATTGAGACCGAAAGGAGATATTCGTTGCCCCTTAGACCGACACATCGACTGATCTATGACCTTAGCTGCAATTAACTGACGTTTATTGATGACCCGAAATCCTAGTTCCCTTCTCTTTCTGTTAATTTCTCTCATTCCTTTTCTCTCTTTCCTTGATCTATTTAGTTTAGTCAAAATACACCTAAACCCCCATCTTGTGACATTCTGACAGACTTAGTTAAACAGATAATTAGCAAAATAGCCTCCCTGTGGAGATCGACCCTACTTACCGCCGACTTCTGTTAGTAGTAACTTAGGTATTTATTTTTGGTACATAACGATCGTATCAAATTTTGGCGTCGTTGCCGGGGAGGCGACGTTTTTTTATCTGTTTTATTTTGTTTGTCTTTCGCCTCAAGGGAAGACTAAGTATCTTGAGGCTGTTCTTATCTTTTTCTTTAGTGCTGTTTTGATAGGCCTACAGGTTTATTAGACAGGCTACCGAGGGAGATTATCGAAGGGAAGGCTTGAGTACCTTCGATCCCTTTTGCCAAGATGACATCTGTCTCCCGACTAATCGCTCAGTTTGAAGCCCAATCTGAAAAACCTGCTAGTTGGGAAAGGAAGAAATCTTGGGGTTGTGGTAATTATTGCACTTCTCCTACGCCACATCCACCCTATCAATGGCCACCGCAACAAGATCCTCCTGATATACAAGAAGAAGAGATTGCGGAGCTGAAATCCTTGTTAGAGATACTTGCCTCCAAAAGGCAAGAGCATGATAGACGGTTTTTCGCGCACATTGATGAGCTCGAGTCTATAATAGCTCAGTTAGCAGCTGAGTCTGATAGTTGGCAACCGGAAGAGGTATACTTTACTGAGAGCGGTTTTTCCCATGAAGAATCCGTGTTGCCCAATGCTGAGGATGATCTTTATGACTCGGATGACGAATTTCTATCATATTTCAATAGCTTACACGAAGATTTCAGCGCTGTACAGGAAGAATCACTCGATCGAGTGACTTATATTAGTCGATCGAGTGAATTTCCAGAGGAAAGTTCTCGATCGAGTGATATTTCTACTCGATCGAGTGCGAATCAGGAAGGAAATGGTCGATCGAGCAACAATTCTACTCGATCGACTAAACTGGCCAGCGAGAGCATTGATTCGTCATGTGGATTTGTTTTGGATGACGATTTTGACGATGATAATGGATACGGTGAATCTCCCCTATTCAAAGCCGAGTCGGATGCACAAGAGGCTGCGATTTACGGGACGATATCCACTGAGGAGGGTGACGAAGAGGCAGCTGAGTCGGTGATTGCTCCTAGCGCGGAAGAGGTAATATCTTCCTTTGTCAATGATTCCGTCAATGAGAGCGACCAACCCGAGGTAGTAAACGATAATTTATTTATTGTTTGTTTAAATAGTAAATTGCCTCGTTTAACTTACGTTGCATATTCTAATGCTTTGCCCCTTCCCAGTAGGTCGAATAATTTAGCGATTTTTCGCAGTCCTTACCATTTTAATTTCGTTAATCTGAAATGAGACCTTATTTTATCGTCAATTGCTCCCGCACTCCTATATTTTGTGGATAAATTTAGGAGCTCTCATAGGAAATTTGTTAGACTTAAACAGTTAAACATTTTTATTTCCTATATTTTTATTCCACTGTGGTGCTACTTACATTTTTGTGTAGCACATGCGCAGATTTATGATTTAATGCTGCGCGCTTTAAGCTGTTTTGATTATGACTGATTAGAGAGGCTCGAAGAAAAAGAAGGTCGAGCTGGGACCTGACTGAAGCTAGCGCTACCCGGGAGGCAACCCGGAGACTTTATTTTACATTTTATTTCAGTTGTAGTTGTAATAAATGGTCTTCGTACCATAAACTATATCAGTATGCTTGCTTTGTTAGTTTTGCGGGCCGTTTTATTGCGTCTTTTGCAGGAATATACTAAGGATCACTCGATCGAGTACAAATGTACTCGATCGAGAGCTTTTGCTGCTGAAATCACTCGATCGAGTACTTATTCTACTCGATCGAGTACCCGCAAAAAAAAAAAAAAAAAAAAAAATCACTCGATCGACCACCACTATTCTACTCGATCGACCACTATTCCTCTCGATCGAGCTGTTTTGGACGCCCATTGCTTGGATAGCTTCTTGTGACGATGTTTCGGAGCTATTAGTGTCCTCCCACGTTGCTGGCTGGTTTGGGGAGGTCCCTTATTCGCGCAATCTTGTGAGTTTTCCGCATTTATTCTCTTTCTCTTTTAGTTTGCGTTTCCTTTCCATGTTTTGGTACAATGAGGGCATTGTACGGTTTGGTTTGGGGAGGTTATGCATTCATATCTGTGTCTGCATTTTGTTGTTTATTGCATTTCTGTTGTCATGTTTAATTTCCGTATGCATTGTTGTTTATTTTTCATATAAAATTTAAAATCTCATAAAAATTTCAAAATTTCAAAATTCAAAGAAATTTCACGTTTATTTTTTTTGCATATAGGTTGAGTCGGAACGGTAGATTTCAATGATGAAATTGCTCTGCAATTGCCTTTTTGCTTAAGCCTTGCATTAAACTGTTATCTTTTACCTTTGTCTTTTACATATCTACGAGTTTATGTTAAAATTTAGCTGAACGAATAGATTTGACCTGAAATTTTGGCAACCTACTTATAAATTCTAAGGACTAGAGCCTTATAAACTGGTGTCATTTATGACCAGTTTCATGTAGGATTGTGAGTAGTTACTCCTTGCATATCATGTATCATCAATTTGCACGTTTATGAAATTCAATTGCTTTTTGCCTTCATACATTCGGGTTAGTGGTTGGTGTCATATGCAGGGAGGTGCTTACAAATTTTCCTTTCTTTTATTTTTACCCATTTAACTCCACATTAGCCAAATTTGCCTGTTGACCCTTAACTACATTCCAAATTTAGCCTGCCTTGTCAAGCTAGTTTAGATTGTTTTTGCGGTATATATTTCATTAAGCCAAATTTGGTTCATATTTTATCGATTTGGAGTTGGTAGAAAAGAAGAGAAGGAGGATGAGAAAAGAAAAAAAAGGAATAAAAAAAACGTGAACAAAAAAAAAGATTTCGAAAAAAAAGAAACAAGAAAGAAAAAAAAAGAAAAAATCAGAAAAGAAAAAAAAAGATGTTGTTGTGATCGGTTTCGCTCCTATGCTTTATCTATATCTTTTGAGGAGTTAGTTCAGTTCGGTTTGGTGAGTTTTGTGCCAAATGAAGGGCACTCGTGCTTAAATCTATAATTGAGTTGGAAACGGATATGTCTCATATGGTTCTGTTTAGGTACTAGCTTGATCACCTATACCTCCACATTCCCATAAATGTTTTGCCTTTTCTTACCCATTGCCTCACTTTACCATACTTTTGTAAGCCCTCGGCTGTGATAGGACCTTGTTTGGTTGGAATGTGTGTACGGTAGCTAGAATTGTCTATCATATTAGTTGCATGCATGTTTATGTGGGTCGTAGTCTAGGTGAGCGACTATTTTTCTTTCTCTCTTACATATATATGTTCACCCTGCGCTTCATGAGAGAAGAATGACCCGTGAGAGTCCATTATTAAAGGTCTTGCAAGGTCGACGGTTCAGCTTTATTATAAACATCCTATAACTCGTTTGCATTTGACTGTTTAGCTATAAGTGTTAGTTTGCTTGCATTAAACTGGCTTAAGTGGGCATTTGTAGCTAGCTCTGAGTTATCTTCTCCGTTCCATTAGTTTGCATTTAGTTTACTCGAGGACGAGTAAAGGTTTGGTTTGGGGAGATTTGATACGTGCATTTTATATAGTCTTTTTGGCCTATTTATGCACGTATTTCTATGCTAATATCGTAGTTTATTGCTACGAAATGCCTCGAATATGCTACTTTGGTTTATTTTGTCTTAATTGCAGGAATGGACCAGAAAGTAGTGAAATCAAGCCATTTACCGTCCGTTTAGCATGCATTTGGAGGAAGAGTGAATTTGGAGCGGGAATGTAGCTATCTTGAGATGCGCAAAGAAGAAAGATAGCTAGGCGAGCAAAGGAAGAACTTCAAATTGCTAGTGCCTACTTTGAAGAGCCATATCTCGAGTTCTACAACTGATATTCAGGTGATTCTAATTGTAGATAAAAGTGTGTCCTCTTAGCTTTCCAATGCCACTGGAATCGCCCTGTTTGACCAAGTAACGAAGAAATGGAAGCCGTTTGAAGTTCAGTGCGCAAAGCAGGAAATTGTGCGCTGGAAAGTACTCGATCGAGTAGAATTATGTTCGATCGAGTCCTTTTTATACTCGATCGAGTAGTTGCATTTTAGGATTTACTCGATCGAGTAGTTTCATTTTAGGATTTACTCGATCGAGTAGATTTTCTACTCGATCGAGTGGTTTAAGCTTTAGTTTACTCGATCGAGTGGTTTTAAATCACTCGATCGAGTGGTTTCTCTTACGGGCTTAGGCTTTTAGCTTAAATCCGTCATTAGGTTGAATAAAATCCTATTTTTCTTATAAATAGGAAGGGGAGACGTCAATTGGAACTCACCCACACACTATCAGGCGATGTTTTACTATTGTTTTCTATTCTACCTCTTATTTTCCGAATCTATTTCAGTAACATTTCTCTCCCTTTTCCTCTTTAATTTAATGTTTATTCCTCTTTCTCTCTTTATTTATGTTCTTTATTTAGTTATGTCTAGCTAAATACCTCTGCTAGGATTAGGTGATTCATTAGACTAATGTTAGTTGCTAATTAGGTTATTAGATCTGTCGTTGTAGTTGTAGTCTATGTTGTTCATCGCTGCTTTAACTGTATCCTGCTAGTTGAGTCGACACAATTAGCCTTTTAATATTGGTAACCCTTGACCTGGACCGAAAGGTTGGAATAGGTGAGACCCGCAGTGAACAATAGGATGCTTTAGTGAGGGCGAAAGTTAAGCTAATAGCATTTTAGGGCGAATTGAGACCGAGAGGAGATATTCGTTGCCCCTTAGACCGACACATTGACTGATCTATGACCTTAGCTGCAATTAACTGACGTTTATTGATGACCCAAAATCCTAGTTCCCTTCTCTTTCTGTTAATTTCTCTCATTCCTTTTCTCTCTTTCCTTGATCTATTTAGTTTAGTCAAAACACACCTAAACCTCCATCTTGTGACATTCTGACAGACTGAGTTAAACAGATAATTAGCAAAATAGCCTCCCTGTGGAGATCGACCCCACTTACCGCTGACTTCTGTTAGTAGTAACTTAGGTATTTATTTTTGGTACATAACGACCGTATCAATCGTCACAATCAGCTAATCAGAAACGTTCCTCTACGAAATCGCCTCCTATCAAATACACTATCATACAATTACCATCTAACAATCACAATAGTCCAAAAACCCCCAAAATACCCAATTAGGGTTTCAAACAAACTCAATGAAACGACATAAAAACTGTACAAGGATCTTACCCACAATACGACGGTCTCAACGGTATAAAGAACTCTGAAATTTGACGACTCTAGCCCTTGGATTTGATAGCAATGAGAGGAAGAGAATCAACGTTGCTTTGTTTTATTTGTAAAAAGTTTAGATTTTAGGTAAAAGGTGAAAAGAACTGACGTATGATGTTTATATAACATTTCACGCATTGCTATCAAAACCGGGTAAAACCCGTATAAAACCCGACTTACTCGATCGAGTAAGTCACTTACTCGATCGAGTGCCCCCTACTCGATCGAGTAACCATCAGCAGTACACTGTCTCGCACGCAACACTCACTTACTCGACAGAGTAAGCCCTACTCGATAGAGTACCCAACAGCACATCAAACCGTAGTATTAGAACTTCGCCAACTCCTCCTACCCATGTCTATTATTCGATTTACGAGCACTAGAGGAAGATCCATGAGCAAAACAACAATGATTTGGTGCAGCGCAACTTCAATGAGTATATGCACTCCTTGAACATAAGTGTTGATTTTCCCCGGCCTAGTTGGTGGCGTGGCCCGAGAGTTGCGGGTGGAATATTCTATGATTGCAGGGTGGATCAGACTACTTGGGTACTGACTATGGTTGCACTTCTGGTGGTCATAGAGGCGCCAGTGGCAGTGTAATACCCCTTCCTTCTAAGTGCTCCACGCGACCGAGTGTGGGTGTAATACCTCATAGTTTCTAAGGGATTCACTTTGCCGAGAAGACCGAGTGGGGGACCGAGTAACATCTGCAAAATGGTGAGAGTTTTTGATGCCGGGTCACTCGACCGAGTGGACTCCACTCGATCGAGTGAACCAAGCACTCGACCGAGTGCCCTGTCACTGTTCATTGTTACGCGTGTGAATGTGGGGGAGCCTTATCATCTTTAAACACTCTTTTTCATATTTTCCCTCCCTTATTTCACTCCTACCTTATCCTCAAACACCCACAACTCTCTAGAAACTTCCCATGAACACTAACTAGAAAACCAAGCCTAGATTTGGAAGGATTATTCACCAAGTTTGATTCTTTCTCATTCCTTTCCACTAGTAAGCTGATGATCATTCTTTTCCTTTCATTTTTATGTTGACCCAAACCCTAGAATTTGGGGGTTTTCATGGGTAATGTTAATTAGTATTTTAATTAGTATTATGAGTAATTAAAGGGTAATAATAAGGGGTTTTGATGTTACACAAGGGTATAAGATGTATTGTGATAGTTATTATATAACTTATGTAGGATAAGCAGTCTTATGAGACAGATCCTTGGTGGTTTCGAGTAGCTTTTGGAGTATGCTAAAAGGTAGGTTAATCCTACTCGGTTTTGATAACGTAATTGATTGTTGATGTGTCTTTCATGGTTATTTGCATATCATAAATCATATGACATCACTTGGTAGTAATAGAGGATTGTCATGTATTCATATGTGGTTAGTAATGTATTATACATGCTAAAGGAGTCGAGATACTTGAGGATTTGATGTTCATGTCATATGTGGAATCGTGTCTCATGATGAGGCGAGTATTGATATAATGTGTGGTATTTTACATTTATTGTGTTATTATGCATATTGGAGGACATGATGGATTGTGATGATGATGATGATACTTGTTGTGAGGAGACCCCAACCGTCTTACGCTTGAGTCGCCTCTTGGAGCTTCCCACTCCAAGAGAGATGTTCATATTAACGACTTGAGTTTGGAGGGACTCGTGTGGTTAAGGGACGATGTCTGGCAGGGGATCCAGTTGGCTTCCGGACCCAGTACCACGAGCGTGTCCCGAGTACCTATTTGTGAGGTGCGGTGTCGTGGGCATGTCTCTGTGTAACACCCCCTTCTTAACTGACCAAGGTAATTAGGAAATGTTACCGTCTCGGTTTCCCGAGGCAGTGAAATCGGAATTACAATTAAGAAACTCTTTAAATAAATAACAAGTTTAGTGATTACATAAATATAAACAAATGAATAAATGGGAACTATACAAATTACAAGTCGACTACCATGTATATCACCTATGCTACGCTACTCGACTCCAAGTCCAAAGCGCGGCCCAAATCCCGATCACGTTAACAAGCAAAACCTGTACTCAACCTGTTGGAATATGTGTCCTCCGACAATAATGCGATCACGACTGTTGATCATGATGATCACATGTTTAAATCTCATTATAAAGAATACAACTGGGAAGTAATATTGTTACTGTCAACTGGTCAACATATATCGGTAATGATTGGCTGACTAGAGTTTGACATTACTGTCGTGCGACGGTGGTGATCAGTTGACCCCCTAGGTCATACCTATAGGGCAACACTCTTAATTGATTATTTAATTAATCGTATAATGTTATGAGTTAATTAAATTACTTGAAAATTGACGGACGATTTTGGAAGTAAAATTTACGTATCAAATTGAAATATGATTAAATGAGATACGGTCTGAGTAATCAAATTGGATAATTACTCGGATGAAATAATTGTTTAATGTAACAATTAAATTTGAATGAATTATTATAATACAATCTGTTGTGATTTATAATTGGTAAAAATTTTGGTACAAGTAATTATGAAATTACTAAGTCGATTTTTGTACATGGCGTATTTTTATTAATACGTTGATTTTTAATATGTTAAAAATACATAACAAATTTATGTGACATATGACATGTGACAAATTGACAATTGACAAAAATAATATGGATCCCATATTAACATATGTGCCGAAAATAAGAGGAGGTTTAAGCTAATATTGTGGTTGTTTTATTAAGTGGTAAACACAATCATTACATGCTTTAGTAGCCATGCAAGTCTACTAAACATTGTGAAGACAAATGTATGCATGCATTGGCTCTCCTCCCTCTCTCCTTGGTCCGGTTTTTAAGAGTGAAAAAACAAATTGTTTTTCCTCTTAATTTACCTCTTATACTATAATGAAATGTCATTATTCATTCATCCAATTCATCAATCTAAAATAAGAGTTTTAGAGAGATAAAAACTCTCATCTTCTTCCTTCCCAAAAACCGAAATACATAAGTGTTTTATAAATATTTTGGTTCAATTTTCTACCTAATTAATATTATACTAGTTCTTGTAATATTAATTAAATTAAGAGAAAGCCTTGGGTATAAAGCTTAGGGAGAGATCCTACACTTGGATCTTTGTTCTTCCATAAGGAAAAGCTCAAGATCAAAAGAGAAAGGTGATCTCTTTTGTGCCCTTAAATCCGAAATCAACAATGTAAGGACATGATTTCTCTTCTATTATATTATTGTTTGCATGCATAAAATCCGTATTTAATTTTATGACAAATTAATTTTTAACATATATGAGTATGTTAGTATGTATATGAATCTACATTTCCTTCAATTGGTATCAGAGCCACGGTTGTTTGCATGCAAATTGGTTAAAAGTTTTTCCGAGTTATAAGAATAACAAATAAAACTTGTAAAATTTGTGTTATTATGATATATCACGAAATTAATTCATGCATGTTAATATTTCTGGTCCTAAAATGTTTTAGGATATTTTGGTTAATTTTACGGATTTTTATTGTTCATATTTTACAATAATGACATTTAAATATGATTTTATGAGTAAAAATGTCATTTTTGGTCTAAAATTTGCTATACTTCGAATTTTCCAGTGGTTTTTGGATATGTTTTCACATATATTATTTTTAGATTATCTGGAAATTTTCATAATTTTATGAGTTTTTGTGCTCGAAAAATGGATTTTTCAATATTAAATTCGGATTTAGGTGAAAAATAGGTTAATATGAGTTAAATTTCGAATCAAGTCATAGAAATTTAATATGTTGTCACATGCAATTTTACAAGATGTGTATAAAATAATTGTCTATAAAGAAGTCTTTTTGCATGATTTATGGATTTTTGAAGAAAAATAGCATAAATAGTGACATTATTAGTGAAAAATTAATAGAACATAATCTATGACTTAGGAAAAACATCAAATGTTGCATTTTATTATCTTTTTCAGATCTAAAATTGAAAAGTTAATGAATATAATTTTTCCTCATGTTTTATGATTATTTTAGTTAAAATCGATAAACCGCAACATTGTTTTTCCGGAAAAATTTCGAAATTTTTAACCTAAGTTTTTGAACATTATGAGTGTCATGGTAATTTTTCATAATGTTCATGAGTTTAAATTTCAAATTTTGAATTTATTTGAAATTTTGTGATTTATTTGAAGTTTAATAGCTTATTTTTGTAATTTTTGGACTAATTTATGAACAATTTTAGTAATTTAAGTTAATTATGGTCAATTTATTAGTGAAGACTAAATTTTGAGTCCTAAGTGGTTAGGGTAATTAACTTATGCATAAATATGAGTTTATGTATTTTTGTGATTATAAAATGTTGAAATCACGCAAATCCGTAAAAACCGAGTAATATTCGATATTGGCTAATTAAAGGCGATTTAGCATAAAATGAAGCATGTTCATACATATTATAATGCTGCATTTTTCTTTATGATTGTCATAATTTTTATTATGTAATTTTTGAATTATGTAATTTTACTTAGTATGGCCTTAGTTTTTTAATTGGTATTTCCCGAAATGTATGGGAATATCGATTCGGTTGTAATTTTATTGTGATCTCGTATCACCGTTTTGTAATTTAATAGATTTATTTTATTTTAGTTACAAATGTATAATAGGAAATTATGTAATTTATTATGTAATTTTAATCATTCCGGAGTTCCCAAAGACGGATTTCTTCAAGAATGGCGATACATAAAGACGGTGTTACCTCGAGATGCGTGCCACAACCGAAGTTCAAGGGACCAATGGAGTTGGTTTCCGAATATGTAATAGTTAAAGAGTTTTTCTATTTTAGGAAAGGCCATACTAGGATTTATTTATTTTTATGCTTGCATTTTATTTATATGTCACATGCATCGCTAAATCGCCATAACTAAACATGCATTGTTATTTTATCGAGTTTATCGACCGTGTCAATTAGAATTATCGTAGTTCACCGCTTTAGTTCACTTAAAACGTGATAGATAATAAATTGACATGACCTCTCGCTAAAACAAAACAATTGAGACATAGCCTTACCAAATAGTAGAAACCATGAAAACCTATTTCGTGAGGGAGTGCACTCGGCCCTACCGGGGTACAAACCTTGTTACGTAGGGGAAGTGGGTGATAAATGTCAATCCACCGAATTCATATTGATGAGGGTTTCATCGGCCATACCGTGCCCAAGTTGATGTGGATTTGGATCATGGACACATTTATTCGAAATTTGGATTGAGCTCAACGGAAGTATTCGCGACCGTAGTTGCATGTGTTCCGGGCTATAGATAAATATTAGAGTAATTTTATCGACCAAGAGTTCTAAAAGTAGAATCGATTAAAGCGTTAATCCACCGAGTTATATTGATAAGGGTTTCATCGGCCATACCGTGCCTAAGTCGATATGAATTTGGGTCTTGGAATCATTTATCATAGTTGGGTAGAGGTCACTATGTAAATGCTTTACTTGTTATTTACAAGTATTATTATTAAAACGATGAATGTTAAGTTTTCCATTATTCCGTTATAATATTGTTCTATTTCTTTACCACAATTCATATACGATATCATTTCGTTTTTGATTCAAATCTCCATTAAAATATCGTAACTAAAGACAAATATGAATTTGCTTCTAAAACCTCATATGAACCATTGCTAAGGATCTCTTGTAAAGAGTATAGATTAAAGTTATTCATTATCAAACAGGTTTTTGATTCTTGACTAACACATCTACTTACAATGGATTGTTTTTCATATACTTAAATGAATTAAGTACCTTGAAGCGATAAATTATTTTGGTGATTAGATTTTCAGAATTCGTAATTGACCAAAATAACGCAACCACTTCAATGAAAGTTTTAAGACTAAAACGATTAAATTGAAGAGTAATCTTCATAAGATTCAACTTTGCTTCTCTAAGTAAAGACTCATTGAAATAAGTGGGAGCATTCTCTTAAACCGTTAAGATGAGGACGAGATTCAAGAAGTAAAGATTATAATGGAATTTATACAAGGTAATGTTAAAGGTAAAGTTGTTGAGAATGACGATACTAAACCTATCAATTCCGACCGATAAAGTTTCCATTGTCTTAAAATGTTGGACACGAGAAAGGAAACTACCCCAAATTATTGAAGAATCAACAAGTTAGTTGTGGGACATCTAATGGGACCTTCTTCTTTAAAATGTTTATTTGATTAAACATAAATTTTGCTAGTACAACTTCGTCAATATTAGAAACCAGTGGAGGTTTTCATCATTGTTTTCGACACAAAAGATGATTAGAATATGACGACTAGCATCAATAATGTCGAGAGATAGAGTAATTGTGTACTCAATCTAGTTTTTGGATTTGGAGTTGTACTTAATTGTGACTATTAAGTGCATAAACTCTAAATAAGAATATAAGCTTGTTAAGATACAAAAGAGGTTTTCACTTTTTGTGACCCTATACACCACGATTTGATGTATGGCTAGCCCATTATCAAGGTGATTATATTCTAAACCAAAACTAGAATGATATATCATGAAGATGATGTAAGATTCAAATTGGTAACCCAAGATTAAACCTTATATTTTGGAAAGATGAACGCAAAGAGTTATCGAGTACTCTTGAAACCATTAGATTGTTAATGGTTTATGCGTATCTTGTATTCAAAGCAAGATGTATCGTGCCTTTTGGTTGAAAAGGAGATCGAGGTTGTAAATCATCGATCCAAAATAAGTTGATCATTTTCTTTTACCAACGATTTAAGTTAACGCTAATATGTTCACTTAATAAGGTAAATAGAGAAATCTTTGAAGAATTTCAAAGAGTTCAAGGAATCACGATTTAGTCGTGATGGGATTATCAAAGTGAAGACTTTGATGTAAGCCAAAGAAAATGTGATATAGTATCACAAGTTAATCTCTCTTAGCACGCATTATGGAATAATGTGTGGTTGGATAAGAAATCAAACGCTATTCGATATGGTTTGGACTTCAATCAAGTTACTTTGAGTTACTTGATCCTTATGGGGATTTTATCATTTTTGTCTAAATTATTTTTCCACTAAATCGAATCATATGAGATATGAAATGGTAAAGGTACCATGTTTGTAAGTTTTCACAAGAAACAAGTGCTCATTTTTCCCTTTTCAATTATCCCGAGTACGACGGGTTTGCGGCTCGTGAAGCTGTCTTTCTAAAATACAAGTTTATTTTTAGAAGACAGAGTGGGAGAAATTATTCAAGAGCCAAGAGCCAAGAGCCACAAAGAATGTTATGTCGCAAGAAACTGGTCTTTCTTGGCTTATGTCGCAAGAAACTGGTCTTTCTTGGCTACATAAGATGCTACATAAGACATTTTGTGTAAGACATTGTTTCTTTAAAACCTAGGAGGTTAAATTCGTCACTTGTTGAAAATGATGAATTCATGCTACTTTTAAGAAAGTAAAGAGCTTATAACTTACAAAAGAAATTGTTTGATTCAAGTTGATTACTTCTGGAAAGTAATGAACATATGACTTACATAAGAGTGTTTAAGTCATAACTCATAATAAGGCTTAGAGCCATGAAAATCCGAAATAAAAAGGCTTGATTAGTGACAAAGGGTTTTGCACTAATAAATAGAGATTTCAAGGTTTGACTGGTTGCAAAGGGTTTTGCACAAATTGAAATGCTTAAGTCTATTTGGATCTTCTTAGTGATTGTGTTTCATTATGAAATACGTAGCAAGTGAATCTAAAACCCACTTCTTCAAAAGAAGGAATGTATTCAATACATGTCATGAGTTTTGTAGATTCTTGCAATCCTAAGATAATGTGAAACTTAAGAGAGGGTCTTAAGTAGGACATCAATGAGTTGGAATCAACATTTTGGATCATGTGATAAAACATTCTCGATAAGTCGAGAAGTTGTGTTTATACATGGAGTTTAGTGGGAGTTACGGAAATTTTAATTAGTCCGATATGTGGATGACATATTGATCATTGAGAATGATTTAAGACTTTTGGAGTATTATAATACATCTTGAATATCCGGATTTATGAGGATAAATCCACATGATATTAGCGTCAGTGAGAAGTCTTATGTTGATAAGATTCATGACTAGTTCAATTAAATTGAACGTATTTGATTGATTCCATTTGCTTCCGCTGCCGGATCAATTAAATGAGTAATGATGTATAACACTTCATATACTTTAAGTATGATGAATTGTTTTCAAAATCGAATTTAAGTAATCTTTACCAAGTAAGTAATAAAGATTACCCTTAAGTGCTTGCAGAAGCATTAAGGAAGTAAAGCAAAGTGTTTATGATGCAATTTTGTGTAAGGATGTTACACAAGTGACAATTGACAATTGAGATTGCGCATGGTTTCCGACAAAACCATAATCAAAACACATTAAGATGGTTAAGATACCATTGTGGCTATGTTAATAAAGAAGTAGATTTTCTAGAATCGTTCTAGGCAATAAAGAACAATGAGAGATATTTATAACGGAAATTGAGTACACTTGCAATCATGAGATGTATAAGAGGATGAGTTCCGCACACTGTGAAAACAGTGGGAGCTATTCTTAGGCTAAGAGGGCCTATGTCTTGATTGGATCTCGACACGTACTCAGGAAGTTTTGTAATGCAAATGTATACGTTACAAAGGAAAACGAGTATGTAGTAAGGTTGAGTAAGGTACAAGAATTTGATAAAACCTACTAACCAAAGCCTTCTCATAGGCTTAACATGATGAGTCGTGTCATTTCAATTAAATTGAGATGAATAACTACATAAAAGATCACATTAGATTATAGAATATGAAGTAGTAATCAAGCATTGACTATTCATATGTGATAATCGCATTTGTCGTTTGAGTTTTACTTTAAAACTCTTTTATTATACCTTGTTACATCCAAACGGGTTGTAGAGACAATTGAACCCCGTTAAAGTGAACACAGATTAGCATAGTATTCGCCCATAGTCACTTGTATGAGGTGACGTCTCGAAGTGACTAGAGTGTGATGCGATTGATGGCAAGTTCAAGTGCCATAGAGTCATGTGAGATGACTAGTCGATCACATATAAATGGCATGTTAGGAACTTTTTGTCGGGCCTAATGACCGCTTATAGAGTTCTGGCAAATTTATATAGCCTGGTCGTGGCGAGAGCTGCTATAGTATTCAAATGAGTCGATTCTTTTGACTAAAGACTATTCACCTAAGATGGCTCAGTTTCAGATTAACTTTGATTTGTGTTACTACGACCTTCGTAAATGGGGTCAAATGGGCATATTTTGGGTTATGATGGCTGTGGCTAGTCGAAGGGAATGAGTGCGATAGGAATTGTCCATCCCCTTGTCAGGGTTATAACAATATCTCAGGGCCACTCGAGGAGTAATGAACTGTAAATGCGTGGCCACGCTCGGAAGATATCCATGGTGGATAAATCCGGTCAATCAGTTATTCTCCAGATCGAGGAAACCACTCTTGATATGATCACTTGCAAGTACGACCTGAAAGACACCTTGCATTGAGTGGGAGACAGTAATAGGACAAGAGAATTGGTGACGCACACTTGTCGAGGACAAGTGGGAGATTGTTGGAATATGTGTCCTCCGACAATAATGCGATCACGACTGTTGATCATGATGATCACATGTTTAAATCTCATTATAAAGAATACAATTGGGAAGTAATATTGTTACTGTCAACTGGTCAACATATATCGGTAATGATTGGCTGACTAGAGTTTGACATTACTGTCGTGCGACGGTGGTGATCAGTTGACCCCCTAGGTCATACCTATAGGGCAACACTCTTAATTGATTATTTAATTAATCGTATAATGTTATGAGTTAATTAAATTACTTGAAAATTGACGGACGATTTTGGAAGTAAAATTTACGTATCAAATTGAAATATGATTAAATGAGATACGGTCTGAGTAATCAAATTGGATAATTACTCGGATGAAATAATTGTTTAATGTAACAATTAAATTTGAATGAATTATTATAAATACAATCTGTTGTGATTTATAATTGGTAAAAATTTTGGTACAAGTAATTATGAAATTACTAAGTCGGTTTTTGTACATGGCGTATTTTTATTAATACGTTGATTTTTAATATGTTAAAAATACATAACAAATTTATGTGACATATGACATGTGACATATTGACAATTGACAAAAATAATATGGATCCCATATTAACATATGTGCCGAAAATAAGAGGAGGTTTAAGCTAATATTGTGGTTGTTTTATTAAGTGGTAAACACAATCATTACATGCTTTAGTAGCCATGCAAGCCTACTAAACATTGTGAAGACAAATGTATGCATGCATTGGCTCTCGTCCCTCTCTCCTTGGTCCGGTTTTTAAGAGTGAAAAAACAAATTGTTTTTCCTCTTAATTTACCTCTTATACTATAATGAAATGTCATTATTCATTCATTCAATTCATCAATCTAAAATAAGAGTTTTAGAGAGATAAAAACTCCCATCTTCTTCCTTCCCAAAAACCGAAATACATAAGTGTTTTATAAATATTTTGGTTCAATTTTCTACCTAATTAATATTATACTAGTTCTTGTAATATTAATTAAATTAAGAGAAAGCCTTGGGTATAAAGCTTAGGGAGAGATCCTACACTTGGATCTTTGTTCTTCCATAAGGAAAAGCTCAAGATCAAAAGAGAAAGGTGATCTCTTTTGTGCCCTTAAATCCGAAATCAACAATGTAAGGACATGATTTCTCTTCTATTATATTATTGTTTGCATGCATAAAATCCGTATTTAATTTTATGACAAATTAATTTTTAACATATATGAGTATGTTAGTATGTATATGAATCTACATTTCCTTCACAACCTGCTCCCCATATGATCGGAAATATCATATGGATCGACACAGGCCACCCCAGAAAAAAGTGACAATTGCATAGACACACAACACGTCAGTTTCAATAAATAAAGTGTGACACGATACAAGTGTGTGAATATGCAATATGACTATGACATGAATGAAACGCTATCAAACAACCACCACGGTGGTACCAGGACACACTCAGACGTACCCACAACCACCGGTGCCAGGGACACGCCCACGACACCACAACTCACAAACAGGTACCGGGCCAAGAAGCCAACCGGGTCCCCTGCCAGACGTCGCGTCTCAACTACACGAGTCCCTTTAAACTCAAGTCTTTAATGTGCACATCCCTCTTGGAGTGGAAAGCTCCAAGAGGCGACTGATCAAGCGGAAAACGATCTCCCAACCGCCTTCCGTCTCCTCAACAACAACCAAACAATCACAACCGTCATATTCTCCAATATACATGACAAATACAGTAAATGCAAGATACCACACAATATGCCAATTACCGACTCATCCAATCGTCTTAACCAATATCATGTTATAATGCAATGACCACTAAAAATACGACTCACATAACTATTCAAATGTATATTAAAACTGGGTAGGATTAACCTACCTTGTAGCAAATTCCACTAAACAATAAAGTAACCAGATACAAATATGCTCATTAGTTTCATTCTTCCTATGTCTTAATCCTCCCCTATAATCCTACAAGAGTTCCCCCTCCATACTAGTAAGGCACTACTCACACATACTCATAGTGACATAGGTAAAAGATGGAGAATTTAGCATAAAACAAGCAAGAAAAAACATGTTTGCAAATATTACTAACTAAATAATTCAATATGTAAACAATTGAAAGATGAACAATAATAGAGAAGGGATTATACCAATATTGAGGACAAAGTTGCAATCTTTGATTAAATAGAGGAATAATTTTCACCAATCTTCAATAAACAGCCCAATACTAAATGTAAACAATTGATAATAACTAATTCTAAGCTAATTTATGAAGTATTTAATATTTGATTAAGGAAAGATTAAGGATTTGATTAAGGGTTTGCATAAGATTAGGGAAATAATTTCAGATCTAGGGTTGTCTCCACAAATTATTAAGGGCGGAGGTATTTATAGGTTGCACCACAATTAGGGTGGAATTACAAAGAGGCTTAAAATGCGGAAGAAGGAATCTCAGCCGGTGGGCCGCTGCCGGTGCCTTGCCCGGCTGGGAGTTCCTGTAAGTTTCAAGTTGGAAATAGGTCATCAGGTGCCTCTGGTCGGTGGACCGGCTGCCGGTGGTCCACCGGTTGGGAGCTCATTTGACCTTCCTTCTTGCCTCGTTGACTTTTGTGCTTCAACATGTACTCTTAGCCGGCCGGCCGGCTGCCGGTGGCTTGCCCGACTGGGAGTTCTCTAGAACTTCTCCAAATTCTTCCTTCTTCTTGTTCTTCTAGCCGGGTGGCCGGCTGCCGGTGGCCTGACCGGCTGGGAGTTCTCGGTAAATTCTTCCCAAAATCTGTGAATGCAAAGTACGGGTGAGACCCAGTCGGCTGATCGGCTGCCGGCCTACCGGCTGGGAGCTCCTCTCAGTAATTCTTCTTCCATTCTTCAAACTTAGCCTATCAAACCGTCTCTCTTGCTCCGATTCCTCCATCTCCGCCTCAAAACCTGCAAGAGGGGCATAATATAATATACTAAGGAGTCGGGGTACAAAATGCAAGGAAAGACGTATAAAACTGACTCGAATTGAGTCGGAAAGTATGAAAATAAGGGAGGAAGTTGGTGCAAATGAATCCTATATCAAACCTCCCCACACTTAATCATTACTCGTCCCCGAGTAAGTGGGTGAGTCAAAACGAGACCCTTATTCAACTAGAGACTAACTATACTAATAATATCCGATGGAAGGCAATTAACAGGCCTCCTCCGTCCCTTCAACTCACGTAGTTGTGCTTATGAGGTAAAGCACGACTCGTAAGGCAAGTAGGGTCTTGCAAGAAAAATGTGATGCATTCAACATGTGACTTCCTCATCTAAGTGGCCGAGTTTTCAGCTCAAAAACATGGTCTCGGTCGGTAAATACCGTCTCAGAATTCCAATGGAGGTTCCAACCTCCTAAGAGTAACCCAAGCAATCTCACGTGACTACAAAAGATCAAGAAACAAATTCAAGAGCGGGGAAATGGGAAGTAAAGCTAGTCCTCAGAGATTTACAAGGCCGACACAAGATTCAACTGAAGACCCATGACTAAAAGGACCCAAGTCACGACATCCTCACGATTTTCACTCGTCACTCATTGAAAAACGGGTGTTTTCATGTGACAAAAAGTAACCAAAAACCCTTACCTACTACGACTCGTGAGAACGTGTCCGCAATCTAATGTGTAAGACCGTCCTATGATCAAGTGAGATGCAAAAATGGGGGTAATGCACATAGTATGAAACAAGGGTTGTAACCGGGCTAGGGAGTAGGACGAAACGGGATTGTTGCAAGCAACATTTGGATATGTAAGGTTTAACTCAAGAATAGTCAACACATCACTTCCCACTTCTTATTGCAACACATGAGACACGTATATGCCGTAACATAGAATTGATTACCAAAACTATGCAAAAATTGCATAAACCCAACTCAAATTGGAAAAACTTGAAAATAATCCTCTGATTTCAACAAATGAGCAACGTCTACACCCTAACAAGAGTTCGGTTTTCCAAAATCAGGCAAAAATTGTGTAAACCCAACTCACTTTGGAAAAACATCAAATCGCCCCTTTATTTTAGCAACGGCTTTTTCTACCCCTTGAATGATGAGTGGGGGTGTTGCTTGCTCTTTCTTTTCTTCTAAAACAAGTATTTACAATCACCATCTCTTTTTTGCATTTTTCAAAACTTTTCTCATTTTCTCTTTAGTTTTTCATTCCTTTTTCAAAACCTCTTATTTATTTATAAATGCCAAATTAAAACTAAATTCCGACTCAAATGAATGCTTAAGTCATCCACCAACAAAGGTCCCAATGCACTTCCTATCTCACTACTACAAACACGACTCATTCTTTATCAAGGAAGGTCATTTATGGGATGTAGCTCGTGTTGTGGTTGTGCCAAATGAAATAGGCTAAGGCTCAAAATGGGTGCATAAAAAAGGGAAACAATGCAAGGGTCAAAACAAGGCTAGATTAGGCAATGTGAGGTTCAATTATGTGCAAACATGTTTGTTTCATAGAATGTGCATGAAAGGAAAGCAACTCACGATCTAAGGACGGAATGACACACTTGTGCGTCTAGACATAACACGTCTCACGAGGAGACCTGCTCACAATCCTAAGCGGGGGTCGGGTATGAATGCACTGACCCTAGGAGGCTCTAATCCTCACATATGAGTAGCTAAGTCGAGACCTAGGTCTAGCCTACGGTCATAGGTCTCACAAAGTAGTCTAGACTCGTTGGACATACTCCTCTTCCCATGAATAACCAAGTAGCCACGGGTGCGAGCCACGGGAAGAGGGAAGGCACAATTGGAACGTGCTCATCCTTGGGGTATATACTTCCCTCCCTTGACCACATTTGAAGCACAACATTTATGTACAAACATATGCAAGACTAAATGTTGAGACAACACATATATACACTTGACAAATACATGCGAAAATTGAACAAACATGAAACTAAACATGCAACAAATTGGCTAATCCTAGCAGCACATCAACACCAACGAACCAAAGTTCCCCAAAGGAACATCCAAAGCACAAAAAGTCCCATCCTCCTCCATATTATACAACAATATAAATAGAGAAAGAAAAGAAAAAGGAAAAAGATATAAGAACGTCTATACCAAGCGGTCTTCTAGTCTCCTTTTTGTCTCGAATGGTCGATGTACCTATGCCACTTTGTTAGCCAAACATATATATACAATGCAATATTTTTGATTTTTTTTTTGAAGGTTTTTCTATTTTTTTGAGATTTTTGAGATTTTATCAAGTTTACAAATTATTTACAAATATATACAAAGTAGATATTTCCCTCCCCACACTTATGATTTACATCGTCCTCGATGGAACGAAATGTAGGGAGGAAATAGGAAAATTGAAAGGCATATATTTGTATTTTTGATTTTTTTGAAATGAAAACGTGTTTTTGTAGTTTTTGAAAATATAGGATCTCCTCCCCACACTTATCTATATACATAGTGTATGGAGGAGATTCGAAAATTAAAATGCATGTTTTTGTGAAATTTTCAATCTTTCAATTTTTTTTATATTTTTAAAAGGGGGTGCAATGCATGATTTAACTAAATGCATAAATTGAAATACGATGTAAGCTAGCCTATATGAATGCAATCCTATATGTGATAATTTTTACATAATTGAAATCTAATGCAAGTCTAAATGAAGTACACTAAATGATTAGTCATTTTTACATAATTGGATTTAGGGAATCATACTCGGCATTTGGATTGAGAGGGAGAGAGGAGGGCCATCATTACTAGGCCTCCTCAATTTCGGTGTCATCACAGTCTTCATTATCATCATCTTAATCATTCCCGGTCCCAAACTCGGACTCACAAATGAAATCATCCGCGTTCGTGGGCATGTCCGAGCCGAAAGTCCCCGCCTCCATGGTCATATCAATGAACACCTCCGTGTTCCCTCTCGAGCCTCTAGCACCGGCCTCACCAAAGATGGAAGGAGCGCCCCCAAACCATCGAGTGTCGTGCCCCTCCCCATGAGTAGAAGGCGAGGTGGGGAAGATGGGGGCACTATAGTAGTCGGGCTGCATATTGATGTCACCGTAGAGATAAGCCCCGTCCGTCGGATGGCCACCATCCGGAGGTAGGTAGTAGGAAGGGCGAAGGCCGGAGGGGTGCTCGTACCCCCGCCGTTGGTAGTCATCGTAGACCGGGAATTGGCCAACCGAGTGGTCAAAGTAGATAGGGTCCATGCATTGTTGTAGACCGAGCCGCTCACTAGCGGCGGTTGCCATTCCAAACTTCATCTCCTCCATGAAAGAGATTAAGTCGGTGTGGAGGGGGAGTGGTTGTTGCGGTTGTTGAATTGAGGACCCTTCACCATGTTGGAAGGGACTGGGAAAGAAAGGGGAACTAGGCATGGTGTACCGCAAAGTGGGTCGTGCGGTCACTGGGCGCTCACGCGCATAGACAAGATTGGGATTGCTTTCTTGGGCGATGGCGGTGTCTTCAATCGCCTCAATTTCAAGTAGGTAATGTGGTGAATTGGGCACCACCTTCATTTTCTCGGGATTGGGGAGCGGAATTGATTTTCTATCCACCCCATTTACTCGTATTTGCCAATAATTTTGTTTGTCATTGGGGTTCTTCTTGATCCAATTAAGAGTGTATTGGATGTAGTCTTTGGTCAACATTGTTTCCCTCATGATAAACCACATCCCATTCAAATTAAGATTCTAGATGAGTCATTTGGCAAGGTGGGTGATGAGTCCACCCACCACAATTTGGAATGATTGGCCCGGGGAATTGCTTAGGCGGTAAAGATGGAGGGCCAAGTGGTATGCAATATCAATTTTGAAGGTGGTGGGGTTGGAACAAAGATAAGAGCCGAGAATTTTCAACTCCTCCGTTCGGAAGTTGTGATTCTCTTCACGGCCAAAAACAGTCCACCCCATATACCTATGCTAAATCCTAATTGCGGCGTTGTGACAAGTGTTAACCTCTCTCTTGAACCGGGGGTTGTCATCAAGGCCGGTAATGGCCTTCCATAGAGCACCATGGTCAAATGTTTTGGGAGCTTTGTGAGGAGGGCTTGGGTCTAGCCCAAAATGCGAAGCAAAGGTCGGTAAGGTTAAAGAATAATCCTTGTTCATCAATCGGAAATGCAAGAAGGCGACCTTTTGGTTTTGGCGGTGTTTATCAATCCTCAATGAGCTCAAAAATTCCCAAGTGAGGCGGGAATAGGTTTTCTCATGGATATCGTACATGAATTTCATTCCGATACCCTCAAATAATTCTTGTGTTACGCGGTCTAAACCTAACTCCCTCATAGATTGACGATCACTAAATCGAGTCGGGGTGAGGGGACGTTGTTTGAAAAGTACAAACTTACCTTTCATAGTGACGGAGCTAAACTTGAGGTCCGGGAATGCCTGATCGGGACTCATGTCGGAAGCCGCGGCCGCCACTAACTCCGCTTGTTGTAGTGCTAAATCCCCCTTTCGGACTCTCTTTTTTGGTGTCATAGGTGTATTTGTGAGAGGGTTAGTGAAGGAGAAGGAGTTTGTGGTGGTTTGTTGGTGTTTGTTGGTGGTTTGGAGGAGAAAGGGTGAAGGTAGAGGGAGGAAGTGATGAGGGTGTCGTGCGTGTTTTTGATTTTATGTTGATGATTTGCGTGTTTTTGAACTATCAGAGTACTCCCAGGCGGTCTGGGGACCGGCTGCCGGTGCCTCGGCTGGAAGTACAAGGCAATTTCGGTTTTTTTTTTGTAAAACAATCAGGGAACTCCCAGCCGGTCCAAGGACCGGCCGCCGGTGCCCCGGCTAGGAGTACATCAACAATCTCAATTCTTCACATGTGAAGTCCCAGCCGGTGGGCCAGCTGTCGGCCTGCCGGCAGGGACTACCTTCCTTCTATTTTCTTCGTTTTTTCCTCAATGGGGTTCTCCGAGCCGGTGGACCGGCTGCCGGCCTAACGGCTCACACCCCCCCTCTCTTCTTTTTCACCATTTTCCCAGTACATGCACTCCCAGCCGGTGGATCGGCTGCCGGCCTGCCGGCTGGGAGACTCCTCGCCTTAATTCTCAAATTTTTCATCAAAAACTTCCAGGAACTTCCCAGCCGGTCCATGGACCGGCTGCCGGTGCCCCGGCTGGGAATACGCTTACTCACATTTTCTTCAATATGCCTCTAGTTTCAATTCACTTCTTCAATTGGCCTCGATTTGCATGTTTTCGTCTTTCTAAGCCGACTCATCAAGTCGGGAAAAGGCCAATTGAAGATTATACACTTGTTCTTCATTAAATCCTAATTTCTTCACGATGACATTCCGTCATCAATCAAATAGCCAAGTACAATTGATCCAAAATTCTCATTACCTAACAAAATGCATGCTATGTATAATTGGTGGTTCTTGTAGAACTCCGCCAAACCATTTCTTGTTCAAGTTTGAAGTTACTCATCCCCCAAGGAAGGGGGGTCTTCCAATTCAAGTTCACCTCGGGTGTCAATGGGTTGATCCTCATAAAAGTATTTCACTCGGTGTCCATTTACCTTGAAGCACTCACCCTTGCTATTCTTCAATTCGAATGAGCCATAGGGAAACACGGTCACCACCTCAAAGGGTCCTGACCATCGGGACCTCAACTTCCCGGGAAACAATTAGAGCCGGGAGTTGAAGAGTAGAACCTTGTCTCCTACAACGATTTCCTTCCTTGTGATCTTGGAGTCATGCTATTGCTTAGTCCGCTCCTTGTAGAGTTTGGCATTCTCATAAGCATCCATTCTCAACTCATCAAGATCATTAAGTTGAAGGAATCGCTTATTCCTCGCGGCATCTAAATCATAGTTGAGCTCCTTAAGAGCCCATCTTGCCCAATGTTCCAACTCAAGAGGTAGATGACAAGACTTGCCAAAGACTAAACGATAAGGGGTGGTGCCTATTGGGGTCTTGTAAGCGGTTCTTAGAGCCCATATCACGTCATTGAGTTTGATGCTCCAATCTTTTCTAGACTTGTTCACAACCCGCTCTAGAATAGCCTTGATTTTTCGATTTGAGACCTCCACTTACCCATTGGTTTGGGGGTGGTAGGCAAGAGCTACTTTGTGTCGGACGCCATATTTCTTGAGTAAAGCATAGATGGTGCGGTTAATGAAGTGTGACCCACCATTACTTATAACGGCCCGAGGTAGTCCATGTTGGAGCTTGTGTCCTCCACAAATTAGTGTGATAACATTTGTATACTTCGTATATTTAATCAGTTGATTAACGTTTACCTAATAACAGTTGGCTTGCTAGAAAGTTTGACGTTATTATCATACAGATGGCAGTGATCAACTGGTCCCTAAAGGTCACACCTATAGGATGTGTTTGAGAGATGTGGTTATAGAAATATAATCACATTGATGCCTAATATGACTAAACAGTTAGTCAATGTGTTGATGAGACAATTATTTAATGATATTAAATAATATTAGTTGAGACGAATTAACTGTCAATTCGTAAATTGAATATAATAAGTTATATTTAATTAAATGTATGTAAATGTTAGCTTGGACGAATTAATCTGTTAATTCGTAATTAAATGTAATCGGTTATATTTAATATCAACAAGATGAATGTGTCATAGGGGTAATAGTGAGGGTACACAAACCAAGAGGTCATGGGTTCGATCCTCACTAGATGACAATTTAACACATTTTATACATTTTTGGAATAACCAAAAATAAGGAGATTATACTCCTTATTTCGGTTACATGGGCCGAATTAGGGTAGAGAATATCTCCCTTATTCTACTCCCATTTTCGGTTTCCATAAGAGGAAAAAGGGAGATCATTTTCTAACCCTAATTCTCTTTTAATCTAATCTCTCCTCTCATCACAAAAAAGACAAAAACAACCTAAATTTTTACAGAAAATTTTGGATCGATTCTAGCATAATCAAAAGGGCATATCTCATATCGTCTTGGGTGCAACTGATAAGCGAATATCTACTTTGATATTGTTCTTAGGCCGTATTTGCTAGGACCGAAGGTCATTTCTGAATCCTTTACTTTTGTTTATGTATTTTATTTTATGACTAGTAATCGTCTTCATTAAATTCGTTATAATCCTTTAATAATAAGGGAAGTATACAGATTATTTCCCACAAGTGGTATCAGAGCGAAGGCCACGAATTTTAATTTTGATGATTTTCATAAAATTGTATGTAAACAATATGAGGAATTTCGAAAAAAAAAAATTAGGGTTTTTCGGCTGAAAATTTTTTTTTGCCGAGAGGAATATTTTTTTTTCGGCCTTTTTTTTTCGTTTTTTCTTCTTTTGCTTGATGATTTATTTCCAATTTCATTTTTCATATCATTGTTTTAATCAGTTAAAATTATCATATGAAGAATTGGTAGATTTTGATTTAATGAAGATTAAGTTAAAATACAAATAGAATCGTCATGTCGATGATACAAGAACTTGTTTTTGCTATATAGTTTTAGCATATAAGATTAATCATGTTCATTAATTCATTTGCTAAATCATGTTCTAATAGCAACTGTAAACTTTTTCTTCATCGATTTTTGTTTTAGGGCTTTTTGCCGCAAAAGAAAAAAAAATGACGGCTTATTTTTTTTAGGGTTTGCCGTGAAAAAAAAAATTCTGTTTTTTGTTTTTTTTGTTATGCCGAAAAAGAAAAAAAGAGGAAAGGTTTTTCTTGTTTTTGCCTTATTGCCGATTTATAAAAATAAAAAAAAAAAACTTTTTTGGGCTGTTTTTATTCGAGCCGTGAGCTGAGAATTAAAAAAAAAAAAAAAAACAAATCCTGTTTTTTTTTCTTTTTGTCGAGACCCAAAAGAAAAAAAAAAGGGTTTTTAATTTTGTTTTGATTTTGGCCAATTAGTTATTGTGAAACGGTTCACAATTAAAAGATACCGAATTATTTTAAAGCAGTTTAAAATTTTGACGGATTGAATTCATATTACAAGTTTAATATGGATTAAGAATGAAATTAATGTGATTAATTGAGGAATTGTCACTTAATTTGATTTAAATAGGTGGTTTGGATAAATTAATCAACATAATTAAGGAATTGTGTCATGTATGTTTAATTTATTTTTAGTTGATGCATTTTAATTTTTGTTGAATGAATCGATTGAATGAATTTAATTTACGTATTTTTGCAATCAGTTGTAATTTGTAATACTTAGTGTGGCCTTAGTCAAATTATGTTTTCGTAATGAAGGAAACATGATTTTTTATGTAATTATGAGATCTCGAATCTCCTTTATTTTTCTTTAGTTTTTGGGTTTTGAAATTAGAATGTAATAAATAGGTTTATCATGTAAATTTTATTTATTGTATTTTTCCGAAAAAGACTAAAGATGGAGATTGGAGCTCACTCCCCCTACATGGATCAAGATGGAACATGAAGACAAGCTTCTCGGGTCCAAGGATGGATTCCAAACTTGTATTTATTGTTCATTTTGATAGGATAGGCCACACTATGACTTTTACTGTTTTTACGTTTTTATTCTTATTGCTTTTCATTCACATGTTAGTTTATGCATCATATTCCGCCTAAAACCAAACCACCTACTACTAAAATGCATGAAAATTGACTCATATAGGTTGTATGTTAGTTTTCATGGACATGCAGATGTCACAGTCTTTAAGCCATCACCTTAGTTTATTCATTCTCGTATGCTAGATATTAGTTCACTTAAAATGAATTAAAATAAAGTTGATGGGATCTTCCTCTAAAAACGGAAATTGAGATTAGTCTTTATAAGGGCAAACAACTATGAATCCCTTCTTCATCGGTAGGCATAATATGACCCCTTCTACGTTGGGTAAGTAGTTGTGTTGACTTAGTTACCTCAACAACATAGTCCGAAGAGTTTCTCGTGATTATGATGGACTAAAGATAGAATTTACAGAAATTTATCGACCAAGAATTCTAACGGTAGAATTAGCTAAAAGGTTAGCTGATCAATTTACAGAGAATTGAGTCTTGGGATCATTTATATAATTCTTGAGGGAGGTCAATTGTATAAATGTTTTGAGTCTTCGTGTTATGACTACAGTTCATTAGACTTAAAAATATAAACGATGCACATGCTTATTATTTTTATTCTTCTTCTCGCAGTGTAGAACACGTTTATTTTCATAATACTGTTACAACGAAATGGCTGGAAATAACGCAATCCCAATGCCTAGTGCCACACTTGGAAAAGAGTCCTGGCTGAAAGCTTTTATGGACCACATGAATCAGTCCACGCGACTGAAGAATGATGGGTCTAACTTTGCGGACTGGGAGGCGGCACTACGGAATGCTGCCATTGCTGACGGTAAGCTCAAGTACTTAACTGAGCCAATACCGATCAACCCAGGCCCCAACGCAGGAGTCAACGAGTCACTCGCTTATAGTGACTTCGTTATGGAAGTGGGTGCGATAAAGAACGTACTCATCTTTGCAATGGAAACCAATTTGCAGAGACGCTTCATTGCTCAGGGTGCAAACAAGATTTTCACCACGCTCACTAACGAGTTCTCAAAGGCTCCGAGAATCGTTACTTATGAGCATACCTGTCGCTTCTTTGATGCGAAACTCCAGAAGGGCCAACCGGTTAGCCCACACATTCTTCACATGATTGAGAATGTCGAGAAGCTGGAGGCTCTTGATTGGAAAATCAGTGAGAGCATTGTCATTGACCGAATGCTTCATTCTCTTCATGATGGTTTTGCCCTTTTCAGGGCGAACTACTACATGAATGACTTGAAAAAGAGTCCTCATGAGCTACACTCCCTTCTCGTACAGACCGAGAAGGATATGAAATTGAGTGGGAGCATGAAGCAGGATGTTCTCACGATTTCAAACAAGGGTAAAGGTAAGGGCAAGGCTCATGGCGACCTAGCTGTAGGTAAGCCAAAGTTTAAGAAGCCAGGAAACGGTAAGAGTGCGCCTGGTGAGACTAGTGGCTCACAGGGCAAGGCAAAGAGCAAGGGCGGTGACATAGAGTGCCACCATTGTCACAAGACTAGACATTGCAGGAGGAACTGTCCCGTCTACCGTGAGGACATCAAAGCAGGCCGCGTCGTTCGTGTTGGTATGTCATCTGATATTCATATGATTGAGATTAACCATGCAAGTTTCGGAACTTGGGTACTAGATATTGGTTGTGGTTCTCATCTGTGTAATCATTTGCATGGCCTAAAGAACATCATACCTCTCGAAAAAGGTGATGTGGACCTGCGAGTCGGAAATGGAGCACGAGTTGCTGCTGTTTCGAAGGGAACATACGTAATCCAACTCCCTAGTGGTTTTGAGTTATTTTTATATAACTGTTACTATGTACCCAGTTTGTCTAAGAACATTATTTCAGTTTCCGTACTTGCTAAAGACGGTTTTGCATTTTCAATAAAGGATAATAGCTGTATTTTCTCTTTCAATGAAATGATTTATGGCAAAGCAGTTTCCATGAATGGAATTTACATCTTAGATCAAACCACGGAAGTATTACACATGAATAATAAGAAATTAAAGGTTGGTGACAAAGATCAAACCTGTCTATGGCATTGTCGAATGGGACACATAAATGAGAAACGTGTAAAGAAACTCGTCGATAATGGGACTATTCCCGCATTCGATTTTTCTACATATGGCACGTGTGAATCATGTCTCATTGGCAAAATGACTCGAATTTCCTTCAAAGGTGTTAGAATGCGCGCTAGTGACCTATTAGGACTCATACATACGGATGTATGTGGACCTATGTCAATTACCGCTAGAGATGGCTATAGATATTTTATCACTTTCACGGACGACTTAAGTAGATACGGATATGTCTACTTAATGAAGCATAAAAGTGAGTCCTTTGAGAAATTCAAGGAATACCGAACAGTGGTAGAACCAACTGGGTAGAAAGGTTAAAGCACTCCGTTCAGATCGGGGTGGCGAATATCTTTCAAATGAGTTTGATCAACACCTTAAAGACTGTGGAATCGTTCTACAGTTAACTCCACCTGGAACACCTCAATTAAATGGTGTGTCCGAAAGGAGAAATCGAACCTTACTTGATATGGTTCGATCCATGATGAGTCACACGGTAGTGCCTGATTCATTACGGGGTTTTGCTCTTTTGTCAGCTGCTCTTATACTTAACCGAAGTCCGTCTAAAGTTGTCGACAAGACTCCATATGAAATGTGGAAGGGAATGGTCCCTAACTTGTCCTTTATTCGGGTTTGGGGCTGCGAGGCTTATGTCAAGTGGAGACACGAGGATAAGCTCGGCCCGCGATCGGTCAAGACATACTTTATAGGTTATCCAAAAGGAACATTTGGTCATTACTTCTATTCGCCTACCGAACATCGAGTTTTTGTTGCGGCTAGTGCGACGTTCTTAGAGAAAGAATTTCTTGAGAACAAGACGAGTAATAGAACCTTCGAGCTGTCGGAGATTCCAGAACCAACGACCGAGGAACGGATGGAGGAAGTTGTTCCTCCAACTGATGATACGGTTAATATTCCTGACGAACCTAGGAGGTCGGGTAGAGTCTCTCATCCTCCGGACAGATACATTGGTATGGTCGAGGAGAATGACGTTTTACTCCTAGAGAGTAATGAACCCGCTACCTATAAAGGTGCCATGACCTATTCCGACTCAAATCTATGGCTCGAAGCCATGCAATCCGAGATGGACTCCATGTATGAGAATGACGTGTGGGATCTAGTTTATTTACCTAATAAGGTAAAACCTCTACAGTGCAAATGGCTTTACAAAATAAAGCGTTCTGTAGACGCGCAACCAGATACCTATAAGGCAGGACTTGTGGCAAAATGTTTCACTCAAGTTCACGGATTGCATTATGATGAGATTTTTGCACCTGTAGTCATGCTACGTTCCATTCGGATAATCTTAGCGATTGTCGCATTTCATGATTATGAAATTTGGCAAATGGATGTGAAAACCGCCTTCTTAAACGGTTATTTGGAGGAAGAGTTGTACATGGTGCAACCCGAAGGTTTCATAGATCCTGAATATCCTAAGAAAGTATGCAAGCTTAAGCGTTCCATTTATGGACTTAAGCAAGCTTCTCGGAGTTAGAATCATCGTTTTGACCAAGTGATAAAAGAGCATGGTTTCACTCGATCGGTCGAAGAACCATGCTTATATATCAAGTCGAGAGGGAACAAGATTGTATTCTTGATATTGTATGTCGATGACATACTCTTGATTGGGAATGACATTCCTCTCCTATCTTCGGTTAAAGAATGGTTGAAGAACCATTTCCAGATGAAAGATCTTGGTGAGGCACATCGCATTTTGGGAATCCGTATCTACCGAGATAGATCACGGCGGACGTTATCACTTAGTCAGGAGTCTTATTTGGATAAGATTCTTGAGAAGTTCAGCATGACCAACTCCAAGAAGAGGAACCTTCCAATGACGACTGGGATGCAGTTGAGCAAGTCTCAGTCACCCACGACGCCTGAAGGGATTGAGCGCATGAGTCGTGTTCCTTATGCATCTGCAATAGGATCGATCATGTATGTCATGATATGCACACGTCCAGACGTGGCATATGCATTGAGTATGACGAGTCGGTACCAAAAGACTCCAGGTGAAACACACTGGATAGCTGTTAAAAATATCCTCAAGTACCTACGGAGGACTAAGGATTGGGTATTGACTCATGGAGGCGATACTAAGCTATGCGCAATCGGTTACGCAGATGCTAGCTTCCAAACGGATCGAGATGATTCAAAATCTCAGTCCGGGTTCGTCTCCACTCTTAATGGTCTTTGTCAGTGGAAGAGTTCCAAACAGAGTGTTGTAGCAGATTCTACTACTGAATCCGAGTACTATGCCGCTTCGGAGGCAGCAAAGGAAGCAATATGGATGCGTCAATTCTTACAAGGACTTTCGGTAGTTCCTAGTTCAAATGACCCGATCACCATCTATTGTGATAATAGAGGTGCCATCTTCCAGGCTAAGGAGCCAAAGTCTAGCAACAAATCTAGACATGTACATCGGAAAGCTCACCTGATCCGTGATTACGTGGAGCAAGAGGAGATAGTGATAGACAAGATTGCGACGGATGATAACATCGCGGATCCTCTCACTAAACCGTTGAATTATGATAAGCATGTAGGGCACGTTAATTCCATGGGAATTAAACGTGTTCCTGAGTTGTAGTACTTGATTATGGATTTGATACATTATCTTTTTCATATATACTATTTATAACTTCATCGTTTTATTATAATATTTTGTTTTTCATGTGGATTGTACTGACAACATTGAACGCCACAAAGTGAACTGAATTACATTATATTTGTTTTGGTCCGTAATCGGCAATGTGAGCTGATAACTCCGGCTATTATATTGTGCAGTCGATTGATGGTGGGTTCAACGAGCCATAAGTCAAACGGTTGGTTGATCGATCACAGATACGAGTTATAACGATACCTCGTAGGACAACTTTTTGTGACAACGTAATGGAGTCCTAAATGTTTAAAAACATTCGGTGCCAGGTCGTGGATAGGACATCCATTATGTTCCTAGAGTCGATTCTTTTGACTATCGACTGTCTCTTGAGATTAAGGCAGTTTTTGGGTGACTTTGGTTTCTTTCTCACGGTCTGCCGTAACTGGAGGCTAAGTAGATTTTTTATGGGTCATTTCATACTGTGCTTACATCTGCAGGATTCGAGTTGAGGAAAATATCTAACCCTTATCAGGTATAGTTATTTCTCAGGGCCACTCGAGGAGTTGTAACTGAAATGCATGGCCATGCTCGAATGTTGATTCGTTTATCAGTTAAGCTACTCTCTAGTCGGGAAAACCACTCTTGATATTGATCGCTTGTAAAATACGACCTTTGTGAATACGGATTTGCAAATTGTTTTACATTGAGTGGGAGAAATTTTAGGATATGAGAAACGGTTATCGCACATACACTTGTGAGGACAAGTGGGAGTTTGTTGGAGCTTGTGTCCTCCACAAATTAGTGTGATAACATTTGTAAATCTCTTACAGGTTCACAAGGGTATACTTCGTATATTTAATCAGTTGATTAACGTTTACCTAATAACGGTTGGCTTGCTAGAAAGTTTGACGTTATTATCATACAGATGGCGGTGATCAACTGGTCCCTAAAGGTCACACCTATAGGATGTGTTTGAGAGATGTGGTTATAGAAATATAATCACATTGATGCCTAATATGACTAAACAGTTAGTCAATGTATTGATGAGACAATTATTTAATGAAGATTAAATAATATTAGTTGAGACGAATTAATTGTCAATTCGTAAATTGAATATAATAAGTTATATTTAATTAATCGTATGTAATGTTAGCTTGGACGAATTAATCTGTTAATTCGTAATTAAATGTAATCGGTTATATTTAATATCAACAAGATGAATGTGTCATAGTGGTAATAGTGAGGGTACACAAACCAAGAGGTCATGGGTTCGATCCTCACTAGATGACAATTTAACACATTTTATACATTTTTGGAATAACCAAAAATAAGGAGATTATACTCCTTATTTCGGTTACATGGGCCGAATTAGGGTAGAGATTATCTCCCTTATTCTACTCCCATTTTCGGTTTCCATAAGAGGAAAAAGGGAGATCATTTTCTAACCCTAATTCTCTTCTAACCTAATCTCTCCTCTCATCACAAAAAAGATAAAAACAACCTAAATTTTTACATAAAATTTTGGATCGATTCTAGCATAATCAAAAGGGCATATCTCATATCGTCTTGGGTGCAACTGATAAGCGAATATCTACTTTGATATTGTTCTTAGGCCGTATTTGCTAGGACCGAAGGTTATTTCTGAATCCTTTACTTTTGTTTATGTATTTTATTTTATGACTAGTAATCGTCTTCATTAAATTCGTTATAATCCTTTAATAATAAGGGAAGTATACAGATTATTTCCCACAGTCCAAAGCAGGGGAATATGTACTCCTTGAATAGTTTGGTCACCACTCGTGAATCATTGGTAGGGGCGGCTATTGCTTCTATCCACTTGGACACGTAATCCACCGCAACCAAAATGTATTGGTTGCCGAATGATGACGAAAATGGTCCCATAAAATCGACACCCCATATATCAAAGAGTTTCACTTCCAAGCTATTGTTCAAAGGCATCTCATCTCGTCTTCCAATGTTGCCTCTTCTTTAGCAAGAATTGCATGAATGAACCATGGCATAAGCATCATTGAATAGGGAGGGCCAATAGAATCCACAATGAAGAACCCGAGCTTGGGTCCTAGAGGTGGACAAATGCCCTCCATATGTCGTAGCATAGCAAGTTTGAAGGATTGCTTGACCTTCTTATTGAGTGACACATCTTCTATAAATCCCATCATTGCATCTTCTATATAGGAAAGGGTCTTCCTACACATATCTCCTAGACTCATATCTCAACTTCTTCCTAGCTTGGTTGTCAAGTTCTTCCGGGATAAAGTTAGAGCTCAAGTAGTTAGCTATATCCGCATACCAAGGGTCGGAGTGCGTGATAGCTAAGATAGAGTCATCGAGCAACCACTCATCAATGAGGATTCCATGATCAACATCCCCTCGGGATTCTCTAGTCAACCTTGATAGGTGATCCGCAACAAGATTCTCAGACCCCGGTTTATCTTTGATTGTGGCATCAAACTCTTACAACAACAATACCCAACGGATCAATCTCGGTTTAGCATCCTTCTTGACCATAAGTTGCTTGATGGCGGTGTGATCCATGTAGACAATGACTTTAGAACATAAGAGGTAAGGTCGGAACTTCTCAAAAGCATATAACACCGCCAACATCTCTTTTTCCGTGGTGGTGTAATTGCATTGAGCATTGTTTAGGGTCTTGCTTATGTATGCTATCACATGGAGCTTCTTGTCTTGTCTTTGACCTAAGACCGCCCCCAATGCAAAGTCACTTGCATCACACATCAATTCGAAGGGGAGGTCCCAATTGGGTGGTTGCACTATTGGAGCCGATATCAAGGCTTGCTTGAGGCTACAAAAACTTTCAACACAAGATTGATCAAATATGAAGGGAGTGTCTTTAGCCAAGAGTGAGGTGAGGGGTTTAGCGATTTTTGCAAAATCTTTGATAAACCGTCGGTAAAACCCCGCATGGCCTAAGAAACTCCTCACACCCTTCACATTTGTGGGTGGGGGAAGTTTCTCAATCACCTCAACTTTTGCTTTGTCCACTTGGATCCCCTCCTTAGAAATAACATGTCCTAGAACTACTCCCTTTTGTACCATAAAATGGCACTTCTCTCAATTCAATTTCAAATTATATCGGATGCATGTTTGGAGCACAAGGGAGAGATTCTTTAAGCAATCATCAAATGAGGTGACATGGACACTAAAATCATCCATGAACACCTCAATAAACTTCTCAATATACTCGGAAAAGATAGACATCATGGCTCGTTGAAATGTCCCTTGAGCATTGCAAAGGCCAAACAACATTCTCTGATACGCGAAGACACCGTAAGGACAAGTAAAGGTAGTCTTTGCTTGGTCATCCAGGGGGGTGGGTATTTGGAAAAACCCGGAATACCCGTCAAGAAAGCAAAAATACTCATGGTCTGTAAGTCTCTCGAGCATTTGATCAATTAATCGTAAGGGGAAATGATCTTTGATTGAGGCGGAATTAAGCTTCCTATAATCAATACATATTCTCAGTCCCGTGACCGGTCGGGTGGAGATGAGTTCACCATCCTCATTCTCAACCATGGTCATACCTCCCTTTTTGGGGACGATTTGAACCGGGCTAACCCAATCGCTCCCGGAAATGGAGTAGATAATTCCGGCCTCAAGCAACTTGTCAACTTCCTTCCTTACCACCTCCTTCAATTTTTCATTTAACCTTCTCATAGGTTGGCCGGAAGGAGTGAATCCATCCTCAAGTGTGATGCGGTGCATGAACACTCGGGGATCGATTCCCGTGAGGTCATCAAGGCTATACCCAATGGCTTTCTTGTTTTCTTTAAGATCTTTCAAGAGTTTTTCTTTTTGGGAAGCCATTAGTTCTGCATTGATTATCACGGGGAAGGAGTGTGCCTCATCGAGATAGGCATACTCAAGGGAAGGGGGCATAGGTTTGAGGTCTACCTTAGGAGGGCTCGGACCCTCAACTTCATCCAAGATAGATGGTAGAGCTTCATAATCTTCCTCCAAATGCTCCCCCGAGCACTTGTCCTTAGCTTCTTCCAACATGTCTATGGAGTAAACACTTTCAAACATAGGTTGTGACATGGCTCCGGTAAAAGAGAATTCAGCTACATTTTCTCCCACCTTGAAGGTGAGTTTCCCCTCCTTGACGCTAATATTAACATCTCCGGTTTCTAGGAAGGGTCTTCCTAGTATAATAGGTGTTTGTTGACCCTCCGGAATGTCAAGTACCACGAAATCTGCCGGGATGTAGAAGTTTCCAACCTTAACCGGCACGTCCTCAATCACACCCATCGGTCTTTGTACCGATCTATCGGCTAGTTGTAATGTCATGGAGGTAGGAATCATGTCATGTAACCCCACTTTCCTCGCAATGGGAAGAGGTAGTATGCTAACACTACCACCAAGATCACAAAGTGCCCTCTTAATGCTTACATTACCCACCGTGCAAGGGATGTAAAAACTACCCGGATCTTGTAGTTTCTCCGATATGGGATTGAGTAAGATTGCACTACATTCCCCTCTAAGAGAAACTAGACCATCTCCATGTGCTTGGTGTTAGGTACTTCATGTGCTTCTTTTCCTTTCCCTTGGTCTCTTTCAACCACTCTTTCTTGGTCTCTTTCAACCACTATTTCCTCCAAAACAAAGTTCTAATCATCTTCAACATAGTCACTCACCTTCCCTTTCTTAGTGTTGTCCACTCTACTTATTGGTAAGGGAGGTGGACTCTCTTCACCATCCTTCATCACATCTCTCTTTCTCTTTGCTTCATAGTCCTTGTAAGGGTCCTCCAAGTCTTTCCCACTCCTCAAGGTCACCACATGAGCTTGTTGGTGTGGTGGTGGTCCATCCCTAGGATGAGAGCCTTGAGGAGGCAATGAGTGAGGAGCTCTTTGTGAAGAGGAGGGGTTTTGGTTGGCCATATATGAATCAAATATCCTTTGATGTGGTTGGACATTTGCAAGTTCGGTCTTCAAGCTTTTGAATTGATTGTCAACCTTTGCATCCATTTTCCTTAGCAATTTCTCCAGAGAAGAGGTGGGGTTGGGTGGTTCTATGTATTGTTGTTGATTTTGTGGAGGTTGGTAGGAATTTTGTTGTTGTTGATACCCTTGTTGGTATCCTTGTTGTTGGTTGAATGGTTGTTGAGATGGTTGGTTTGATTGATAGCCTTGTTGTTGGTATGGAGGGTTTTGGTTGCGGTTGCGGTAGTTGTCTCTTTGATGAGGTGGGATGTAGTTGGGATTGTCATGTTGCCTTTGACCTCGGTAGTTGGAGCCTTGGCCTTGGTGTTGATTGTATTGCCTAGAATTGTCGGGCTTTGGTGGAGGCATGTATTGAGGTTGTTGATACTTGGGGTCCAATGGTTGCCCCGCATATGAAAGTTTTGGGTCTTGATTAGGGAAGGCACGGTAGAAGGTCTCATGACGTTGGTAGGAGATCCTTGGTGCACCTTGCCTTTGAAGAGCAAAGCACTCTTGTTGGTCATCTTGTGGAATAGATGAACAATACTCAATGGTGTGCCCCACACCGCCACAATAAATGCAAAACATTTGAGGAGGATAGTGCATAGGTCTAGGTTCTTGGACGTAATAGACCTTGGAATGGCTAGGTCCACCCTCATTAGCATGCTTTGAATCCCCATGCTTCTTTGCCATTTTGAACTCTTCAAATTCCTTTGTCAAAGTATCCAATTTTGCCTTGTACTCCATCTCTATCTTGGAAGGTCCTTCACTTTTGTAGTCTACATCTCTAGCATAACTAGCTACTCTCCATCTCGGAAATGTTTTGAATCATTTCTGTGATTTGAGCGTCATTCATACCATCAAAATTTCCACCGGATGCCGCCACGATCATGTCCCGGAACCTTTGCTCGAGAGTTTGGAAAAAGGTTTGGGTGGTCATCCATTTTGGGATGCCATGGTGTGGACAAGATGCGAGGATATCTCTAAAACGTTCCCAAGCTTCACTTAGAGTTTCCATGGGTCTTTGTTTAAAGGTTTGAATCTCATGGCGAATCCTTGCGGTCTTAGATGGTGGGTATAACTTGTTGATGAAAGCCTTGGATAAAGCCTCCCAAGTGGTAAATGTACCCGGCTCATGAGAGTTCAACCACTCCTTGGCGTTGTCTTTCAAGGTGATAGGGAAGAGCATTAAGAGCATTTGCTCTTCGGTTACACCGTTGTGCTTGATAGAGCCCGCTTTCTCTTTGAATGAGGTGAGATGTTGGTGTGTATCCTCATTTTTCATCCCATGGAAGGTATCTTGTTGCATGTAGTTGATCACATGGTGTATGAGATTGTTTCATGGAAATTCGGTATCGTTTGTATGGGTGGAATGTTGTGAAGGGGTTGGTGAATTTTGTGGTAAGTTAATGGGAGAGTTTTGTGGTGGAGAGTTATGTGGAATGTGAAGGAGTGATAGGGTGGAGGAAGAGGGTGGTTGGTTTAAAGTATCAATTGTGAGATTTTGGGTGATTGGTGGGTTAAGAATGGGTGGGGATCCTCGAATTGCCGAAAGAGCCAATCTTCTTCTTGCCCGGAATGTCTTCTTGATCTCGTGATCAAGCGGGAAAAGAGGTCCGATGTGACACCTATTCATGCACTCAACAAAAGATCAAATATTCCTAATGCAAGGATTGCACTAGGACAAGGGAAGAAAACAAACAACCAACAAATAAAAGAACTAAGCCTAGATGAAAACAAATAATCCTATCCAATATTGTCGTCCCCGGCAACGGTGCCAAAAACTTGATATGCTTTTTATTTGTATTAGCTTCGTAAGTGTACGAATGAACGTTGTAGCTTGCAAAGGTCGAACCCTAGGGACGGAATTATGGTTCTAAGATTGTTTGTTTAGACTACTAGTTTAGCTCGATTAAAGGAAAAGGGGTTGACTTGAATTAACTAAGAAACTAGACTAGAGCAAGAGAAAAAACAAAATGCTTAAGACGATAAAAGATGATGATTAAGAGAACTAGGATATCGGGTTCACTCAAGTAAGGAAGGGGGGATAAGAACATAGAGGGATAAAACAAGGAGCATGCAAAGGAGAAAGACTCGATGTCTCGATATGAGACTAACCCCTAGGATAGGATTGATTAAGCTCTCACCCAATAAACCCAACCTTGATTTTAACAAGTTCTTCCTAATTACTAGTCAAGCTCTCACCCAACAAGTAGAAAGATAGATTAAATGCTCAAATTCTCACCTAAGCATTCTCACAAACACCTTATGTGCATGATAAAATCAACAAGCATATACTCATTAGTTTCATTCTTCCTATGTCTTAATCCTCCCCTATAATCCTACAAGAGTTCCCCCTCCATCCTAGTAAGGCACTACTCACACATACTCATAGTGACATAGGTAAAAGATGGGGAATTTAGCATAAAACAAGCAAGAGAAAACATGTTTGCAAATATTACTAACTAAATAATTCAATATGTAAACAATTGAAAGATGAACAATAATAGAGAAAGGATTATACCAATATTGAGGACAAAGTTGCAATCTTTAATTAAATAGAGGAATAATCTTCACCAATCTTGAATTAACAGCCCAATACTAAATGTAAACAATTGATAATAACTAAATTTAAGCTAATTTATGAAGTAATTAATATTTGATTAAGGAAAGATTAAGGGTTTGCATAATATTAGGGAAATAATTTCAGATCTAGGGTTGTCTCCACAAATGATTAAGGGAGGAGGTATTTATAGGTTGCACCACAATTAGGGTGGAATTACAAAGAGGCTTAAAATGCGGAAGAAGGTATCCCAGCCGGTGGGCCGGCTGCCGGTGCCTTGCCTGGCTGGGAGTTCCATGTAAGTTTCAATTTGGAAATAGGTCATCAGGTGCCTCTGGCCGGTGGACCGGCTGCCGGTGGTCCACCGGCTGCTGGTGGTCCACTGGCTGGGAGCTCATTTGACCTTCCTTCTTGCTTCGTTGACTTTTGTGCTTCAACTTGTACTCCCAGCCGGCCGGCCGGCTGCCGGTGGCTTGCCCGGCTGGGAGTTCTCTCGAACTTCTCCAAATTCTTCCTTCTTCTTGTTCTCGCAGTCGGGTGGTCGGCAGCCGGTGGCCTAACCGGCTGGGAGTTCTCTGTAACTTCTTCCCAAAATCTGTGAATGCAAAGTAAGGGTGAGTCCCAGTCGGCTGACCGGTTGCCGGCCTACCGGCTGGGAGCTCCTCTCAGCAATTCTTCTTCCTTTCTTCATACTTAGCCTATCAAACCGTCTCTCTTGCTCCGATTCCTCCATCTCCGCCTCAAAACCTACAATAGGGGCATAATATCATAGACTAGTGAGTCGGGGTACAAAATGCAAGGAAAGACGTATAAAACCGACTCGAATTGAGTCGGAAGGTATGAAAATAGGGGAGGAAGTTGTTGCAAATGAATCCTATATCACTCGTACTCACACCCGAACTCCCTCCTTAGAACCACCACCTCCGCCGCCACCGTGGACCACCACCACCGGCCATGGTGGTCCACGGCTAGCCCTACAACCGTAGCAACAACCACAAGGTACGACAACAACAAAACCGATACAAACACACACGACACAACCTACCCTTTTAGCCCACCGAAACGTCACCATCGTAGCCACCACCATGGGCCACCAACACTACGGTGGTGACGACATGACAGCCGCTCCTAGCCGCCAACAGACCTGAGGCCATAACCACGGCAGCCACCACAAGCAGCCGACATCAACAACAACAAACACACTCCACCCGTGCTCCCCTCTTTGCAACCCATTCCGACCACCTAATACCACCTAACCCGCCAGCACTGACCACCACCACAACCCCCACTCAAGTACTCAACCCACAACAAAACCATCCAAACCCCAGCCCTAGTCAGTCACGGTTTGGTGGTCAAACCCAACCCAAAAACCGAGTCACAACAACAACAATAACACCCTTTTTATCCACGGCCAAACCCTCATTCCCATGGTCAACGACAGTCAAGGGCGGTCAGAGACGGGTCAAGGTCGAGGCGGGTCAATGGTATTAATTAAATAATATATAAAGTAGTTTAAGACGGTATTACCTTACGATCTCGAGGCGAAGGGGCAAAATCTCCCCTTTTCTTTTCTCTCTTTCTCTCTTCTTTCTCTCTATAAGACTTGTGTGGATTTTGTGAGATATTAAATGGATAAGATGGTGGACAATGTGAGGGGGAGTATATATATATAATGGTAGGTGAAAGTGTATGCGTATTATTATTAATATTATTATTTTATTATTACGTCTCATACGCAACTCGTAGAAATAAAATAGAATATATATAATTATAAAATACGGGGTATTACAACCCGTCTCAAAGCCGAGTCACACAAACCCAATACAAGCCCTAGATCTACTCGGTCAACCCGTTTTTGGGCGGTCAACGGTGGTCCCATGGTGGTCAACGACGATCCTAGGGCGGGTCAAGGTCGAGGCGGATCAAAGGTATTAATTAAATAATATATAAACTAGTGTAAGACGGTCTTACCTTACGATCTCGAGGCGGAGAGAAAAAATCTCCCTTGAAATCTCTCTCTTTTCTCTCCTCTCATTTGTGCGGATTGTGTTGAGATTTTGTGGTGAGGTGAATGGATAAAATGAGTGGATAAGGGATATGGTGGGTGTATATATATATATATATATATATATATATATATATATATATATATATAGAGAGAGAGAGAGAGAGAGAGAGATTGGATTTGGTGAGTTGGTTCTTATGGTGAGTTGTGAGTTGGGGAAATCTTAACCATTAGATTACATTAGAGATGAATGGCCAAGATCTAATCTTACTTGTCATATAAAATTAGTGTCATTTACTTATTTTCTCTTTTTTCTAGTGCTACTCTTTTTTTTTACTTTAATTTTTTTATCTCCTTTTTTTTTTTTACCTTGTGTTATTATGCTTTTTTTTTACAACTTTGATTTTTTTTTTCTCTTATATTTTTTCTCTAATTTTCTCATTATGTTACTCTTTTTTTCTTCTTCTTTTTGTACTGGATTTTTTTTTACTTGAAATTTTTTTATCTCTTATTTTTTTTACCTCGTGTTATTATGCTATTATTGTGCTTTTTTTACTTTGATTTTTTTCCTCTTTTTTTACCACATGTTATTGTTATTCCCTTGTTATTGTGATGTTATTCTGCTGTTACTTTGATTTTTTTTACGACTTTGATTTTTTTTTCTTTTTTTTTACCACGTGTTATTGTGCTGTTATTCAACTGTTATTCTGATGTTATTGTGATGTTATTCCGATGTCACTTTGATTTTTTACTTTGATTTTTTTTACTACTTTGATTTTTTTACCCTTTTTTACTGCATGTTATTGTGTCGTTATTCTGGTGTTATTGTGATGTTATTCCGGTGCCACTTTGATTTTTTTTTTTACGACTTTGATTTTTTTACTCTTTTTTTACCGCATGTTATTGTGCGGTTATTCTGGTGTTATTGTGATGTTATTCTGGTGTCGCTTTGGATCGGAAATTTTATCAAACACCTTATGTGCACTCACACTATTGCTTTCCTGGGAATAACTCGTTAACAGTGAGGACAAATTCCTGTTATTGTATCACAGTATCAGTCACGAGTCGGCCAGTCCTGATAATTTCCTGTTCTCAAGTTCATGTATTACCAGAACTCATCACACTGATGAAATGCAGAAACAAATCAAACAGAAACTTTCTGACATGATTAATGCAATAGAACCACTGAATGTCTGAACAACCATTCACTCTTAAAACAAATTAAAAAAAAACAGTTGCATAAAACTAAGGAGTCGTTTGGTTCAACAAGTTGGAATGGAATGGAATGGAGTTTGATAGTATAGTAGTATGGGGTTCTAAATCCATACTTGCCTAATCTTGTTTGGTTCACCATAAATTATAGAAGAGAGGAATGGAGTTTGAATC